>NC_083590.1:20398359-20702109 GCF_027579695.1 Neoarius graeffei | reverse complement strand
TTATCTCATTAATGTCAATCCTCTTGTCCTCTTGCACAGATCGACTACTTCAATAACCAGATCATAGTGGATCTAGTGGAGCAGGCACATAAGGGCATCATCTCCATTCTGGACGAGGCCTGCCTCACTGTTGGAAAAGTCACAGACACCGTCTGCCTGGAGAGCATGAACAACAAGCTCGGCCAACACCCTCACTATACATCCCGCAAGGTACACAGACATATATTAACTTGGCACAAAGAAGCACCCTGAGAGTACGATCCGTACAGTGAAGCATGGTGGTGGTGGTGGCATCATGGTGTATACAACTACAATGTGAACTCGTGAGTTGCAAGGACATTAGATATGGGAAATAGCAAATGAAGAGAGAAGAGAAGAGACATATTCGTGTGTGTGTGTGCGTGTGTGTGTGTGGGGGGGTTTGTTTGTTTGTTTGTTTGTTTGTTTGTTTGTTTGTTTGTTTGTTTGTTTGTTTTTATATGCTACCAAGGGCCAAATGTCCCCACAAGCACAGTAAATTCTGACAATTTTGACCTTGTGGGGACATTCAGATGGTCCCCAGAAGGAAATTGCTGTTGTGGTTTGTTTAAACAAAAATTGTAAGTAAGTAAGTTAATTAATTATTATTTTTTTTTTTTTTAAAGCCAAAAAGTTTCCTTTTTATTACTGAGGTTAAGGTTAGTGCTAGGTTTAGGTGCAGGCACAACATTAATTAACTGCAATAATAATTGTCAGTGGAAGGTCCTCATAAGGATAGTGAGACAAACGTGTGTGTGTGTGTGTGTGTGTGTGTGTGTGTGTGTGTGTGTGTGTGTGTGTTATATTACTGAGGACCAAATGTCCCCACAAGGATAGTAAAATCTGACAATTTTGACCTTGTGGGGACATTTAGATGGTCCCCACAAGAAAATTGCTGTTGTGTGGTTTGTTTGTTTTTTTTAACAAAAATTGAAGAATAATTATAAACAAAAGAGCCAAAAAGTTTCCTTTTCATTACTGAGGTTAAGGTTAGTGTTAGGTTGAGGTGCAGGCACAGCATTAATTAACTGCAATAATAATTAATTATGTCAGTGGAAGGTCCTCACAAGGACAGTGAGACAAGTGTGTGTGTGTGTGTGTGTGTGTGTGTGTGTGTGTGTGTGTGTGTGTGTGTGTGTGTGTGTGTGTGTGTGTTTGCTTGTTTTTAATGTACTACTGAGGACCAAATGTCCCCACAAGCACAGTAAAATCTGACAAAGGTTAGTGTTAGGTTTAGGTGTCAGCACAGCATTAATAAACTGCAATAATAATTATGTCAGTAGAAGGTCCTCGCAAGGATAGTGAGACAAACGTGTGTGTGTGTGTGTGTGTGTGTGTGTGTGTGTGTGTGTGTGTGTGTGTGTGTGTGTTTTGCCATCATAAATGTTGTTTCACAAAGCTTTGTGTGCTCTTTCTAAAATGGAATGCTACTGCAGTTTAACAGGCCGGTCAACAGAGAGCGATATTCACACACAAAATCACACACAGTCGCACAATTCTGGGCCAACAAAAAGAGAATACATCTAAAATATATTACCTTTAAGCTGTTTAATAGTGATTAACCACATCCACTACACACAAATTATTATTGTATGCAATACGTTTACTCATGGGCGGCACGGTGGTGTAGTGGTTAGCGCTGTCGCCTCACAGCAAGAAGGTCCTGGGTTCGAGCCCCATGGCCGGCAAGGGCCTTTCTGTGGGGAGTTTGCATGTTCTCCCCGTGTCCGCGTGGGTTTCCTTCGGGTTCTCCGGTTTCCTCCACAGTCCAAAGACATGCAGGTTAGGTTAACTGGTGACTCTAAATTGAGCGTAGGTGTGAATGTGAGTGTGAATGGTTGTCTGTGTCTATGTGTCAGCCCTGTGATGACCTGGCGACTTGTCCAGGGTGTACCCCGCCTTTCGCCCGTAGTCTGCTGGGATAGGCTCCAGCTTGCCTGCGACCCTGTAGAAGGATAAAGCGGCTAGAGATAATGAGATGAGATGAGACGTTTACTCATATATTTCATGTCAGTTGTTGTCATCGTGTTCTCTTATCCTTTGTGTTTTTAAATGTAATTTATGTATCATGGTCATGTTCATGACATTCAGTCTGTCCTGTCTTTCTCCTAGCTGTGTCCCACTGACAAGAGCATGGAGTTTAATCGTGATTTCCGCATCCGACACTACGCCGGTGATGTCACGTGAGTCTTGGGTTCTTTTCTTACATCTGTTAAATTTCACTGAGAAATCATCCCAATGATGTACAAACCTTGCCTGGGAGCACTTATGATGAATATGAAGGAAGATATAGCGAAAAAATGATTTTGACCTTTTGGGTGACCTTGACCTTGACCTTGTGTGTGAACACTTGGCCAATAAACATGGTTCTGATTCTCATTCACACACCGCACTGCACTCAGCCAATCAGAACACATCGCACTGCTCTCAGCCAATCAGAACGCATCGTACTGCTCTCAGCCATTCAGAACACACCGTACTGCTCTGAGTCAACCAGAACACATCGTACTGCTCTCAGCCAATCTGAACACATCGTACTGCTCTCAGCCAATCTGAACACATTTGAATGAATATGAAGGAAGATATCGCGAAAAAATGATTTTGACCTTTTGGGTGACCTTGACCTTAACCTTGTGTGTGAACATACTTGGCCAATAAACATGGTTCTGATTCTGATTCTGATTCACACACCACACTGCTCTCAGCCAATCAGAACACACCGTACTGCTCTCAGCCAATCAGAACACATCGTACTGCTCTCAGCCAATCAGAACACATCGTACTGCTCTCAGCCAATCAGAACACATCTGAATGAATATGAAGGAAGATATCACGAAAAAACGATTTTGACCTTTTGGGTGACCTTGACCTTGTGTGTGAACATACTTGGCCAATAAACATGGTTCTGATTCTGATTCTCATTTGCATGCCGTACTGCTCTCAGCCAATCAGAACACACCATACTGCTCTGAGCCAATCAGAACACACCATACTGTTCTCAGCCAATCAGAACACACCATACTGCTCTCAGCCAATCAGAACACACCATACTGCTCTCAGCAAATCAGAACACATCGTACTGCTCTCAGCCATTCAGAACACACTGTACTGCTCTCAGCCAATCAGAACACATCGTACTGCTCTCAGCCAATCAGAGCACATCTGAATAAACATGAAGGAAGATATCATGAAAAAACGATTTTGACCTTTTTGGTCAAAACCTTGACCGGATGACCCTCAAAATGTTGGAGGTTCTATTTAAGACCAATGCCCATCTATCCTGAAAGTTTCATGAAGATTGGTCCAGACGTTTTCCTGTAATATCATCAACAAACAAACAAACAAACAAGCAAACAAACAAACAAGCAAAGAAACCCCACTGAAAACAATACCTCACCCCCTGTTGGACTCCGTCCCAGGTGAGGTTAAAAAAAAAAAAACAGTAATCCACATGGTTGCCATTACTTTTGCATATTGAACACAAGGTATAATAAATGAGAAATAAAAGGCTTGGGGGCATGGTGTTCCAGGAAAATAATCAACAACAGATTGGTGTGATGTGGTGATGTGTCCTGACATTAAGCAATTTCCCACCCGAAAGTTGATTATTTTCCAAAAACAGGACAAAATGTTTTATAACTCTTATACCATAGAAATTTGTAAATTGTTAGAATTTTTAAAAAATTTTTTAAAGACATTGTACTTTTTATCCATTTGTAGTTACATTTAGTGCTGTGTAATGTCCATGAAACAATTTATTTCCTGTTATCACTTACGATACTGCAGTTATAAACAGGCATTACCACCAGCCTCACTTTCTTTCTTTCTTTTCAACAACAACAACAACAATCAGCTTTTCATGGTCCAGAAAATTGGAAAGTGCCAACTTTGTCATTGTCGTTGTTGGAAAAAAGTAACAGGTTTACCTCCAGCTATTTAACAGTTATTCCATGAAACTGAGTCGTCCATGAGCTGATTGGCTATAAGCCGTGTAAGACAAGATTGAGTGGAATAACTGTTTTATTCTATCCACATTCACTGGATTTTGAGAAACAGAGCATTTTTATTTTTTGCAAATTCAATAAATAAAAACTTTATACAAAATGTCAGATAAAATCATTTCCACTTAGAATGTAAACAAACCGGTGAAATGACAGGAGCAATTTGTGAAAAATGCGATAATAATTCTTGAAGAATAAAAAAAGATACGTTCTTACCATCAAATACTTTAATTACATATTTTGTTGCTTTTTTTATTTTGGGGGGTTTTGTTTTCGAATAGAGTTTTTATTTCATCTTCAATTGGTTCAGCAATATGTTCCGCCATTTTGTTTTTCTCTCCTCACGGTATATGAGCTGATATCCTAGTAGTAGAGTAGCCAATTAGAGCACATAATTGCTCATATCCAGTGACTGTGGATAGAATAAATATATGTTATTTACCAGCTGGGAGGTCCGTATCATGAAATACCATGACCGAGGTCTTGAAAGTACTGAGCGAGGCCCTCTGGGCCGAGGTCAGTATTTAAGGCCGAGGTCACGGTATTTCACCATACGGACCGACCTTAAGCTGGTAAATAATATATTTATTTTTTTCTTTACCAAATTCTAACAGAAAACGAGAGCGCCTGAAAGGGAAAACCGAGCCGAGCCGCCATTTTGAATCCTCATTCACGGCTGTAATGTAAATGGCTTCCTCCTCGGTATACAAGTGCACTTCCATGGCAGGAAAAAAAAACTACATTTTGCCGCCTATGTAGTCCCCTATTTATACAAATAGGAGTCATTCAGGATTCAGCCATGTTTTTGCTCGGTGTTAGCAAATTACAGGTTTTTAGCTTTCTCCTGAAATGTTTTCTTTTATTTCTTCTTCCTCAGGGTAGTAAAACTCGCTTTCGCTGTGAACACTGTCGTTATCGCTATCCATGCTGTAAAATTAATGCTATTCTCCTGAGAAATGCTGGCAAAAATATATAAGATTTTTGATAATTTTATAAATAAATCTTATAAAAAAAAGATAAATGTTGACAAAAATTGCTACTATGTTTGTTGTTGTTGTGAACGAGTGAGTCGCCAGAGGTCCGTAACTGAGGTCCTTAACTGGGGTCCGTACCGTAGGATATGGACCCGCTCCCCAGCCAATCAGAGCACAGGATTTGGACCGCGAAAAAAATAATAAGCCATTATTGTATAAGGCTGAACAAAATATCTTTATTTGTTAGTGGCAAGCAAACAATTAATTATTTTCTGATGCCGAAGATGGAGACAAATAATTACTTGCAAGACACTAACAAATTACGATATTTTGTGAAAACCAAGTTCCATAATTGTTTTATCATTTTAATTATTTTTTTTGAAATAATGATTATAAAGTTCGCACAACAACTCAAACAATAACAAAGAAATTGATCCATGTTGGCAAAAGTGTGAAGTAACTATGCATGAGCAGACCATTATTTGCAGCAAAATGGCTTTCCACCATAACGCACATCAGCAGACCATTATTTGTAGTCAGTTATTTGCAGTTCGGGTAGTGTAGTGGTTAGCACTGTCTCCTCACAGCAAGAAGGTTCTGGGTTTGAGCCCAGTAACTGACGGGGGCCTTTCTGTGTAGAGTTTGCATGTTCTCCCCGTGTCTGGGTGCTCCGGTTTCCCTCACAGCCCTGGCTACTCTAAATTGCCCATAGGTGGGTATGTGTGTGGGTATGTGTGTGTGTGTGTGTGTGTGTGTGTGTGTGTGTGTGAGAGAGAGAGAGAGAGAGAGAGAGAGCAGAAAGGAACTGGCTACCCTACTGATGCAATTCTGACCAAGTCAACCAAACATGGTTCGGTTCAGCAGTGACGACAACGATTTGCAGTTCGCTCAGCCAATCATAACAGTGTAAAAAATAATCTGAATGATACTATAAAATGTTTGCACTGGAGACTCCTTCTCTGCGTTTATGTGGTTTGTCTGCTGTCTGAGTCCATGCTTATGTTATTACATTAGAAATGCAAATATGCATACAGAGCAAGTGCATTTCCATAAAGCTGTTAGATTTGCTGTTAAATATATAAAAATTAATCAACAGTTTCCGACCAATAAGAATCCAGAATGTAACAGAGCAGTGGTGTAAATACATCTAAACTAAGAACAAATCCATGTGCATGCATGGTTTTAAACAGATAGAACAGCCAAAGTGTCTCCACCACACACTCGAATATAAGGCTTGATTAAAATGCGCTTGGTTCATGTATGCAGTCGCCTCCGTCAACAGCTGTGACTGGGATAATGGTGCTCTATTCCCAGGCTGTAAACATCACACGTGGCTGTGGGACTCGGAGAATTGGTTGGTACATAAGTGTGAATGGTATTTTACCACCAGAAGAGAAAACACTGCAGGATGATTATTAGGATCATGGTGAACAAGATGAACAAATTGATGCACATCAAAAACATTTTCAGATGTTTTCAGCTCCATTTCATCCCATTCCATTCCAGTGATGCTCATTTCTGGGCATTGGTTTGGTAAATTGTCCTTGTCTTGACTCTCTCGACTTTTTCCTCCTGGGATTGTTCCTCCTCGTGTTGTCCCCTGGGTCCTACAGCTCTACCACATACAAGCTGACAAGGGCATTTCTGTATCATCTTGTTTTAGCTATAATTATACTGTATGTCTATTAAAGAGCTAGATAAACAATGGAAAGTGCTGAATCCTCATAAATAAGTGCACTCTTTAGACTTGCATTTACTGTATAAATATTAGGGCTGCCAAGCGATTAAAAAAATTAATCTAATTAATTACATACTCTGTGATTAATTAATCAAAATTATTCGCATGCAACAATTTTTGCTGTGAAAGTGTTTAAAAATATTTCAATTCAAATGAATTTTGGCAGGTGAGTGAATCAATGAATAATCAACATTACAGACTTTAATTTTTTAACATTATAGACATTATTTGGGGGCAGCACGGCGGTGTAGTGGTTCGCACTGTCGCCTCACAGCAAGAAGGTTCTGGGTTCAAGCCCAGCAGCCGACGAGGGCCTTTCTGTGTGGAGTTTGCATGTTCTCCCCGTGTCTGTGTGGGTTTCCTCCGGGTGCTCCGGTTTCCCCCACAGTCCAAAGACATGCAGGTTAGGCTAATTGGTGGCTCTAAATTGACTGTAGGTGTGAATGTGAGTGTGAATGGTTGTTTGTCTGTATGTGTCAGCCCTGTGATGACCTGGCGACTTGTCCAGGGTGTACCCTGCCTCTCACCCATAGTCAGCTGGGATAGGCTCCAGCTTGCCTGCGACCCTGTACAGGATAAGCAGCTGTAGATGATGGATGGATGGATGGATGGATGGATGGATGGATGGATGGATGGACATTATTTATGCAGGAACACAGAGGTAATTGTGATTGCTAACTGAAGTCCACTGATCCCCAGTCAGCGGAATATATTTGGCTCCTGCCACTACATCTTCTTTTGTTCTCTTTTCTGTGTTGTAAAGCTGCTGGATTTTGGACACAATTGTGTTTCTCAATGGCGGCTTATAAGTTGTGTCAGAAGATGATATCTGTAAAGCCTCTGCTAACCCCCTGTCCTCTATCACCAAAACTGGTCAACAGGCCATTGCACTCCATTTAGTCGATCACAGGTAGACTTACTCTTCAAATGGGCCTTTTCCACTACCCTTTTTCAGCTCACTTCAGCTCACTTCAGCCCAACACAGCTCGCGTTTCGACTACCTCAGAACAGCACGACTGAGCTCACTTCAGCCTTACTCAGCACCCAAAACTCGCACGGTTTTGGAGTGGGGCTGAAGTGAGCCCAACCGAGCTGAGTGGGGCTAGGGGCGTGAGGAGACACTCCCCTGTGCACTGATTGGTGAGGAGGAGTGTCTTCACATGCCCACACACGGCCTGTGAGCACGCTGGGATCTGTAAACACCGTAAACCCGGAAGAAGAAGAATTACGACAAGCTTACTATTACACGTCATCTCTTGCTAGCGAGCTCAAACTCCGTGTCAGAAACTGTTCCATCGTCTGTGTCTGTGTCCTCGTCGTCTTCATTGAGAAGGAATTGAAGAAGTTCCCTCTCTTTCTGAAGCCTTATGTGCCTCGCCTCATCTATGCGCTCTTGCCAGTATCTGTTGGCGTTGTCGGTGACAGCAAGCCACAGCACCAAGACCAGCAACACTAATGACTCCATGTCCTCCATGTTTATTGTTTACTATCCGGGTCGTGAGACTACCGCTTAAAAGGTCACTGATGTCACTGTTTGCGCCGCCTAACGACATCACGTGATGTCCACCTACTTTCGCTAACTCCACCCAATGTGTCCACCCACTACCAGCCAGCACAGTTCAGCGCGGTTGTAGTCGAAATGCAACCCCAACAGCCCCACTCAGCTCGACTCAGCCCAACTCAGCACCGCACGGCTCAGCCCAACTCAGCCGCGTTGGTAGTGGAAAAGCCCCAAAACAACCATTTCACACTCACATTCACACCTACGGTCAATTTAGAGCCACTAATTAGCCTAACCTGCATGTCTTTGGGGGAAACCAGAGCACCCGGAGGAAACCCATGCAGACACGGGGAGAACATGCAAACTCCACACAGAAAGGCCCCATCGGTCACTGGGCTCGAACTCAGAACCTTCTTGCTTTGAGGCTACAACAGTACGCCGCCATGCTGCCCATATGTACATATTGATACATAACAATTGTGAAGAAGTTCAAAAGTCTGAGAGCACTCGTGAAAATGTTTCTGCTTGTGAAATCCATCCATTATCTATACTGCTTATCCATCAGGGTCATGGGGCGAGCTGGAGCCAATCCCAGCTGGCAAGACGCAGAGTTCAGGTCACTAATCTACAGTGGTGCTTGAAAGTTTGTGAACCCTTTAGAATTTTTTATATTTCTGCATAAATATGATCTAAAACATCATCAGATTTTCACACAAGTCCTAAAAGTAAATAAAGAGAACCCAGTTAAACAAATGAGACAAAAATATTATACTTGGTCATTTATTTATTGAGGAAAATGATCCAATATTACATATCTGTGAGTGGCAAAATTATGTGAACCTTTGCTTTCAGTATCTGGTGTGACCCCCTTGTGCAGCAATAACTGCAACTAAACATTTCCAGTAACTTTTGATCAGTCCTGCACACCAGCCTGGAGGGATTTTAGTCCATTCCTCCATACAGAACACCTTCAACTCTGGGATGTTGGTGGGTTTCCTCACATGAACTGCTCGCTTCAAGTTCTTCCACAACATTTTGATTGGAATAAGGTCAGGACTTTGACCTGGCCATTCCAAAACATTAACTTTATTCTTCTTTAACCATTCTTTGGTAGAATGACTTGTGTGCTTAGGGTCATTGTCTTGCTGCATGACCCACCTTCTCTTGAGATTCAGTTCATGGACAGATGTCCTGATATTTTCCTTTAGAATTCGCTGGTATAATTCAGAATTCATTGTTCCATCAATGATGGCAAGCCGTCCTGGCCCAGATGCAGCAAAACAGGCCCAAACCATGATACTACCACCACCATGTTTCACAGATGGGATAAGGTTCTTATGCTGGAATGCAGTGTTTTCCTTTCTCCAAACATAATGCTTCTTGTTTAAACCAAAAAGTTCTATTTTGGTCTCATCCGTCCACAAAACATTTTTCCAATAGCCTTCTGGCTTGTCCACGTGATCTTTAGCAAACTGCAGACGAGCAGCAATGTTCTTTTTGGAGAGCAGTGGCTTTCTCCTTGCAACCCTGCCATGCACACCATTGTTGTTCAGTGTTCTCCTGATGGTGGATTCATGAACATTAACATTAGCCAATGTGAGAGAGGTCTTCAGATGCTTAGAAGTTACCCTGGGGTCCTTTGTGACCTCGCCGACTATTACATGCCTTGCTCTTGGAGTGATCTTTGTTGGTCGACCACTCCTGGGAGGGCAACAATGGTCTTGAATTTCCTCCATTTGTACACAATCTGTCTGACTGTGGATTGGTGGAGTCCAAACTCTTTAGAGATGGTTTTGTAACCTTTTCCAGCCTGATGAGCATCAACAACGCTTTTTCTGAGGTCCTCAGAAATCTCCTTTGTTCATGCCATGATACACTTCCACAAACATGTGTTGTGAAGATCAGATAGATCCCTGTTCTTTAAATAAAACAGGGTGCCCACTCACACCTGATTGTCATCCCATTGACTGAAAACACCTGACTCTAATTTCACCTTCAAATTAACTGCTAATCCTAGAGGTTCACATACTTTTGCCACTCACAGATTTGTAATATTGGATCATTTTTCTCAATAAATAAATGAGCAAGTATAATTTTTTGTTTCATTTGTTTAACTGGGTTCTCTTTATCTACTTTTAGGACTTGTGTGAAAATCTGATGATGTTTTAGGTCATATTTATGCAGAAATATAGAAAATTCTAAAGGGTTCACAAACTTTCAAGCACCATTGTATCATGTGGTTACCATATGAATGAACAATTCACAGGCAATTTGGCCAGTTGACCAAATCCACATGTCGGACTGCTGGAGGAAACCAGAGAGCCCTGAGGAGAACATGCAAACTCCACACAGAAAGACCCCAGGCGACAACAAGATTTGAACCCAGAACCTTCTTGCTGTGAGACAACAGTGATAACCACTGCACCATGCCAGTCTTGCAATATTTACAGGAATTTCAGCATTTGTTAGGTCTCTAATACACAGCATACACAATACAGTATAGCAAAAGAACAGTCACAAGCGTGTGTGTGACGGTGTGTAAGAAACACTCCCTCTCCCATCATCAGCTCTTCTAATTTCAAAACCTCATTCATTTATGATGATATATATATATATATATATATATATATATATATATATATATATATATGGCGGCACGGTGGTGTAGTGGTTAGCACTGTCGCCTCACAGCAAGAAGGTCCGGGTTCGAGCCCCGTGGCCGGCGAGGACCTTTCTGTGTGGAGTTTGCATGTTCTCCCCGTGTCCGCGTGGGTTTCCTCCGGGTGCTCCGGTTTCCCCCACAGTCCAAAGACATGCAGGTTAGGTTAACTGGTGACTCTAAATTGACCGTAGGTGTGAATGTGAGTGTGAATGGTTGTCTGTGTCTATGTGTCAGCCCTGTGATGACCTGGCGACTTGTCCAGGGTGTACCCCGCCTTTCGCCCGTAGTCAGCTGGGATAGGCTCCAGCTTGCCTGCGACCCTGTAGAACAGGATAAAGCAGCTAGAGATAATGAGATTATATATATATATATAGATATATATAGATATATATATATATATAAAGAACCAACACCTACAAATACACAGTGAGCAAAGTTGCAGCCAGCGCTGGAATTTTCTGCAAATGTATAGCTCATGGGCTCTGTCCTAATTTGGGATCTAGGAGGACTTTTTTTTCCTTTTTTTTATAGAGGAAGGAAGACATCAGAGTGGAATTTTAAGCACTGAAAATAGACGACACATATTTCACTTCATTTTCTCCTCTGCTTTTTTATGACTATAATGAGAGGCAGAAGAAAAAGAGGTCTGAAGGTGTGTTTTTTGTGTGTTTGCCATTTTAACACAGGATTAGTACGAGCAGATGTGAAGGCAGCTAAATCGAGGCGTCTGCGTATCAGTACAAACACTAACTGGTCACTCAAAATGTCATTTGTAATTGGGCCAGATGTGTACAAAAATATGCCTTACAAAATGAGATTGCTTCTGTAGAATGTACACAAACATGCGTGCGCGCGCACACACACACACACACACACACACACACATCTAATAGACGCTTGTCTCTGCCTCCCACACCCACTACACATTAAAGTCCCTGAGGAATCAAAGCTGTCAGAACGTAGTTGTCAACCCTCCATCAAAACACACGCGCACGCACGCACACACACACATACACACTGCAGCCTCCCTAAGGCTCTACCGAAGCAGGCCATTCTTCCTTTTCTCTTGCTAAATATACCCTCATCCAGACCCTCCTCTCTGATCCGACTCTGACCTACTTCATCACTTGTTCGCTTTCTGGCTTTCTAACTCTTTAGCCATTCATTTTCTCCACCTCTCCCTCTTACTTTTTCTCTCCAATTCCAATTAATGTGTCTTCCATCACTTGCGCCTCATTATGAGTCTTTAATGAAAACCATAATGTCGTCGGTGAGAACAAAATCACTTGAGATAGAGAGCATGACTCATGGATTCTGAGAAAAAGTACAAAAAAATGCCATTATTTGGATGTTTCTATGATTATGATGCCAATTAAGTGCCAAAAAAGTTTAAGAAAGCATCCATTCAGTCAACAATATCTCTCAATTTCTTAATTTTCTTTCTTTTTTTTACATGATTTCTTTACTGACAATTGTGTAAATTAGTTTGTTGTTGTTGTTTGTTTGTTTGTTTGTTTGTTTTTTTAATGGCACCCCAATCCCATACTTGCCAACCCCAAAAGAATTAGATTAGCCGTGCCTTTCTACCACAGTCGCTACATGCCCCAGTACACAATCCCCTTCGGTCTTCTTTTCCTACATGTTATGACACAGAAAAATCCCCAAAGCTGTAATTCATGGATGGTTCACTCCACATACAATCACTCAGTCTCCGTTTGATCACAAAACAATAAAGAGTTCCTGAATCAACATTTCAGCAACTTCAAATCAATATTCGCGTCCCCTGCTGGTGATTTTCTGAATCAATCCGAAAAGTTAATCTACTCCACCAGCGTCGCCAATGATGTGACTGCATTCCTGCACGCTGATTGGCCAAAGCTTGAGCAGCATTCCTGAACCTTACGCACCGTTCTGTTTTACCTGTCAGTATTCCCCAATCAGCACACCCAAATAAACTTCAGAATAATGATTTGAAGCCACATAGTGTATCATAAATTTAGACTTTGGCTACATCCACACGACAACGGCAACGAGATTTTATTTAAAAAAATATCGCGTCCACATGGGCAACGTCTCGTCTTCTTCCGCTTTATCCGGGACCGGGTCGCGGAGGCAGCAGTCTAAGCAGGGAAGCCCAAACTTCCCTTTCCCCAGACACCTCGGCCAGCTCCTCGGGAAGAACACCGAGGCGTTCCCAGGCCAGCCGAGAGACATAGTCCCTCCAGCGTGTCCTGGGTCTTCCCCGGGGCCTCCTCCCGGGGGGACATGCCTGGAACACCTCCCCAGGGAGGCGTCCAGGAGGCATCCGAAAAAGATGCCCGAGCCACCTCAGCTGATTCCTCTCGATGTGGAGCAGCAGCGGCTCTACTCCGAGCTCCTCCCGAGTGACTGTGCTTCTCACCCTATCTCTAAGGGAGCGCCCAGCCACCCTGCGAAGGAAACTCATTTCGGCCGCTTGTATCCGCGATCTTGTCCTTTCGGTCATTACCCAAAGCTCATGACCATAGGTGAGAGTCGGAACGTAGATCGACCGGTAAATTGAGAGCTTCGCCTTTTGGCTCAGCTCCTTCTTCACCACAACGGACCGGTAAAGCGACCGCATCACTGCGGAGGCTGCACCGATCCGCCTGTCGATCTCACGCTCCATCCTTCCCTCACTCGTGAACAAGATCCCGAGATACTTAAACTCCTCCACTTGAGGCAGAACTTCTCCACCAACCTGGAGAGGGCAAGCCACCCTTTTCCGGTCGAGAACCATGGCCTCGGACTTGGAGGTGCTGATTCTCATCCCAGCCGCTTCACACTCGACTGCAAACCGCCCCAGTGCATGCTGAAGGTCCTGGTTTGAAGAAGCCAACAGGACAACATCATCCGCAAAAAGCAGAGATGAAATCCTGTGGTTCCCAAACAGGATTCCTTCCGGCCCCTGGCTGCGCCTAGAAATTCTGTCCATAAAAATTATGAACAGAACCGGTGACAAAGGGCAGCCCTGCCGGAGTCCAACATGCACTGGGAACAGGTCTGACTTACTGCCGGCAATGCGAACCAGACTCCTGCTCCGTTCGTACAGGGACCGGACAGCCCTTAGCAAAGAGCCCCGAACCCCATACTCCCGAAGCACCCCCCACAGAATACTACGGGGGACACGGTCGAATGCCTTCTCCAGATCCACAAAGCACATGTGGACTGGTTGGGCAAACTCCCATGAACCCTCGAGCACCCTATGAAGGGTATAGAGCTGGTCCAGTGTTCCGCGACCAGGACGAAAACCGCATTGTTCCTCCTGGATCCGAGGTTCGACTATTGGTCGAATTCTCCTCTCCAGTACCCTGGAGTAAACCTTCCCTGGGAGGCTGAGAAGTGTGATTCCCCTATAATTGGGGCACACTCTCCGGTCCCCTTTCTTAAAAAGAGGGACCACCACCCCAGTCTGCCACTCCAGAGGCACTGTCCCTGACCGCCACGCGATGTCTGCAACACATGGGCAACGGATCAGTAAAATATCAGGTCCATATGGCAACGCAACGCTTGCTGAAAACGATGCAATACACATGCCACACCTCTACGTACGCTGTAAGACGGTCCCATCGGAGACACCAGAACAATAGAAGAAGTAGGCACACAACAAGAAGAAGATGGCTGCGACTACGCGAGGAAATCGTGCCTTCTGTGTGTACAAATTAGTTTTATTAGTGTGCATAGTTTTATAGAACTTAATTTTCTTATTGTGTGTGAACATTTTGAAAAGCATTTTTATATAATTTATATAACTTTTTATATTGCGTGTGAACATTTTGAAAAGCAGTCTTATCCAATAAAAAAAAGAAATTCAAGAAATGGTTCAGTTACTTGTTTATTTAAAAGAAAAGCTGTATACAAAAGTGAATGCAATGCAGTGGTTCATACAAAACAGCGAGAGTGCTGCTTGTTCTAGTCATGTGGTTGTGACGTCATCGTAAACAAATCCGTTCTACTCATCCAGACGACTTCGCAACGGCGCCGTTGCCAGATTTTTCCACTCTGGAACCCGTTCTCAAAAAATATCGTTGTGGGGCACCCAAAACGCCGGTGCCGTGTGGACGCCAGGCCGAAACGATAAACAATTTTATCAGATTCACCTGAATCCGTTGCCGTGTGGACAGGGCCTTTGTGTACTACTTGTTTAATTTCCAACCCTTCCATTCCATACAACACCATGACACGGTGTGTTCTGAACCTTTAGTCCTGTTTTTTTTTTTTTTTTGTTACTCATTTTGACAGTACACATTTAAAACCCTGGTGCATGGTTTCTTGCAGATGAATTCAATATCACTCACCTTTCAACCAATCAGCGCACAGCAATGCAACTTGTGATTTCCAAAATGGCAGCCCATGCAGAGTAGACTGGAAGTTTTCTTCTTAGTTGAAAAAAATCGACCGTTTAGATCAACGTTATTGACTTGACTTGAATAACATGTTGGGCCGAGTAATTTTTACTGATTCATGATCAAAATAACATTAGTAGACTGACCATGGAGATAGTAGTTTACGAAAACATGACTTCTAACATGGGAACCCCCAGCTTTGGGATTTTTCCGTGTCATAACTTGTAGGAAAAGAAGACTGAGGAGGAGAATTGTGTATTGGGGCATGTAACGATCCCCATCCCACCGATGCCCCTCCTGGAAAATTCTGAAAAAAATGGTGTAAACAGTGTGTTCTCCTGCTTTCTGAGTGCCATATTTGAAGAAAATTGATCGAGAAATTGGACTGACATACTGTACTTCACAAACTGCTGCTTTTCACCTCGCCTCGATGCTTTGATGCTAGATGATCCGATGATCGAGTCGTCTTGAACTTGTTGTCATAGTGAATCATTTTTTTCTTCAGAGTTTTCATTGTTCATGATCACCAGAGCGTATTTGGTTTTTACACATACTGGTGTCATTTGTTATAGTATGTGAGCTCATTACCAATTGGCTAGAACCATAATGATGAGTAGCATGCTATAGATGCACAATGGTGTAACATAGGAAAAAAAAATTAAAAATTCAGGTTTTGATTTTATGTACTGAAATAACTATTAGGCACAATTTTTACAATATCTATATAAATTAGTTGTTTTTACCCATTTTAACCTTGAAATCAGCATTTTAATGATTATCCATAATGCATTGTTTATCATGCTAAAACAAGCAAAAACGTCATAAGACAGTGAAAATACTACCTTTACTACCTTCACGTGGCGTCTTTCTCGATCGCACGTGCCTAGAAGCGTACCTTCTAGAACATTCCTGGGTGGTCACGGACTGTCACGTAGCCTAGTTCGGTTGTGAAACTCGCTAGGATGGAGTATTTTCGCAAGTTTAGTGGCAAACTTTTGTGCCGCAATTTCTCTATTCTTGAAATTTGTAACCTGAAACCCTACAAGAAATGTTTCATAATGTTTGGGATTTTGAAAAATGCTTCTAGCAAGTTTATTTCGCTGTATTTTTCCGTGAAACTTGGCATAAATCATCCTTAAGTGATGAGCGTGACATTGTTATTTTGGTATGGGTCACGGAGTTAGTTGGAAGCGGGAGAAATGAGAGTTTCTCAACTACAGCAGCGCTTCTCACCATAGATGGCTGGCGTTTCACAGCGTTTGGGATTTACTAAATTGACTAAATCTCTAGATCTACTGAAGCTACGAGGATATAAATCACCAGGATTCTAATTTACTGGGTGAGAAGTATTATATATATTTTTGAAAGGTTTATTAGCGCTACAAGTCCATGAAAGTTGGAATTGTTCGTGAAGGGGTTAGTTAGATTTTGGTAGCGTGATGCACACAACAAGCAAAAGAAAAAACAAATTTTCTTCCGAATTTCCTTGCTTTATCAAAATTATTTTTTGATACATTAAAAGACTGTGTTTATAATATTTAAGCGATTTTTTTTTTATTATAGAGAATATTTGATCAAAACTTTCAAAACAGCATTCAAAGTGATTTTTCATGGGTGTAAATGTTACGCATGACGTCCATAATTACGTTAAATTTTAAGAATTAAAATTCCGTTAAAAATTCTAGATTTGTGCTATCATTCTTGGGTTTTGCTGAATAATACTTTAGGGAGTTCTCTTACAATGCTGAAAATTCAATGAGTTTTGGTGAAATTCTAGAAAAGTTATTTACATTTTAACGCGCCTGATAGCGATTGTGCTCACACAGCATGCTACTCATAAATGAGAACCAATTGAATGGTGCGATAGAGCGATACTATTTAAATTCAACATCATTATCATTATCGCGCCGTTCTATTGGCTCTCGGCTTCACATAATATGACTATTTGACGCTATATATACTTGTATGCCCTGTGCCGAAAACAGCTGAAGCGAGATCAGAAGAGCAAATCCAACAATGTTTGCTGATTTATTTGGTAATGCGGTATTTCTGAGAACTAAAAGCGGTAGTTCGGTAGGTAGGCGGTGTTCACCTGTTAAAATCGGTAGACTACCGTGTGAATCGGTAGAGTTGGCAAGTACGCAATCATGGAACCACCCATGTACATTTTTATTTTATTTGTAGAAAGCATGCTAGTTTTTAGCACAGGTGTGTAGATAGTGTTCTTTGTTTATCCAGTTGGTTGAGAACGCCAGTTTGATTCTCCTAAATAAAATTTGTGACACTACTTTTACTTGATTATGCTCCTCTCTCTCATACAAATCAATTCGTAAAAGCAAAAAATATATATTTACGTTATATTTTGCTACAGGGCGGCACAGTGGTGTAGTGGTTAGCGCTGTCGCCTCACAGCAAGAAGGTCCTGGGTTCGAGCCCCGGGGCCGGCGAGGGCCTTTCTGTGTGGAGTTTGCATGTTCTCCCCGTGTCCGCGTGGGTTTCCTCCGGGTGCTCCGGTTTCCCCCACAGTCCAAAGACATGCAGGTTAGGTTAACTGGTGACTCTAAATTGACCGTAGGTGTGAATGTGAGTGTGAATGGTTGTCTGTGTCTATGTGTCAGCCCTGTGATGACCTGGCGACTTGTCCAGGGTGTACCCCGCCTTTCGCCCGTAGTCAGCTGGGATAGGCTCCAGCTTGCCTGCGACCCTGTAGAAGGATAAAGCGGCTAGAGATAATGAGATGAGATGAGATGAGATGAGATTATGCTATGTCTGTTTTCCTATTGGTTAATCAGCTTGTTTGGCTCAGGAACAGTGCTTTAGTAGATTTGGTTTTCTGCTGCCTCACACACTTTTAAACCTGTCACACACACTGGAAAGGACTGAAATGGATGAATTTAGGAAAAAATGTTGACTTCGATTAATAGAAAGAGAGAACGTGTGTGTGTGTGTGTGTGTGTGAGAGAGAGAGAGAGAAACTATTTTACTACAACACTTTACATAATCAGTACATCATATTGCTTGCTGTGTGTGTGTGTGTGTGTGTGTGTGTGTGGGTTTTTTTCACTTTCACTCTGATCATGTTTTCACAGCACCAGATAAATAAAGTGCACTTACGTAATTGTGTGGCCTGATAATTTGATTTGATTCCCGGTTCTGCGGTTGTGAAAAGGAGGAGAAAGCTGTTTAATAGATTCATTCGGTTCTACACTGTGTGATATGTTTCCTCAGTGTTGATGCGGCAGGGCTTTATGTTTAATTCGGTGTTTACCTGCTCTTCCTGTGAAAAGGTCTCGCTGTTCCAGGCAGGAATGAGTCACATTTCAGGAGCTTTTTTATTCTTTATGTGCTTCTCTAAACTCTGAGTCAGCCAGCAGAGCTTTTACTGGTTTGCACTTACACCCAGTGATCCTCTTCTCTTTCACAGGTACTCAGTTGAAGGATTTCTGGACAAGAACAAGGATCCACTCTTCCAGGATTTTAAACGTTTGATGTATAACAGGTATTGTGTCACTTTCTATGAAGCTCGGTATGCAGAATGTATATAGAAACAAAGGACATGCCTCCTTTAATGTCTACCAAGACAAAGGACACACCCTCTTTAATGTACACAGATACAGAGGACACGCGTCCTTTAATATATACAGAGACAAAGAACACGCTTCCTTTAATGTATACAGAGACAAAAGATGTGCCTCCATTAATGTATACAGAGACAAAGGACACACCTCCTTTAATGTATACAGAAACAAAGGACACACCTCCTTTAATGTATACAGAGACAGAGAACACGTCTCTCTTAATGTATACAGAGACAGGGAACACTCCTCCTTTAATGTATACAGAGACAAAGGACACACCTCCTTTAATGTATATAGAGATAGACCACACACCTCCTTTAATGTATATAGAGACAGAGAACACACCTTTAATATATACAGAGACAAAGGACACACCTCCTTCAATATATACAGAGACAAAGGACATGCCTCCTTTTATGTATATAGAGACAAAGGACATGCCTCCTTTTATGTATTCAGAGAGAAAGGACACACCTCCTTAAATATATATAAAGACAAAGGACATGCCTCCTTTTATGTATTCAGAGAGAAAGGACACACCTCCTTCAATATATACAGAGACAAAGGACATGCCTCTGTTAATGTATATAGAGACAAAGGACATGCCTCCTTTTATGTATTCAGAGAGAAAGGACACACCTCCTGAAATATATATAAAGACAAAGGACACGCCTCCTTTAATGTATACAGAGACAGAGAACACACCTCCTTTAATGTATACCAAGACAAAGGATACACCCCCTTTAATGTATACAGATACAGAGGACACGCATCCTTAAATGTATACAGAGACAGAGAACACACCTCTTTTAATGTATACAGAGACAGAGAACACACCTCCTTTAATGTATATAGAGACAAAGGACACGCCTCCTTAACTATATACTAAGACAAAGGCGACACCTCCTTCAGTATATACAGAGACAAAGGACATTCCTCCTTTAATGTTTTGAGACAAAGGAAACGCCTCCTTTAATGTATACAGAGACAAAAGATACACCCTCTTTAATGTACACAGATACAGAGGACAGGTGTCCTTTAATATATACAGAGACAAAACACTCCTTTAATGTAAACAGAGACAAAAGACATGCCTCTTTTAATGTATACAGAGACAAAGGACCCACCTGTTAATGTATATAGAGACAAAATACATGCCTCCTTTAATGTATACAGAGACAAAGGACATGCCTCCTTTAATGTATACAGAGAGAAAGGATATGCCTCCTTTAATGTATACAGAAACAAAGGACACGCCTCTTTTAATGTATACAGAGACAAAGGACATGCCTCTGTTAATGTATATCGAGACAAAGGACACGCCTCCTTTAATGTATACAGAGACAAAGGACACGCCTCCTTTAATGTATACAGAGAGAAAAGACACACTTCCTTTAATGTATACAGAAACAAAGGACATGCCTCTTTTAATGTATACAGAGACAAAGGACATGCCTCTGTTAATGTATATTGAGACAAAATACATGCCTCCTTTAATGTATACAGAGACAAAGGACACGCCTCCTTTAATGTATACAGAGATAAAGGACACGCCTCCTTTAATGTATACAGAGACAAAGGACACGCCTCCTTTAGTGTATACAGAGAGAAAAGACACACTTCCTTTAATGTATAGAGAGACAAAGGACACACCTCCTTCAATGTCTACACATACAGAGGACATGCCTCCTTTTATGTATGCAGACAAAAGACATGCCTCATTTAATATATACAGAGACAAAGGACACACTTTCTTCAACATATACAGGCACAGAGGCCCTGCCCCTTTCAGATGACTGACAGACACTGAGCTGAGGCCACGCCTCCTTCACTAGCAGTGAGAACAGTAGTAGCTTTTGGAGTGAAATCTGTTATGATATAAAGACATTATAGCTATCGAATTCTTAAACAAATTCCGTACAGCCACTTTATGACAAACACTGTGACCCGACTGAATTTTCCTGTCCCGTTTCTTTAGTTCAGACCCCGTACTGAAAGACATATGGCCTGATGGGAAGCTGAGCATTACGGAGGTGACCAAGCGGCCCCTGACTGCTGCGACGCTCTTCAAGAACTCCATCATCGCCCTGATTGATAAACTCGCCTGCAAGGTGAGGAAGCAATCTTTCAAAATCTGAGCAGATGTAGCAAAAGAAAATGATCCAGCCAGATAGTCTGTAGTACCTGCGTGGATACAGAAAAGGTTAAATGCCCAATCAGTAATCACTGACTCCTTGGGTTATGAGACATTTTTACCAAGTGTTTGATCATGTTTCATTGGATTTAGATGTGTTTGGTCGAGAGCTGATCCAGATCTCCTGATGGTTACGAAAACCAGTTATTTCTTTTGAATTTGTAGTGATTTATTTATTTATTTATTTTAATCTAGCACCTTGATCTGGACAGTTCACCATTTGTAGTGATGAATGATGGGACGTTTCATCTTGTGACGTTTCCTGATGCTATTTTCTACAATAGTCACAGTTTTTCCAGACATGTGCATGTATTTGGGACAAGCTTGGGTCACGTAGCATTTTGAGGTCACAGCTGGTTGCTCTCTTTTAGGTCCACTGGGGACACCTGTCCTGAATCAGACCAGCAAAGCCCTCCATCTTTTACTCTTCGCCATGTACAGTACGGTGCAAAAGTCTTCGGCACCCTGTTATTTTTTTTTCATACAAACTTTGTTATAGATTTCTATTTTATGACTTCTATATTACTGAGTCAGTACAAAAACATTTTAGAGTTCAAAATGTTCATTTCATTTTCCAGCATAAAATTAAATGTTACAGGAAAAATAGTTAGTATCTGAGCAGCATATTCCATAAGAGAGCACTTTTCAGATTAAAAAAGAAAACATAATGAAGGCTGCTGGGTTTTGGTGCAAAATGAAGACGCGAGTGTGACAGTCAAAGTGTCCAGAAGAACTGTGGCTGGTTCTGGAAGATGTTCAGTAAAACCTACAGATAATTTCTGCATAAAACTGCACTCGCTGGACCTGAGACTGTTTTTTTAATTTTTGTTAAAGCAAAGGGTCGTCGCACACCAAATATTGACTTTGTTTCATTTATTATGGCTTACTGCTTACTGTTTGTAGTATATTTTAATGTCACAACATTTAATTTCATTATTTTTAAGCCATTTTTCATCTACAGCATTTCTTGACATGTGCCTACGACTTTTACACAGTACTCTGTGTGTGATAGTGCATGAAGGAGGTGATAATCTGAGCATGAGATAATCTATACTTCTGCTTTTACCTGCTCCATGTGTCATTGTTTTCATGTAAAGTGACATTTCAGGGCTTGTGATTGAGGACAGGAAAACAGCGTTGACTCTTATGACCAAATTGTGGCCAAAAAAATGATCATGTGATCCAGTTAATATTGCAGAATTAAGGCAGCTATCTTTCACGTTACGTGTTTAAATGATACACTGCCACTCACATTTCTTTCTTTTAAATCATTTTCACTCAAACTATTTATGTATATAACTAAAAATGTTCTAGATTAACTCTAAATTGTCCAATGTACTCAAACCTCTAAGTCATTATAATTTTCAGACTATTTCATAAAGTGGCGGCACGGTGGTGTAGTGGTTAGCGCTGTCGCCTCACAGCAAGAAGGTCCTGGGTTCGAGCCCCGGGGCCGGCGAGGGCCTTTCTGTGTGGAGTTTGCATGTTCTCCCCGTGTCCGCGTGGGTTTCCTCCGGGTGCTCCGGTTTCCCCCACAGTCCAAAGACATGCAGGTTAGGTTAACTGGTGACTCTAAATTGACCGTGGGTGTGAATGTGAGTGTGAATGGTTGTCTGTGTCTATGTGTCAGCCCTGTGATGACCTGGCGACTTGTCCAGGGTGTACCCCGCCTTTCGCCCGTAGTCAGCTGGGATAGGCTCCAGCTTGCCTGCGACCCTGTAGAAGGATAAAGCGGCTAGAGATAATGAGATGAGATGAATGAGATTTCATAAAGTTTCCATTGTCAGTACAAATCGCCATAAGTTTTAATATTTTATCCACATTATTATATTTTTATTTATTCTATTTGTTATTATATATTTGTCATTAATTTAGATTTGTTATGCACAGCTTTCATGTAAATAAGTGTCAGTTTTTGAAGCCCCGTGCCTAATAAAGTTCATTATTATTTATTAATTTATTTATTTGGGTGGCATGGTGGTGTAGTGGTTCGCACTGTCGCCTCACAGCAAGAAGGTTCTGAGTTCGAGCCCAGTGGCCGGCGAGGGCCTTTCTGTGCGGAGTTTGCATGTTCTGCCCGTGTCCGCGTGGGTTTCCTCCGGGTGCTCTGGTTTCCCCCACAGTCCAAAGACATGCAGGTTAGGTTAACTGGTGACTCTAATGGTGATGATACACGGGGCAACTTTTTGGGCAATGTTGCCGAGCAAAGTTGCTGGCAACGGGCAACTAGGTGAGACACAGGGCAACTTTTCAGGGCAACAACAGTTAGCAACGGCAGTTTACAGTTAGCTAAAAAAAAAAAAAAATCGATGTCTTAAATTTTGCTGTGACCATTTAATCAAGCTGTCTGTTGTTTTTTAGAGCTTTGGTGAGGTAAATTCCTCCATATAGAATATTAAAATAACAACTTACCGGCGTAAAAACAGATGAGGAGTCTCTCCATCTCTTCACTCCACTGACACTGAGCGGCCGCCATATTTGTTTGAAATTTCTGATCCGAACCTCACCGGAGGTCACATGACTCGGTACTCGCGTTCTGATTGGCTTATCTCAAAAAGTTGCCAGAGATTATCAAAACCATTCAGAAAGAAGCAATGTTGCCCAATCTCAATAGAAAAGAGTCAAAACGCAATTGCCCAGCAACATTGCTCGGCAACATTGCCCAAAAAGTTGCCCCGTGTATCATCACCATAAATTGACCGTAGGTGTGAATGTGAGTGTGAATGGTTGTCTGTGTCTATGTGTCAGCCCTGTGATGACCTGGCGACTTGTCCAGGGTGTACCCCGCCTTTCGCCCGTAGTCAGCTGGGATAGGCTCCAGCTTGCCTGCGACCCTGTAGAACAGGATAAAGCGGCTAGAGATAATGAGATGAGATGAGATGAGACGATGGACATCGATATATTATATTTATATATAGTACTGTGCAAAAGTCTTAGGCACATGTAAAGAGATGCTGTAAACCAATAATGGCTTTAAAAATAATGAAATGAAATGTTTCAACATTAAAAAAAAAATACTGTAATCAGTAAGCCATAATAAATGAAACAAAGTCAATATTTGGTGTGAGACGACCCTTTGCTTTAAAAAAAAAACAGTAGTCTGAGGTCCAGTGAGTGCAGTTTTATGCGGAAATGAGCTGGAGGTTTTACTGAGCATCTTCCAGAACCAGCCATAGTTCTTCTGGACACTTTGACTGTCACACTCGTGTTTTCATTTTGCACCAAAACCCAGCAGCCTTCATTATGTTTTCTTTTTTAATCTGAAAAGTGCTCTCTTATGTAATAATGTAATATGCTGCTCAGATACTAACTTGATTTCCCGTAACATTTAATTTTGTGCTGGAAAATGAACATTTTGAACTCTAAAATGTTTTTGTACTGACTCGATAATGTAGAAGTCATTAAACAGAACAAAGTCTATAACAAAGTTTGTGTGAAAAAAAAAATAGGGTGCCGAAGACTTTTGCACAGTACTGTATGTATATTTAACAATTATGCATGAACAAACACAATCATCTGTTTCATTTTTACTTTAATGTTGTTTTTCTGTTCTGTTTCTTAGTGTTTTAAAAGCTGTGTCGGCTGGGCACGAGCCACATGCAAAAACGTTCCCATGTTATCTTGAGGCGCCTTGAAACCATGAGCTCAGCGCAGCATGATTGACACTTTCATCATGTGGTTTTGGGTTTTTTTTCAGTTCTATTTATATCATGTGGTCCAGGCCACACAAACTACGGTGTGTGTATCAATGATCTCATAATGTTATTGTTTACCTGATCACATCGGGGAGTAAAGCAAGTTTACGGAGTGGCTGTGGTGAGGTGATAAACTTGGGGCTCTCTACCAATTTAATAGCAACTTTCCTTAATCAGTGTGTGCTGTACTTACAGGAGCCGTACTACGTGCGCTGCATTAAACCCAATGAGATGAAGTCTCCAATGCTGTTCGATGAAGCGCGGTGCCATCATCAGGTGGCCTACCTCGGCCTGCTGGAGAACGTTCGTGTTCGTAGAGCAGGTTTCGCCTACAGACAGCCCTATGAACGCTTCCTGCAGAGGTCAGAGGTCACACACACATTCAAAAATATTACACGTATTGTGACAAAACTGTTTAACAGCAAGTTATAAGGTTAATCTGTATAGTCATATACCAGTAATTTTTTTTATTTCGCCATTTAAATAAAATTCGTACGAATGTTAGTATCTTATTGTCAAACGTGATAATGACTTGATTTGGTACTTGATTGTCTCTACTGCTTTCAGCCAATAAACAGTTTTTAGACTTTCTCTGTCCTCGAGAAGTTCTAACTGAACCTTTTATTGCATCCCATTAGATATAAAATGACATGCGAGTACACGTGGCCTAATCACCTGATGGGAAGCGACCGCGAGGCCGTGGAGGCCATCATCGTCCAGCACGGCTTTGAGGAAGACGTGGCGTATGGACACACCAAACTGTTTGTGCGGACTCCTCGCTCCCTCTTCACTCTGGAGCAGGAGAGAGCTGCACTCATTCCCATCCTCGTCCTCTTCCTGCAGAAGGTGATGGACTTTGTTGAATTTCTTCTAAGGCCTTTTCTTGTATGTTAAAATGTTCCGAAGCACCCATTCACACTTTAATATGGGGTGCCAAGTGTCACCGGGCCCATTTCGTGGACGAAATGCATTTCGTCCATCACAAAATGCATTTCGTCGGACGAAATGCATTCCGTGATGGACGAAATGCATTCCGTGATGGACGAAATGCATTCCGTGATGGACGAAATGCATTCCGTGATGGACGAAATGCATTCCGTGATGGACGAAATGCATTCCGTGATGGACGAAATGCATTCCGTGATGGACGAAATGCATTCCGTGATGGACGAAATGCATTCCGTGATGGACGAAATGCATTCCGTGATGGACGAAATGCATTCCGTGATGGACGAAATGCATTCCGTGATGGACGAAATGCATTCCGTGATGGACGAAATGCATTCCGTGATGGACGAAATGCATTCCGTGATGGACGAAATGCATTCCGTGATGGACGAAATGCATTTCGTGATGGACGAAATGCATTTCGTGATGGACGAAATGCATTCTGTGATGGACGAAATGCATTCTGTGATGACGAAATGCATTCTGTGATGACGAAATGCATTTCTTCCACGAAATGGGCCCAGTGACACTTGGCACCCCATACTTTAAAACCAGGAGCCATGTTTCCATTGTAGTTTTGCAATCTTCTTCTTCGTCGTCTTCTTCTTTTGGCTGCTCCTGTTATGGGTCGCCACAGCGAATCTTTTTTCCGTGTATTTGATTTGGCATAGGTTTTACACCTGATGCCCTTCCTGACGCAACCCTCCCCAGTCAATCCAGGCTTGGGACTGACACTGGATAGACTGGGGATAAACCAGTGGCTGGGTATTTTGCAATCTTTAAAAAATTATGACCAAATACAATTGTGAATGGTCTGTTTCCATTGAGTGATGTTATGTGATTAAAGCTGAGTTTTCTCCTCTCATGATACGTTCTTATAGAGCGCTCGTCTCTCAGAAAAGTAGCGTTTCTGTTTGCTTTTCATGGCATGTGACTTAAATGTGAAAAATGTGTTTCCATTTCAATTTTGTGAAATGTTATTGCTTTATCAAATCTTCTGGAAAACATTGAATGCAAGTGTAAAAGCTTGATGAGATTAGAGTTTTTTAGTTTGCAATTTCAAACTGCGCATTCAGCAGGT
This sequence comes from Neoarius graeffei, assembly GCF_027579695.1. NCBI lineage: Eukaryota > Metazoa > Chordata > Actinopteri > Siluriformes > Ariidae > Neoarius > Neoarius graeffei. The sequence goes on along the minus strand of NC_083590.1, from coordinate 20,675,355 downwards.
TAATGGAAACAAGACCACCAAAAACAAGTCATGACTGTTACAGGCATTTAGCAAACGCTCTTATCCAGAGCGACGTATAACAGGACCCTGACATATCCACAGCAGTGGGCAGCCCAGGGAGCAGTTAGGGGTTAGGTGCCTTGCTCAAGGCGGCACGGTGGTGTAGTGGTTAGCACTGTCACCTCACAGCAAGAAGGTTCTGGGTTTGAACCTAGTGGCCAACGGAGGCCTTTCTGTGTGGAGTTTGCATGTTCTCCCCATGTCTGTGTGGGTTTCCTCCAGGTGCTCCGGTTTCCCCCACAGTCCAAAGACATGCAGGTTAGGCTAATTGGTGGCTCGAAATTGACCGTAGGTATGAATGTGAGTGTGAATGGTTGTTTGTCTCTATATGTCAGCCCTGTGATTATATGGTGACTTGTCCAGGGTGTACCCTGCCTCTCACCCATAGTCAACTGGGATAGGCTCCAGCTTGCCCACAACCCTGCACAGGATAAGCAGTTACGGATAATGGATGGATGGGTGGATGCCTTGCTCAAGGGCACTTCAGCCATTCCTGCTGGTCCAGGGAATCAAACCAGCATCCTTTTGGTCCCAAAGCTGCTTCTCTATCTAACCTTTAGGCCATGGCTTCCCATGACTAAGACTAGAGTGTATCGAGACCAAGAAAAGACTGAGATTTTGAGGGCTTGAGATCAAGTCAAGACCAAGACCAAGACAGGGTGAGACCAAGTCAAGACCAGGACCAGACCAGTGTGTGTGAAGGGGGAGGGGGAGGGGTGACAGCCATTAACAGGAATGAAAATTTCCCATTCGCAATGAATCACATTATTGGTCACATTTGAAGCAGGATTTTTTTTACATCCAATCACAGTAATGATGTTAACAAATAAATCAGACAATGCACAGGCAGTTTAGTGAAATCCCCACAGTTGTGGTCTTGACTCGTCTTGAAATAAAATCCCAAGTCTGAGACAAGGCCGAGTAAAAATGTGGTTGATTCCGAGACGAGACTGAGACCTTCAGAAAGTGGTCTAGAGACCGGTCTTGTGTCCTACAACACTAGGAAACATGGCTGCTGTGGTTTCAATTGTGATACTGTCACTTTACCATCAACCACAGAGTCTTTTTCTTATAAATATTCCATCACATCTGATGAAGATGTTGATATTCTGGATGATTTTGTCTTGGTTCCGCTGTCAGTCATCCTTCATATTGTCTATATAAAAGGACATAAAGGTCAAGTGCTTGCTCGCTGGACTGCGAGCCTCAGTGCTTCACTAGCTTCCTTGCTTGGTATCCATATTTGTTTGTAACAGTTTCTTGGTAACAGGGTGGCACAGTGGTGTAGTGGTTAGTGCTGTCGCCTCACAGCAAGAAGGTCCGGGTTCGAGCCCCGTGGCCGGCGAGGGCCTTTCTGTGCAGAGTTTGCATGTTCTCCCCGTGTCCGCGTGGGTTTCCTCCGGGTGCTCCGGTTTCCCCCACAGTCCAAAGACATGCAGGTTAGGTTAACTGGTGACTCTAAATTGAGCGTAGGTGTGAATGTGAGTGTGAATGGTTGTCTGTGTCTATGTGTCAGCCCTGTGATGACCTGACGACTTGTCCAGGGTGTACCCCGCCTTTCACCCGTAGTCAGCTGGGATAGGCTCCAGCTTGCCTGCGACCCTGTAGAAGGATAAAGCAGCTACAGATAATGAGATGAGATGAGTTTCTTGGTAACAGTGTTCTCATGTTGAAACCATGAAGCTTTCTTCTCTTCCAGCAAAAACTTTACACCTTATATCTGAAAACAAAACAATGTATACACTGAATATAGCCTAGCATTGTAAAAAGCTCAATTTAATAGAACACAGAGTCTGAAAAGGGCAAAATGTTTTTTAGACGGTTTCAGGCTTGTAGTACTCGAGTACAGGACTCGGATTCGAGTCCGACCCATGCCTTAATTTTAAAGACTCATGACTTGACTTGGACTTGAGCACTGATGACTCGGACTTGGACTCGTGTATTAACTGCATTCTAAGTCGTAAATTGGAGACGAGGACTTATTAGGTTTGTGAGAGAGTGTTATGCTTTTGACATGGATGCTTAACATTAGTGCCGCCAGCCTTTCTCGAAATATTCCTGATAGAAGGCATCTTTTTTGTGAATTTATTGTAGGCTATGGTATGGGACAGACATCTTCACACTACTCAAAGCTATCAGTGTGTTTTAGAGAGTGTGTGCATGTGTGTGACAGCTGTGTCCTTTGTGTCAGGCTCAACTCGGATCAACAGTGAACTCGACTCAGACTCGAAATTTTCTTTAGTGACTTGGACTTGACTCGGACTTGAACACTGCGGACTCGAGACTGAACTCTGACTCGAGGTTTAGTGACCCAACTACAACACTGGTTGGTTAAACCATTGCCAAAGTAACCAACTCTAAACATTTGTAATTTGTGTATTTCATGAACTATTTGATATTTCCTTCAAACTGTTGACCCAATTGACCATTTCTTGCTTGTTAAGTCTGACTTCTTTCTTTTTTTTTTCCATCGTGTGTGTAGGTGTGGCGTGGTGCCTTGGCACGGATGCGATGTCGGCGCATGCGGGCAATCTACACCATAATGGGTTGCTATAAGCGATACAAAGTAAAGGCTCACTTCTGGGAGGTGGAGCGACGCTTCGCTAACGTGCGCAACATGGACGACTACGGGAAGAGCGTGGAGTGGCCGAGTCCACCTGCTACCCTGCTACAGTTCCACAAAATCACACAACACCTACATCGCAGGTGCACTTGCCTCTTAAATCTCTCTCTCTCACACACACACACTGAAATTACACATCATATCATTAATGAGCAGCAGGGGCTGTGGAAGATTAATGCTACCGTTAGCTGTTTTGTTCTGAAGAGGTATTAATAAATGATTTCTCTTGGGTAACTACAGCATAGTTGGGAGCGCATAGTTTTGATTCAGCAAAAAAAAAAAGACACACACCACAATGGTGCAAACATTTCGCTGATTCATCTCTCGTGAAATCTCTTCTCTCTCTTTATCTTCTGTCTTTCCCCTCCCTTAGATGGAGAGCAAGACGGATTGTAAAGAACATCCCTCCATCTGATATGGCAGAGGTGAGGGCCAAGGTGGCGGCTATGAGCGCTCTGAGTGGAGAGAGAGTGGACTGGGGACACAACCGAGCCTGGGAGAGAGATTACCTCGCCAACGTGAGTCCCTACACACCCCATATACACTGTAGTGTGCTTCTGGGAAGCTTCCTACACACCTGGCTGCTTTTAGGACACTGTGGCCTACTTTTCTGCTCTGGTTATTCAAGAGATCAGGTTGCATGGAGGTATAAAATACCACGTATGAAATAGTCCCTCCAGTCTCATGCAGCAGGCTTCATCACTGACGTTCTGATATGTACAGTATATGGCTTTATATCCCAGAGGTTCGAGTTACAGCTTTTTCTTAGAGTTAATTGTTTAATGGATGACATAAATCATAGTGTTATAATCAACCTTGCTCTCTGACAGCTCCTCGCTCCGCTGTTAATCAAAGACAGGCTAGCCGATCAGGGGTGTTTGTTTCTGAGCTAATACTCATCTCATCTCATTATCTCTAGCTGCTTTATCCTTCTACAGGATCGCAGGTCGCAGGTCGCAGTCCCAGCTGACTACGGGTGAAAGGCGGGGTACACCCTGGACAAGTCACCAGGTCATCACAGGGCTGACACATAGACACAGACAACCATTCACACTCACATTCACACCTACGGTCAATTTAGAGTCACCAGTTAACCTAACCTGCATGTCTTTGGACTGTGGGGGAAACCGGAGCACCCGGAGGAAACCCACGCGGACACGGGGAGAACATGCAAATTCTGCACAGAAAGGCCCTCGCCGGTAACGGGGCTCGAACCCGGACCTTCTTGCTGTGAGGCGACAGCGCTAACCACTACACCACCGTGCCGCCTGAGCTAATACTGTATGTAAGAAAAGAAAACATCCAGTGTGTGCTGGTATAGGAAATTAATCAACAGTGAGGTGTTGTGATGCGGCCTGACATTACCTGAAGTTGATTATTAGCTCATCCGGCCGACAGGTGATGAGTTTATGCCATCACGTGTTGCCCGTCGTCATCCACTTATCACAAAAATCGCTTCTTCTTTCTCAATTCTTCACTGATTTTTATTCTTTTTGGCAGGAAGGTAGGTCTGCCTGGGGTACATATAGCTTCTACCCAAATTTTCAGAATTGCAATTAATAATGAAGATATGGAGTAATCAATCCCTAACGAGCAGTTTCCACACAAATCGCTTCTTCTCCCTCAATTATTCACAGATTTTGATTCTTTCTGACATGAAGGTAGGGGGACCCAGGGTGCATATAACTTCTATCCAGATTTACTTCATGACAATTATTAATGAAGTTATGGACTAATTAAGCCTTAATGAGCAGTTCAACAAAAATCGCTTCTTCTCAGTCAATTCCTCGCCATTTTGGATTTTTTCTGGCAAATACGTCGGTATTCCTAGGGTGGCTATAGCTCCTAGATATAGCTTGTATATAGGGTATATCGCTTGCAACATTTATTGTGCACTTTAGATCATTCCTTCTGGACTAGACGGGGCCAGAGTGAGCTACGCCATCATTGATGTTCTCATTTAACTTAGTTACACACTGGAGTATTATTTAATTTACTTACACTATTTTGTTCAATGGGGCAGCACGGTGGTGTAGTGGTTAGCACTGTCGCCTCACAGGGGTTCCTGGGTTCGAGCCCCGTGGCTGACGGGGGCCTTTCTGTGTGGAGTTTGCATGTTCTCACCGTGTCTGTGTGGGTTTCCTCCAGAGTCCAAAGACATGCAGGTTAGGCTAATTGGTGGCTCTAAATTGACCGTAGGTGTGAATGTGAGTGTGAATGGTTGTTTGTCTCTGCGTCAGCCCTGTGATAATCTGGTGACTTGTCCAGGGTGTACCCCGCCTCTCGCCCATAGTCAGCTGGGATAGGCTCCAGCTTGCCTACAACCCTGTACAGGATAAGTGGCTACAGATAACAGATGGATTTTGTTCAACCTAAAGTATTTTATTTTTTTGGTCATATTTTCCATTTCTATTAAAACAAGGCTTTTTTTTTTTTTTAAGTTTATATTCACTTCAGTGCTCTATATCTAAGTGTACTACATTTCCTAACAGGCAAAAGACTCCAATTTAACCAGCTCCAATTTTGTGCGAATCACCAAAGAGCTGAAGAACAAAGACCAGTACAGCCAAGTCCTCTTCTCCAGCTTCGTCAGGATGGTAGGCACCCTCTGTTTCTCTCTTTCCATTCCTTCTCTTTCTCATGTTCTGTCTCACACAGTCACTGTCTCCGTCTCTCACATGCACAAGTTCAGTTTAGCCTCCGGATGCGTCGGGTATGCTCACAGTGGTCAGGTGGAGTGCATGTGAGTGTGTGTCGGGGTGGAGCTCGGGTATTGTGTCGGGGGGGGGCGGGAGATGTTTGGGCACCCCCCCCCACTGATATGTTGCAATAGCCCAAACAGTCTATTACTTTATACTAGCCAATTCTAAACGTTCGCTTACACTAGCGTAATTTCAGCAACCTTTCCATTCACACATGTAACATGCAGTACAAACCAAAATATTTAATATATGTTTATTTCGGAAAAAAAACTTTGATCATAGCTGCCTATTCCGGTCAAACAAGCAAACAACAACTTTGCAAACTCATTTAACATGTTAAAGGGACAACAACTATCTCATCCTTTTTAAAGAAAAGAAACTTAGGCTAAATGAAAACAATATCCCCATAGCCCATGCCTATCAGGAAAATGAGCGACTGTGAACTCAAGAATGTTAAAAGTTGGCCCACTTTTAAGAATTTCAACAAAGAAAAAACAGACACGTAGCCTAACAGGCCTAAAAGGACATGCACACTGCAAAAACATTTAATCTATTTTGAGCTTTAGCATCCTCTCCTTCATGTTTGCAAATCTGTCGACTACTTTATCCTTACTGACCTCAATGTCTCTCTCGATACAGGGCAGCGCCAGGTCTGACAGCCGCGACTCACCCATGGTGGAGCGCAAGAAACTCTTAATAAGTTTCAGTCGGCCTGAGCCTGGCAAAAGTACCTTGTCAGTGGGGCACAGCTAGATATGACAGACAGTCTCCTCTGCTGCACCGCCAATCTTCCTCTCCGTTTACAAGCACCGGATTTAAACTTCCTTATCATATTTGCTGGCGGCACGGTGGTGTAGTGGTTAGCGCTGTCGCCTCACAGCAAGAAGGTCCGGGTTCGAGCCCCGTGGCCAGCGAGGGCCTTTCTGTGTGGAGTTTGCATGTTCTTCTCGTGTCCGCGTGGGTTTCCTCCGGGTGCTCCGGTTTCCCCCACAGTCCAAAGACATGCAGGTTAGGTTAACTGGTGACTCTAAATTGACCGTAGGTGTGAATGTGAGTGTGAATGGTTGTCTGTGTCTATGTGTCAGCCCTGTGATGACCTGGCGACTTGTCCAGGGTGTACCCCGCCTCTCGCCCATAGTCAGCTGGGATAGGCTCCAGCTTGCCTGCGACCCTGTAGAAGGATAAAGCGGCTAGAGATAATGAGATGAGATGAGATCATATTTGCTCATTTATTCATAACCGCGGACATCCGAATGTTGCTTGCGGTTAACCACTTGCTTTGAACCAAAGATTCTAGAGTGGCCTGTAGGGTTACGTTCTAGAGGGAAATGACGCATTTTATAAACAAAATGTTAAACAGACAAAAACTATGCCTAACCCAGCCTACATAATATATTTTTATTGAACAATTTTGTTGTAAATAATTCCGAATGGACATGTGGTCAATAAACTGTATTAAAAAAAAAATCCCGACCAGTGGGGGCCCCCCCAGCGGTGAGGCCCCGGATTGTTCGCGCCGCAACCCCCCCCCCAAATCTCCGCTGCTGGTGTGTGTGTTTGTGTGAGTGTGTGTGAATGTCAGTAGGCTGTCAGGGTGATAAGTCTATCAGATGGAAATAATGCCTGTTTATCGACTATTTATTTATAGAGGCGTCTTTCTTACATGTGACTTCAGACCAAAATCGGATGATGAGTTTACTGAAAAAGAGTTCTTGAAAAGTTAGTTGTCTCGTTGAGTGTGTTTTTTTTTTTCCAGTATGTCTATTTTTTAATACTCTATAAACCTCTCTCTCTCTCTCTAGTTGAACTGGTTCAATAACACAAAGGACAGAGCTCTTCTCATCACGGACAAGCACATTTACAGACTAGAGCCCAAGAAGCACTTTAAAGTGCAGAAACGAATAGCAATCGAGACTGTGAGTACATCTCTCTCTCTCACACACACACACACACACACACACACACACACACACACACACACACACATTTTTAGAGTTAGAGTCTCAGTTCAACAGGAGATTAACTATCAATCAGCCTGAAAGTCTGTACCTCAACCACTGCGGTCATGTGTGTGTGTGTGAAGTGTCTGACCTACATTGTGAGCAGGATGGTGCGACAATGTGCAAGGATTTGGTCACACTGACAGCAGTGCCAGACCGACTGTCTCTCTCTGTCCCTCTCTCTGTTCCTCTCTCTCTCACTCGCACACACGCACACTTTTGGTGTATATACTTCACACATCTCTAGCTCTAACAGGATCAGATCGTCATGCAAGGGACAGAGAGCCTGAGAAGAGTCATGATGTTGTGCAGAGAATACAGACATCCTTTTGCTGATGGAGACTCGGTTAAGATTAATGAATTAATTTCAGAATCATAATCGCACTCACAATCCAGATTAAACATGATAATCAAGCAGGGGTTGAAAATTTGATTTCCAGAATTAGGTGTGATTGAGTGAGTGTGAGCCCTGTGATGACCTGGCGACTTGTCCAGGGTGTACCCCGCCTTTCGCCCGTAGTCCGCTGGGATAGGCTCCAGCTTGCCTGCGACCCTGTAGAACAGGATAAAGCGGCTACAGATAATGAGATGAGATGAGTGAGTCTGTGAATGTGTGTATGGTGTCCTGTGCTGGATTGACGTCCCGTTCAGGGTGTATTCCTGTCACACACCTGGTGTTCCTGGGAGAAACTCTGGATATGCCATACATATCGGGACTAAAATCAAAATTAGATTTAGTATTCATATCATATTCAGAATTAGAAACTTGAATTCAAATTTGAATCTGAATCAGAGTTTGGATTTGAATCAGAGTCTGAATCTGATCCAAAATGAGAATCAAGTCAGCACAAGATTCTGAATCAAAATTAGAATTGCAATTACGGTATGGATCTGAATCAGAATCTGAATCGGAAGAATAATCGAGTATCGAAGCAGAATTAGAACTAGAAATAACGTTCGAATCTGAGTCAGAGTTATGGCTCTGAATCAAATTCTGATTCAAAATGTGAACGAAATCAGAGTGATAATCAGAAGCAGAATTGGCTCTGGAAATGGAATAGGAATTACAGTGTGAATTAGAATTAGGATTAAAATGAATCAGAGTTATGGATCTGAATCAGAATAAAGGTCTGAATCAGAATTCAAACCGGAATAAAAATCAATATATTAAAATCAGAAACAGAATCAGGGTAGGAATATTTTACTCGTCTCTGTGTTTTATGTCTATTGGCTATGATTAAGGTGGTGCGGTGGTGCAGTGGTTATCACTGTTGCTTCATAGCAAGAAGGAAAGTTCTGGGTTCGAACCTCATGGCTGATTGGGACTTTCCTGTGTTTGTTCTCCGTGTGCCTGAGTGGGTTTCCTCTGGGTGCTCTGGTTTCCTCCACAGTTCAAAGATGTGGATTTGGTCAACTGGCTACTCTAAATTGCTCATAAACGTTACATTACAGGTATTTAGCAGATGCTTTTATCCAGAGTAATATACCCAGAGCAGCCTGGGGAGCAGTTGGGGGTTAAGTGCATTGCTCGAAGGCACTTCAGCCATTTCATGCTGGTTCAGAGAATTGAACTAGCAACTTTTTGGTCCCAAAGATGGTTCTCCAACCATTAGGCCATGGCTTCCATGCCCATAGGTGTGAATTTAAGTGTGATGGTTTTTCATAGCTGTGTTAGCCCTGCGATGGATTGGTGACCTGCCCAGGGTGAACCCCACCTCTCACCAGAAGTCAGCTGGGATTGGTTCCAGCTCACCCACAACCCTGAAGGACAAGCGGCATTGATAATAGATGGTTGGATATGATAAGCTCAGAATTAGTCTTAAGGATTAGAGCTAGAATTAACATTAGAATTACAACAGAAATGGCCATAACAGATAAAATTAGGATCTGAATTGGAATTACAATCTGAATCAAACAGATAACTGACCAAGTACAAGGTATGCAATGATTTTCTTTTCTAATGAGTGGAACGTACAGGTGTATTACATGATTTAAATCTACTGATACATGCAGCCAGCTTTGCATGAAACTGTGGGAACTCAAACTCACATAGTATGAAGAGCAATGACGGAGACAAAAGGCAGTAAATACAATATGATGCAATATACTGCATTACATTGCTGCATGAATAAAACAATTTATAATATACATGAGTTACATACAAATTTGTGTAATTGGAGGTGTGTGACCAGTATGAACTGCTTATAAGAACTAAAAATAAAGAGCATTCATGATATAAAGCAGAGTTTTCCATCTAATAATTTCGAAACGTCCATGAGGTTGTGTTCCAGAGGAAGTAGAACAGACTGTCTGGATTTCCTGAGTCGCAGACTAAAATATTAGCAGTGGCCGTGTCTCATGGTGACAGAGCGTGTTCTGAATTAAGCTCGCTGCAACATGGCCTGATGCACCAAGCGATTAACACACAGGCTTATTTTGGAGGGAACCTGATGCATCAGCTTAAGTGGGAGGATAGCTTGGTTTATTTAAATGAATTATGTAACCTGTTTTGTGTGAAAGGAATTATTTAAATTTCTACAGCATGTTGTTGCATCAAAGGGTATAGTTATTCAAGTATTTAAAGGAGAACTGAAGGCAAATTTTTTATTATCAAAATTCTATTTATCTCATTTTATTAAATATAGGAATGCATTTTTGATCGCTATTTTGTCACTGCTATAGCAAGTCATGAGTGTTTGAAATATGCTCTGTAATATATCAGTCCATATCTCAAAGCAACGGCCGTAAATGAGATTCGCTGAGACCTGTGCGAGACATTGTAGGACGGAAGTAAAACGTACAGCGGAAATCAAAGTGACCGACATCTGCCAACGTTGTCAAAAGACACACGCCCTCTTTCGAATGCTGATGTAATCAAGCCGGAAGTTTTGCTTGTTTTGATAGCAATCAGGAAAGTTTGAATAAAGTAGGCAGTAATCATCATTTAAACTCGTTTTTATGCAATATTTCATTTGGAAAACAGTTTTCAAAATGGCGGCACTGACACCTGGCTGACACTTCACGTTTCGAAGTCTCGCACAAGTCTCATGAAGATCGCGTGGATAAGCGACGCCTGCCGTGGACCAAACGAACTAAATTCAGCATGGATAAAAAATGAATAGGCCGATAAGTATAATATTTAATTACAATTAGTTGCCAATACGAGTCACGATATAAGGTTACTAAAACCGAAAACATAATTGAGTAACGTTAATTAAGAAATAAAGCAAGTTTAAAAATGACTTCAGTTCTCCTTTAAAGGAACAGTCCACCGTACTTCCATAATGAAATATGCTCTTATCTGAATTGAGACGAGCTGCTCCGTACCTCTCCGAGCTTTGCGCAACCTCCCAGTCAGTCAGACGCAGTCAGACGCGCTGTCACTCCTGTTAGCAATGTAGCTAGGCTCAGCATGGCCAATGGTATTTTTTAGGGTTGTAGTTAGATGCGACCAAACTCTTCCACGTTTTTCCTGTTTACATAGGTTTATATGACCAGTGACATGAAACAAGTTCAGTTACACAAATTGAAACGTGGCGATTTTCTATGCTATGGAAAGTCCGCACTATAATGACAGGCGTACTAACACCTTCTGCGCGCTTCGACAGCGCATTGATATCTGAGCTCTGTATCAATGCGCTGCTGAAGCGCGCAGAAGGTGTTAGTACGCCTGTCATTATAGTGCGGACTTTCCATAGCATAGAAAATCGCCACGTTTCAATTTGTGTAACTGAACTTGTTTCATGTCACTGGTCATATAAACCTATGTAAACAGGAAAAACGTGGAAGAGTTTGGTCGCATCTAACTACAGCCCCCAAAAATACCATTGGCCATGCTGAGCCTAGCTACATTGCTAACAGGAGTGACAGCGCGTCTGACTGACTGGGAGGTCGCGCAAAGCTCGGAGAGGTACGGAGCAGCTCGTCTCAATTCAGATAAGAGCATATTTCATTATGGAAGTACGGTGGACTGTTCCTTTAACCAGGTTAGAATTGGAGTTGAATATGATCCTCTCATCTCATCTCATTATCTCTAGCCGCTTTATCCTGTTCTACAGGGTCGCAGGCAAGCTGGAGCCTATCCCAGCTGACTACGAGCGAGAGGCGGGGTACACCCTGGACAAGTCGCCAGGTCATCACAGGGCTGACACATAGACACAGACAACCATTCACACTCACATTCACACCTACGCTCAATTTAGAGTCACCAGTTAACCTAACCTGCATGTCTTTGGACTGTGGGGGAAACCGGAGCACCCGGAGGAAACCCACGCAGTGAATATGATCCTGAAATATTATATTGCAAGCCGATGTACATTCACCGGCCACTTTAATAGGAACTTATTCTTGATTCAAAAATATTTTTTAAAAATCACATATTGCTCCTTTAAAACTTGTACTTTAAATCAGGGATATTACAGTTTCATAACTTCAAACATATGTGTACATGATTATTGTAACTTCCATTTTACTGCTTTAGGTTACCGGTTTAAGTGTAACAAATGGAACAGACCAGATGGTGGCGCTACACACTGTGTCCCACGATGACGTGTTGCTACACCTGCAGAGGGGTCAGCTAGCGACAAAGCAGGACCGTGTCGGAGAACTCGTCGGGATATTGTGTGATCATTTCACACGGTGAGTTCATAAACACTCGTTTTAAACACTTAGCATGGTCACGGCTCAGCTAAGCCGTCTTCAAGCAAGGGTGTCGCTGTCAGGTCCTTTATCATAACGCACCCAATTCAACTTCTCACTGTGTCATTTAATAATCTAATGATGCATATCAAAGACTTCCTTTTAAAATGCTGGCATGTGTAAAATACAGCATTTCAAGATCACTGCAGTAATACTGATGCTAATTTTTGTGGCATGCCTGCGGGACTAAATTTCACACTGGTGAAATTTCAACCTCCATATTGAATGTCCTACATCTGTATTCACAAACTTGGTTTTTACAACAACTTCATTTATCAAGTGTTTTTCAGCAACTCCCTGGATATTCCTTCAGATCTATACATGTCTATTCAACTTTATGCATAGAACTAGACACATTTGAGGTATGAATGAGATCAATTCCACCTCTTTTCAGTCAGAGTCCAAATATTTGACTGAGTTCACTGACAAACGTGGGACATAATGAAGCACAAATACTTACTCTACTCAAGTAGAGTTTTCTGGTATTTGCCCTTTACTTGGGTATTTATTTTTCTGACAATTTTTAACTTTTACTCCCTACATTTTAACATAAATATCTGTACTTTCAACTCCTTACATTTTCAAATCAGGCTCGTTACTTTAGTTTTAATGCGTTTGAGAAGAATTATCGAGTATTATTTTTTATTTTACATCACTACGTGCCTTCCCAACATCAACACTGATTGATTTCAAACTAAATGAATGATACAGTGATACATAGTAAAGACAACACCGATTACACCAATCCAATCTGGCAGCCTGATCTGACTCTGAATCAAAACATGAGCGGTATTCAAATTCAGCAAACTGAGGTTTGAACTATTAAATGTTCTTGTGTGAACATAACATGTTGTTTGATTTAAATAACTAACGCTTTACACTACCGTTCAAAAGTTTGGGGTCACCCAAACAATTTTGTGTTTTCCATGAAAAGTCACACTTTTATTTACCACCATAAGTTGTAAAATGAATAGAAAATACAGTCAAGACATTTTTCTGGCCATTTTGAGCATTTAATCGACCCCACAAATGTGATGCTCCAGAAACTCAATCTGCTCAAAGGAAGGTCAGTTTTATAGCTTCTCTAAAGAGCTCAACTGTTTTCAGCTGTGCTAACATGATTGTACAAGGGTTTTCTAATCATCCATTAGCCTTCTGAGGCAATGAGCAAGCACATTGTACCATTAGAACACTGGAGTGAGAGTTGCTGGAAATGGGCCTCTATACACCTATGGAGATATTGCACCAAAAACCAGACATTTGCAGCTAGAATAGTCATTTACCACATTAGCAATGTATAGAGTGGATTTCTGATTAGTTTAAAGTGATCTTCATTGAAAAGAACAGTGCTTTTCTTTCAAAAATAAGGACATTTCAAAGTGACCCCAAACTTTTGAACGGTAGTGTAGATGTATGTGATGTATGCTCTTGAAACTCTTCAAAAAAGTTATTAGCAAGGAAGCGAAAGATAGCTATAAGTTCCTGTTATACACTCACCCACAACTTTAATAGGAACTTGTTCTTAGCTGGCAGGAGTGGAACCCAATGTGGTTTTCTGCTTTATGCTGAGATGCTTTTCTGCTCACCACGGTTGTAAAGAGTTGCTATGAGTTACTATATCCTTCCTGGCCAAAAAGCTCAAACCAATCTGGCCATTTTCCTCTGAGCTCTCTTATCAACAAGGTGTTTGTTTCCACCCACAGAACTGTCACTCATTCACTCACTCAATGTTTTTTTTGTTTTTCGCACCATTCTGTGTAAACTCTCAAGACTGTTGTGTGTGAAAACCCCAGGAGATCAGCAGTTTCTGAAATACTCAAACCAGTCCATCTGGCTCAAACCAACACCCATACCACAGTAAAAGTCACACTTTGAGATCACAATTTTTCCCATTCTGATGTGTGAAGTGAACATTAATTAGCTGAAGCTCTTGATTTGTATCTGCATGATGTGATGCATTGTGCTGCTGTCAAGGGATTGACTGATTAGAGAACTGCATAAAACAGCAGGTGGATGGGTGGGTGTTCCTAATAAACAGCTGGGTTGTCGAGATTAGCATGCTTTACATTGCTAATCAACCTCGACTGCAAGTGAAAGTGGATTGCTTATTTATCACAAAGTACTTGGCAGTTAAAATATTCGCAGTGAAGCACCTTAAATAAAAATATGGTATTATTTAATAATTAATTGAAGAAGGCATGGGTTTTCCTCCTTATGTACGCACACACTGACCCCCTTATATACAGTAAACATATTATATTATATTATATTATATTATATTATTATTCTATGAGGATCAGTTAGCTTTGCACAGAAACAGACATTAACAATGTCCTTCAAAGTGCTCCTTTTTACTTTGAGTACATTTCAGAGCCTTGTACTTTTACTTGAGTTGTTTCAGTACTTCTACTTTTACCAGAGTATTTTTTTTAACACAAGTATCTGTGGGGCGGCATGGTGGTGTAGTAGTTAGCGCTGTCACCTCACAGCAAGAAGGTCCGGGTTCGAGCCCCGGGGCCGGCGAGGGCCTTTCTGTGCGGAGTTTGCATGTTCTCCCCGTGTCCGCGTGGGTTTCCTCCGGGTGCTCCGGTTTCCCCCACAGTCCAAAGACATGCAGGTTAGGTTAACTGGTGACTCTAAATTGACCGTAGGTGTGAGTGTGAAAGAGGCGAGGTGGTCAAGTGGTTAGAGCGCTTGACCACTAAGCGAACGGTCCCCGGTTTGAGCCTCGCCTCTGACGGTGATCTGGGGCTCGCCTCCTGTCCACCCAGCAGTGAATGGGGACCTGGTGGAAACACTGGGGAAGTTAAAAGGCGGCGAGGAAAGGAACTGGCCACCCTACCTCATCATGCCGACGGCCTAGACAAGTGTGCTCTCTAACAGGCACTCCCCGACATATGTATGAAAACGTATATGGGACTCTTTGACTTTTGAGTGTGAATGGTTGTCTGTGTCTATGTGTCAGCCCTGTGATGACCTGGCGACTTGTCCAGGGTGTACCCCGCCTTTCGCCTGTAGTCAGCTGGGATAGGCTCCAGCTTGCCTGCGACCCTGTAGAACAGAATAAAGCGGCTAGAGATGATGAGATGAGACAAGTATCTGTACTTCTACGAGAGTAAAGAATGTGTGTACTTTTGCTACCTCTGCTCACTGACAAGAATTGACTCTTTCAGTTCCCAAGAGACTCGCTGCCAATTTTATTTCTGACATCTTGGCGTTCTTCTGTCTGAAATGACTGAAATCTTACTCTAACTTCTAAATAACAAAATAACATTACATTTACATCAAATCTAATGTGAAACTAGCAAGACACTACAAACACATCACTGATTTGATGTTATTGTGCTGCAGTGCCTGTGACTCATTAGGGTGATTCATTTGCATTTGTCCACACTGTCTATATGCAGTGCATCATCACGCTGCTTCATACTCACACACTCACGCTCTCTCACACACGGCTCATCATTTGCGCTAATGAACAGCTCAGATGATGACATTCCCTACATTCATGAAAAAGAAGAAGAAGAAAAAATATTCATACATGAGAGTCGGCTTTAAAGTTTAAAATATAAGAGCCAACTCAAAGATTCGATTCAGTGAAACAACTGAGTTGATTCCGAATCAGAGTCAAATCATTTGTGAATGACATCACTATGAGGCACCAATTCACTTTTAGTAGAGTTGATTAAAGCTCAAAATAGCTGAAAAGCACACTAAATATACAGGTTTAGAGATGTTAGAGAACTTTAGAGCTGGGTCAGTTACGGTTAAGTGTATTTAATTATTCCGAGGTGAATAAACTTGTGATTCATATGGATTAGATGGATCAGCTTGGCTGAACTTTAGGGCTTATTTTGACCTTAATCAGGCAGATTTAGTTTATCGCTAAAAGACAGCAAATGTAAAGTTTTGTGAAATACAAAATTGTTGTTAATACAAATATTTACTCGTATTTAACAATACTGGCCTTACATGGCCTCATATAGTTCTCTGTTTGTAAAGACATACAGCAGTTTAGCTTTAAATAACATGTACAATATGTGTATTTCAAATATTTTGTATTATTGAGGTGTGAGTGAGTGAGTGAGTGAGTGAGTGAGTGAGTGAGTGAGTGAGTGAGTGAGTGGGGTTACACAAACTGAATCACTGTAATAATTTCAGACATGTGTGTCTCAGTGTCACAAATAGCAGCATTCCTTGGCTTTAAACATTCTTTCACTGCTGATCCCCAAGGAGCAATAAGCATTAGTTCTTCTGGCAGCCGGCAGCCAGAGTGTGTGTGTGTGTGTGTGTGTGTGTGTGTGTGTGTGTGTGTGTGTGGTTTGGGGGGGGGGGGGGGGGGGCAGCTGTGGGTTATGTAGGGTATAGTGTGTGTATTTAATCGCTGTTCCTTAATGTTTATTCACAATCTATTGTGCCACCATCTGTGGGCAAACGTCAAGGGTCACGACCCCTATACGACATCATCAGTAGGAGTTGGCGACTGTGAAGTGTGGAGAGAGGTGACGTGTGTGTGTGTGTATTGTCATCTGACCTCCTGCCAGCTCTCTCTCTCTCTCTCTCCCCACACACAGACACACACGGTCCTGTCTTCTCAAACCCCCTAAGCCAAGAGGCACAGGAACCCTTCACTAGTCAGCGCTATTCTCAGACAGATTTATGTGTGTGTGTGAGAGAGAGAGAGAGAGAGAGAGAGAGAGATATCTGAATCTGCTTAGGTTTCTGACAATATATTTGTCCTTATTTTGTAACCTTGGAATTCCAAAATATATGAATTAAGAAATTCAGAACCGAAGCTAACCCACAAACTAGCATTATAATAAACATCTCATCTCATCATCTCTAGCCGCTTTATCCTGTTCTACAGGGTCGCAGGCAAGCTGGAGCCTATCCCAGCTGACTATGGGCGAAAGGCGGGGTACACCCTGGACAAGTCGCCAGGTCATCACAGGGCTGACACATAGACACAGACAACCATTCACACCTACGCTCAATTTAGAGTCACCAGTTAACCTAACCTGCATGTCTTTGGACTGTGGGGGAAACCGGAGCACCCGGAGGAAACCCACGCGGACACGGGGAGAACATGCAAATTCCGCACAGAAAGGCCCTCACCGGCCACGGGGCTCGAACCCGGACCTTCTTGCTGTGAGGCGACAGCGCTAACCACTACACCACCGTGCCGCCTATACAGTACTAAACATGCTAACACAAAAACAAGTAGCATTATAGTACATGAGCTTAAACTGCTTATTTTACACTAACTTAACTAGCAAAGACAATATGTGATTAAAGGCAACAAGATGTAATGTAATTTATCAACCAATCTTGCTAATGAGTTAATTTAAGTTGCAGAAAATTATTTAGCATGAAGATTAGCTTGCTAAACATAAATGCTATAAACGACTGTGAGCTCTTCTCTTCACTTCTCTTCTTGAATCAGAATTAAGGCTATGCTAGCTAACCAGCTCTCAAGCTAATTACCTCACCACCTGCCTCATTTTTTTTCTTCTTCTTCATTGTCATGTTATTCTCTCTTCATATCTTCGCATCTTTCACCTGGGACATGCAGAGACATCCTAATCAAAGTATGTCTATGTAGTTTGGGTGAGTTTATAGAGTCACATTCTGGCCATCTGCTTAGACAGCTGTGTGTGTGTGTGTGTGTTGATTAGTCTTGGGGTGAAATTTCAGCAGTTTTATAGCTCCAGATAATGATAAAGCATGTTAGGATGAATGTGAGGGAATTTACTTCTTTACCCAATACAAAACACCGTGAACATCAGCTGCCATGTGTGATTAGCACAGACAGGAATTTCACCACACCGTGACCTTAATCTTCTCAGGTACTCACAAGAGTTTTGACATTCCAGCTACCAAAACTCTAAAGTAACTGAAATTTACATTTACAGCTCAACAAGGCCTAGAATTTAAGGCTATTTCTAATGTACACTGTAGAAATTCTGAGAGAATTTGAAAGTAAACTTGTGAAACAGTAGTGACTTATGAACAGGCAGGAGAAGCAGAGCCATACTGTTTATAGTAGCTGTTCAACAAATATTAATCTTCATAAATTCCTGATTCACAAGTCTGACATTTTAAACTCGATTCAATTTCAAGTCACCAATGGTTTAAAAATGTTATTTGGCAGATATTAGCCGATTGTCCATTGAGTTCCTCATTAGATGCTACATAAGGACAATGTTTCTAGATGCTAAGTGCCACTTAGCTTCCAAAGAGTTATTAGCGGAGTAGAGCCCATACTTAAGACTATGTGGTAATGTATTGACCTGATTTTTGATGGCTTTGACCAGGGAACCTGATCGTAAGTGCAAGACAATGTATCTCATAAACACTTGACCACCAGACAACAAAATTTGTATCTTTATTTACATAATATATCTGGGTGTTTATCCAGTGTTTATTTTTCATTTGCTTTTTAAAAAAATTATGTGGGATTATTTACTAACACATTTTACAGAAAATATTCACAACAGTTTCATATCAAATCAAAGTCCTTCCCACGCCATGTGGTGGTGCCGATCTCCGTTTCCATAGCCCTCAGCCTCTCACATAGCTAGGGTTACAATGGGGGGCTAGTCAAACGAGAGTTTGACTCCCCACTCGCATCTGTATTGCAACATGCCTTGCCAGATGGCAGTAGGTAAAATTTTTTATGATGGTCTTTGGTATGACCCAACCATGAGTAGAACTCACGATCTCCCAATCAAGAGGCAGACATGCTAACCACTAGGCCAACTCGTGGTTAACAGTTTCATATAAAATGAGTTAAAACAGTTTTAGTAGTCCACTAGATTGTTGGACAGTTGTCACTTTCTGTCATGTAAGGGCGATAGACGGATGTAATCGCAGGAAGAGTTTTATTGAAAACACGTTAGCAAACAAATCCAAAACGGAGACGAAGGCAAAGTCGAAAAACAGGCAGTGGTTGAGTGAGGCACAGACAGGAGGATATCAGGGGTAATACAATACTCAAGGTCCAAAAACACAAGCAGGGTCAAAATCATAAAAATGATACAAAATACAAGGCTTTCGCAAAGCCTGTGTGTTACTGAGAGTCCTTATATGTATGTACTGTGATTGCACTCTAATCAGGAACAGGTGCATGGTAATTAGTCCTCATGGCGTGCACACACTTTGCAATCTGCAGCTGTGCGCTCCGAGCTCCAAAGCACATGGATGTGAAAGATGTAATCAGACAACTGTTTGACATTTCAAGTTTGATATTGGATCGTAACCAGTGGTCGAGTTATAAACTCAAACCAGGGGGGATGGTGAAATTTTTAGTCGCGTGTCGACCCATCGGTCGGCCCATCGGTGGGAAACTGGTTTGCTTTTAGGAGGGTTTGCACACAACGTAGGTCTGTGGACCTTGTTCATTTACCAGACATACAGTATTTTGTGCTGATAAAGTGTGTAGTACACACTGTGTACCCTTTTTATTGTTGTAAAAAACATAATACACTGGTATTTTACTGTAAAACATGCACAGTGTGGATGTCATGTGTCATATTTAGTCAGTCTCCTGGCTGACATACCTACCACATTCTCCATATTAGGGTGAAATGCAGATGACAAATTTGAAGTGTAACTTCATAGTCATGGTAGGCTCCTTTTAAATCGTTTGGTAAATAATTTATTAAAACCTCAGCAGGCAATGTAAATGAACAACTGAATCTTTTCATATCAAGTCAATAGAATTTTTATTCAAAGCTGAACATTGGGAACATTGAGTTAAATACAGAGGTAGGTAGGTAACCAGTAAGCTAAAACAAGCAACAGTAAATTGTAAATCAGACTAACCTTCCTAAAAGATGTTTGAGGCATTATGCATTTTTTTGTTTTTTCCTTTTTGTTATTATTGTGTTTATTCTTATAACGTTGTAACGTTGATTCCTGCTGTAATCTACGTCATGTGACACCTTAACGTTGACGGTTACCAAGGAGCTGCCTTGGATACATTGATACTTTGCTTCGATACATACCAGCACTTTGATACATACTGGATACGAGCTAGCAAAATGAGTTAAAAGCAGGCATCTTTGGAAAGTTTCTTTGGAAAGGGGAAAAGGCCCATTGAGGAGACAGAAGAAGAGCCTATGACGAAGAAAAAGAAAGCTGCATTTTAGCAGACACTTTGTCGAGTCCTACACCAATCCTGCTCTGCCTTACATGTTGCGACCGGCTCTCTAATGAGGCAATGAAGCCTTCAAAACTGCTAGTGTCATTTATTTTAGCCTTCCTGTCTTGAATAACACTTTTTGTTGCCTGAAGAATAACAAACGAATGTCCAGGCTGATTAAATTAATGGCCTTATACAAGAAATCAAAGCTAACATGAACCTGAGTAAGCTATCGATAGCTGGCTAGACTCCAAACTAACATTCATTATGATAGCTGTGTTGTTATCCGCCGCCCACAAATTAGGCTCCATATCGGGAACTTTACAGCATGATAGTGGGCTCACAGAAAGTGGGACTGATATTCGTAACTCTTGACTTACCTCCTGAAATGTTTTTTTTCTTGCGATCTTAAATCCGAACTTGCTTAGGTCTTGCTGTCCACTCCGCTTGGCCATGATGCTGCAATCCGTTGCTGTCACTGACGCCGAATGAAATCAAAAATAACGGAACCCCAACTGAATGTCACCTCCTCAAATGCTTCGCTTGCGCGTGCCCTCTCTCGTGGTAGCTTATTGTATGCTCAGTTTCAGTAAAGCTACGTGGAATGGCATTTCTAATTCCAATGTTAAATAGAAGTAATGTCCACATTTATTGATACAATTGCTCAAGGGAAGGGAGGGGGGATGCCCGTTTTAGAGGGGGGATGATTTTGACCATTTTTTATTCCGGGGGGATGGCATCCCCCCCATCCCCCCTCAACTCGAGTACAGATCGTAACTATATAGTACTGATGTAACGTGAAGTTGCTGGTTCACTGCTGTCCACCAGGCACCCAGCAGAGTCACACCATAATAAATGTTATGGTGTTGTTTCTGGGTGTCAAAGAAAGGAATAAATATGTATCGTAACTGCAATGCGTATCTCATTATTGGTCTCACTGACTACGTTTACATGCACATCCAAATCGAGCTGCTGTCGGTAATCGAGCTGAAGGTCCCAGCAGGGTGCCAGAGAAATCCAATCGTACATGCACACAATGAAATCGGGCTATTGTGTGAGATGCATTGTGCACCCGAGCCACAGGTGGCGCTACACGCCCCATCGTGTTGGTACACTTCCGGTTGTCGTCATGAAGAAGAGCTATTCAAGAGTGTAAACAAAGTTATCAGTTCTGTGTTCTCCATTGCGCGTTTTTCTCCCGTCCATGAATTTTAATATATTCAACTCCTTAAGCTGAATGAGCATGAACTCTTTCTCCTCATTGCTCCAGAAGTGCACGTTTCTGCTTGCCTGTGGCAGTGGGGGCGTGGTCAAGTGCCGGTCTGTGACAGGAGGGCGGAGCCAGGGAAGGTGAGTGGCAGAATCACTACACCTGACGGTAATTAACCTGTGTTTGTGTGTCTTCCCAGTAACCACGCCCTATTTAAGGAGGCAGAGGGAGAGCAGAGCTCATCCCGGGACTAGAACACAGCGCGCGCGTGTGTGTTTCTCTCAAGAATAAAAGTAGGCTGTTAAACTGAAAAGTCTGACAATAAAAAGCCTATTAGTACCAGAAGCTTTGTCCTGCCGTCCTCTGTGCTCCACCCACCCTTCAGAGAGCTCTACATCGCCATTTTCTCTTCTTCGTTTGTTCCTCCTGACCTCTTCTGCTGCTCGCTACTACTGTTGTCATGCCGACCGAGGCTGTTGTGTTTCCCGCTTGTGGTCTCGTCACTCGTCACTTCCGGAAGGGGCAGTAAGTAGCTCGACTACTAGCTCGATAGGGTATACATGCACTAAGTAGCTCGGCAGAAATCGCATAAACTAGGTCGTGTAGCTCGATTCCGAGAAATCAAGTTCGGTTCAATTTCAGCCGAATTAAGGTGTATACATGGCATTTTGAACTTCGATTTCAGTCGAGCAACGGCAGAAATTCGATTCTCTCTATGTGCATGTAAACGCACTGACTGTCACAAGACAATGCAGCGATTTATTGAGGTGAAAAACATTAACTACACAATTCAATAGTTCATTCATGGTGCTATAATATTATTATTCTATTCAGGATGATTTTATGCCCTTGCAAATATTTTGCTCATACGCTCCTCAGGAGCGCCGCTTTTAGGCAGTGATGAAATATCCTTATTATCTATTGCACCTAGTGGCCTATTGAGACCATTTTTTCTACTGAGACCCCTTGGATCATTTATGTTTTCAAGAATTTTTATCTTTCAACTTCACATTTCAAACTCTAAAGTGGTTCTGTGTGGAGTTTCACATGTGATCCCCATGTCTCCGTGGGTTCTCTGGGTTCTCTGGTTTTCTCCTTCCTCATAAAAACATACCAATAGGTGGAATGGCTGTGCAAAACTGGTCCTTCTTACTGAAGAAGTAATTTTTTGAATATATGATGCAACCTCACAAACATGTCTTCTACAGTTACATTAGAAACATCTCTTCTCTTCTCCTGGTCACATGGCACTGATTTAATCATGATTAATACATGAAAAGAGGCTAAAAATATGCTAAAAGTCAGGGAAATTGGGTCTGATATTTCAGAGGAGTAAAAGCCATATGATGATTAATGTATGACCATGAAATGTGTTAGTTGTTGGTGTGAGGGCCTGTGAAGCACCATATGCGTGTGACGCACTTTCTCAAAGCCCACACTCACTCACTCACTCATCGTTTCTCATTAGCACTGGTTTACTAAACTGTGCATCCAAAAATAGTCAATCAAATGATCAAATAGTGCCAGTTTTTAGACATTTTACAAAGAGGTTAGCAATAAGTTCTTGCTTCCATTAGAAAAGAAATGTTGTCCAATTATGTTTTGTTTTTTTGTGTAATACGTATAAGCAGAAAAACGTTGTATATTTGATCATCTATAAGACAAGGACAGCCCTTGTAAATAAACACATCGCTACTAGGCAAAGGATGAAGTGCAAGGAAAGGAAGAGAGTGCAAAGAGCAAAAGCAGAATGAAGGAGGCTGAGATCGAATCATGGGAATGTCAAAATGGGTCTGCTTACAGGACATGGCGCAATGGGCAGCCCAGAGCAATTGGGTGAATTGCTCAAGGGCACTTCAGCCATTCCTGCTGGTCCAGGGAATCAAACCAGCAACCTTTAGGCCAAGGCTTCTGGTATGTAGCTAGCATCTTATGTTCATATTGGGAAAGTTATTCATATTCAGAGTCAGGTTACACAGGTTGGTGTTGTAGTGGTTAGCATTATCGCCTTACAGTAAGAAGATTCTGGGTTCGAGCCCAGCAGCTGACAGGGGCCTTTCTGTGTAGAGTTTGCATGTTCTCCCCATGTCTGCATGGGTTTCCTCCAGGTGCTCCGGTTTCCCCCACAGTCCAAAGACATGCAGGTTAGGCTAATTGGTGGCTCTAAATTGACTGTGAATGGTTGGTTGTCTCTATGTGTCAGCCCTGCAATAACCTGGTGACTTGTCCAGGGTGTACCCCACCTCGCCAGGTCATCACAGGGCTGACACATAGACACAGACAACCATTCACACTCACATTCACACCTACGGTCAATTTAGAGTCACCAGTTAACCTAACCTGCATGTCTTTGGACTGTGGGGGAAACCGGAGCACCCGGAGGAAACCCACACAGACATGGGGAGAACATGCAAACTCTGCACAGAAAGGCCCTCATTGGCCACGGGGCTCGAACCCGGACCCTCTTGCTGTGAGGCGACAGCGCTAACCACTACACCACCGTGCCGCCCCTAGTACTTAAGTTGATTTTCTTATCTTTTTTTTTTTCAGTTCATTTCTCTGATCTTGCTGGATTTTGTCCAAAAGCATTATTTTTCATCTACACCTCAAGCACTTCCCTTTAAACCTGAAAAAATGAAGGGATAGAAAATACAGACTGTAGGTGGTTTCGTTTGTTATCCTTTGCCGTCAAATGTGATGCGATGTCAATATAAAAGCTAGGGACAATTCCATCCATCCATTATCTGTAGCCGCTTATCCTGTTCTACAGGGTCGCTAGGGACAATTTTAAACATGAAATCTTCTCCATCCTGAGGTGATCAGGGAGTCATAGGTTTAAAGTAGGGAATGCTGATATTTTTGCATAGAAACTATTTGTGTTACTTTGTGAACTGTTGGATACACCCCCTCAGACACTGACTCCAGTAGTTTGTTGAGACTGTGACATAAAGACATTGCTGTTACTGCTCAACTTTTATCAGATCATGTGTATGAACTTCAGCTGTAAAAAAAAAAAAAGGGATAAGTTCCGGGAGGATCTTTCTCCCCTTGGCACTATTAAACCTGAGGGAGTGCATGTGATATGTGCTGTGTTTTGAGCGATTCTGCTTCTGTGTGTGTTGGTTGTGTTGTTGGTATATGCAGCCACGGTGATCAGAATAATCAGCTCTTTTGTTGCTATGTCCATCATCTCCTGGGGCTTAGATTATGCTAGATTGTGTGTTTGGCATCCTGTGTGTGTGTGTGTGTGTGTGTGTGTACGCATAATGCTCCTGGTGAAAGTAAAGACATATTACATGACCTTCCTCTGATCACTGGTCTCACGTTGCTTTAAATCCTTCCAGTAAAGTTCCAAACACTTGTAGAATCTGTTTCAAGGCGTGTTGAAGCTTTTCTGCTTCATGTTGTCATTTTCTTTAATTTGTCACTTGTCTGTGCTTAAGATAAAAAGAACATTGTGGATTTTTTTTCAACAGAAATATCACGCAATAAGCCATTTTGTCCTGGAGGTATGTCCCTACTTCCCTTACACACAAACACAAACAGATTCAAACAGGATAGTCCCCCTGAGGGGGCTACAGATGTTCCTGCATCCCAGACAGTCGTTGCCTGGCAGCTCAGGAAGTGTTAATTAGGGCGATGATTGGATGAGCTGTGTATGAGTGTGTGAGGCAGTGTGTGTGTGTTTGTTGCTGAAGCTCTGCAGTCTTTAATGGGTCCTTCTGGACTCCTGTGAATGTTAAGGTCCTTTAGGGGGTTTCGGTCTTGATATACTGTACAAAGAACAGCATTATTCATGACCACAACACTGGCTGCTTTTTATGAGTTGTTTTTAAGGGTTCGTTGGATAACCTAACCTCTCACACACAAACCTTTCACAGTCACAGGTTTCAACGTTGTGACAAATGATTTCGGAGCTCAGAGAACTTTTCTTAAGCTCACTATTTTCACTTGTGCCTTTATGTTCTAACAGTGTGTAAAGTTTCTAGCTAATGGTTTTCCACTAGTCTTGATATAGATTCTAAATGGATTCAAGTGAACAGGAATAGTCTCTGAGGACGTCCTTTACAGACCCAGGAACTGTAAAAGACGCATTAATCAAGCCATTACGATATATTTATAGCACCTGGTCTACACGTCAAAAGCTATATCCTTTTTTCTGGACAACGACGCAATCGGCTGAAACTGAGGATATGGAATGTCTGATATACAGGACCAGTCAAAAGTTTGGACCCACCTTCTAATTCAGTGTTTTTTCTTTATTCTTATTAATTAAAAAACACTTCATGTCTTAAAGTAATGATGGATGTTGTTTCAATCTACTTAGCTGAGCGGTTCTTGACATAACATGGATTACTACAGTTGTGGAATAGGGCTATTTACTGTATTTGTTATTTACTATTTACTGTTTTGGTCTCAAACACATTAAGAACGCAAGAAACTCGTCCACTAATTAACTTTTGATGAGAATTGAAAAGCATTCCAGGTGACTATCTCATGAAGCTGATTAAGATAATGTTAATAGAGTGCAAAGTGTCATCGAGGTAAACGGTGGCTACTTTCCAACCATCCATCACCACTTCTCTTGTACAGGGTCAGGGGCAAACTGGAACTTATCCCAGCTGACTATGGGCAAGAGGCAGGGTACACCCTGGACAAATTGCCAGATCATCACAGGGCTGACACCTAGAGATAAACAACCATTCACACCTAGGGTCAATTTAGAGCCACCAATTAGCCTTACCTGCATGTCTTTGGACTGTGGGGGAAACCGGAGCACCCGGAGGAAACCCACGCAGACACGGGGAGAATATGCAAACTCCACACAGAAAGGCCCCCATTGACCACTGGGCTTGAACCCAGAACCTTCTTGCTGCAAGGCGACAGTGCTGACCACTACACCACCATGCTACCCACGAATATTTTCTCATCTCATCTCATTATCTCTAGCCGCTTTATCCTGTTCTACAGGGTCGCAGGCAAGCTGGAGCCTATCCCAGCTGACTACGGGCGAAAGGTGGGGTACACCCTGGTCAAGTCGCCAGGTCATCACAGGGCTGACACAGACACAGACAACCATTCACATTCACACTTACGGTCAATTTAGAGTCACCAGTTAACCTAACCTGCATGTCTTTGGACTGTGGGGGAAACCGGAGCACCCAGAGGAAACCCACGCGGACACGGGGAGAACATGCAAACTCCACACAGAAAGGCCCTCACCAGCCACGGGGCTCGAACCCGGACCTTCTTGCTGTGAGGCGACAGCGCTAACCACTACACCACCATGCCGCCACGGCTATTTTGAAGAATTTAAAATATGAAACATATTTTGTTTTTAGCACTTTATTGTTTACCATATAATTCCATATATGTTCCATATTTTATTTCATAGTTTTGATGTCTTCAGTATCGTTCTACAATATTGACTACTTTCACGTTACCCATAATGATTTGCGCCTTGGTAGGTAAACAAAATATAAACAAACTAAAACAACATGGCGTCGCACACTGACAGTAATCTTTCAAATTTAAATCTCCCTAAAACCTTCAAAGAAGTGCCAAAACTAACCAAACCAAAGCTTAAAGAAATCCACAAAGCCTTTTCTGTGGACTTTGAGAAATCAATCGGTAAAAACATGCTTGTAAATATCGTATCGAACACTTTGAACATCTCTACTGCGAGTGACAGTGAGTCAGCAGCCTTCTCCGTCTGTCAACATGGGTGTTCCAACAATTACTGACCTGCACAAGTTAAAAGATTGGCAGAAGAGCTGAGAAAGATCGACACTGATCATAGAAGAATCCACAGTGAAATAATTTTTGCTGGGTGCTGGTTACAAGAAAGCCGTAAGAAAATACAAAATGCTTTGTGCATGAGAACACATGCAAGGAATTCACTCAGTCGGGTCAGTACTATAAACACAGCAGAACTGTCACATGTATATTTTAAGTTGAAGTTGAGTTTGATTTCCTTCACTCTGATTTTCCTCGAGTTAATATGCTACTAGAATACAATAATCTTTGGGCTGTTAGAGGAAGCTGTTAGGACAACAGGGTCAAATCCTGCATTCGATCTCCCTACATAAACACTAAAAGGGGAAGTACATGTAAGCTCACTTACACTGCATCGTTTGTGCTTTGTTTTGGGAGTTGATCCTTCAATAAAGTTGTCCTTTTCAGTTCTTTGACTTGTTCTGGTTTTTCGGTTTTCGCACTTTTTATGACTAAACAGAAAGACAGAGGGGTTGTAGCCTTTGACTTGCATCATCATACTTTACTCAACCACTGAAGTGTGCAGAACACACTCGCGTGTTGTCTGTCGGTGTAAAATTTTGATGGTGAATTCTATCTAACCACGCTTTTCAACGCTTAGCCCCTTTAGGTATTCTGTAAAACTTTAAATCATGATTCCTTTTACGGTTATTGGAACAAGTTGGTGCACAGCAAAAGTCGTGTTTCCCCATGTGAACTTGAAGTAATGACTGAGGTTATCTGACTTGTTAAACAAATATAGCTCCTGGTTACCTCTCAAGGCGCAAGGCATTATGGGTATGTGAAAGCAGAAAATGTTGAAAATACACAAAAACCTATGAATGAGTAGAGCAGGGGTGTCCAAACTTTTGACCGGTTCTCTAGCATTGTTCGACAGTGCCAGTTATATACACTTCCATGGCCTTGTTCTTAGCAGGGAATGATCTAGGGAGTGTATTGTTAGACAGCAAATCAGTGGAACAAGCACAGGATCTGTAAGAAGGAAGAACAACTTAGCTTTGCCGAAGAGTAGCAGAGATTAATGCTGTAGTACCAACAGGAAAAACATTTGGGAGACCAGACTCAGAATTAGCATCCTGACCAGGTGATTTTACAGTCGTGGGTGTGTAGCCATGGCAATCCTAACATAATGGAGTAATTAGCAGACTTGGTAACAGGGAGGAATGACACCTCACTGTGCATTACATCGTTTTGTGTACTGGCTTTCCATCTAGGGCTTGAATGGAATGTGGATCAGTGTTTTTGGCTGTGAGTGTACTGGAATCTTCAGATGAATGGTTATCATTTCATTCATTCTCTATATCACTTATTCATTGGGGGTCACAGGGGAGCTGGAACCTATCTGACATTATGTGAGAGGTGAGGTACACTCTGGATAGGTCACCAATCTATCACTAACTCAGAGAAACAGAAAGCCACATTCACACCTACAGTGGGGAAAACAAGTATTTGATCCCTTGCTGATTTTGTTGGTTTGGCCACTAATAAAGACTCGATCAGTCTGTAATATTAATGGTAGGTGTAGTCTAACATGCTGAGACAGAATATCACAAAGAAAATCAAGAAATCGACTTTAAAGAATTTGTATTAATTTATTTGCATTTTATTGAGGAAAATAAGTATTTGAACCCTCTTGCCAAAAGGACTTAGTACTTTGTGGCAAACCCCTTATTAGCAAGCACAGAGGTCAGACGTTTTTTGTAGTTGATGACCAGGTTTCTGCACATATTAGGAGGAATTTTGGGCCACTCTTCTTTGCAAATGACCTCTAAATCATCAAGATTCTGTGGCTGTCGCTTGGCAACTCTGAGCTTCAGCTCTCTCCATAGATTTTCTATAGGATTCAGGTCCGGAGACTGGCTGGGCCACTCCATGACCTTGATATGTTTCTTCTTCAGCCATTCCTTGGTTGCCTTGGCTGTATGCTTTGGGTCATTATCCTGCTGGAAGACCCATCCATGACCCATTTTAAGCTTCCTGGCAGAGGGAAGGAGGTTTTCACTTAGGATTTTACGGTACATGGCTCCGTCCATCCTTCCATTGACACGGTGAAGTAGCCCTGTGCCCTGTGCAGAAAAACACCCCCAAAGCATAATGTTACCACCTCCATGTTTGACAGTGGGGATGGTGTTCTTGGGGTCATAAGCAGCATGTCTCTCCCTCCAGACACGACGGGTTGAATTGATGCCAAAGAGCTCAATTTTGGTCTCATCTGACCATAACACCTTCTCCCAGTCACTCTCCAAGTCATTCAGATGTTCATTGGCAAAGTTCAGGCGGGCCTGCACATGTGCTTTCTTAAGCAGGGGTACTTTGCGAGCACTGCAAGATGTTAGACCATTGCGGTGTAAAGTGTTACCAACTGTTTGCTTGGTGACTGTGATCCCAGCTGCTTTAAGATCATCCACTAACTCTGCCCATGTTGTATTAGGTCTATTTCTCACCGTTCTCATGATCCTGGAAACCCCACGAGGTGAGATCTTGTTTGGAGCCCCAGACCTAGGTCGATTGATGATCATGTTGTGAGTCTTGTACTTGCGCACAATTGCACCAACAGTTGTCACCTTAACGCCCAGCTTCTTGCTAATGGTTTTGTAGCCCATACCGGTCTTGTGCAGGTCTACAATCTTCTCCCTTAAATCCACAGAAAGCTCTTTAGTCTTTCCCATGTTGGAGAGTTTGGAGTCTGACAAACTGATTGATTCTGTGGCCAGGTGGCTTTTATACAAGTCATTAGTGATATCAGGTGTCTTCAATTTAGGTGACAAGGTAATTTGGAGAGTCTAACTTGTCTGTATTAACAAGAACTCTTGATGGTTACTAGGGGATCAAATACTTCTTTTTCTCAATAAAATACAAATAAATTAATATAGATATTTAAAAGTTATTTTCTGGATTTTCTTTTTGATATTCTGTCTCCACATGTTAGAATACACCTACCATTAAAATTACAGACTGATCAAGTATTTCTTAGTGGGTAAACCAACAAAATCAGCAAGGGATCAAATACTTGTTTTCCCCACTGTATGGGAAATTTATAGTAGCCAATTGATCTAATCTGCATGTCTTTGGACTGTGGGAGGAAACCGGAGCACCTGGAGGAAACCAATGCAAGCACAAGGAGAACATGCAAACTCCACACAGAAAAGCCCCAGTCGATCAGCAGGTTTGAACCCAGAACCTTCTTGCTGTGAAGTGACAGTGCGACCCACCAGTGCTACCCATTATCACTTCAGCAAACATCATTATCTCCATAACTTAGATGCCTAGCGAGTTTAATACTGTCACTTTGATGGGTTCCTTAATGGGTCCTTACAAAAGTAAGGATACTATTTGGCCACTTTGATGAACAAGACAGAGATGAACATCACCAAAAATCAACCTCAGTGAGACCAAATCTTAGGCATGATATGGATCAGAACTCAATAAACTCAATCAAAACTCAATCAGGCCATTTGTGAGCTAAAATTAAAATGCTGCACAAGTGTTAGATTTGGTTTGATGGATCATATTTTTCCCAAACTCTAAATGAATTGAAAGCTGTAAATGGAGTTGCAGGTTGTCTGTCTTTTGGCCCAGAGTATCTACAACTGGCCCTTGTGTAAATAAACTCAACCAAGATTGGTCCAAAGTCATCTGCTTCCCATGGAGCATATTCCAGCATCACATTCTCTCTCTCTCTCTCTCTCTCTCTCTCTCTCTCTCACATCTTCACCTCATCCTACATCACTCCCAGGACAAGTCAGACATCTGTTACTCAGCATTGCCCTTTCCTTTCCTTCTCCTTGCACTCTTCTCCCACCTCCCCTGCTGTGTCATTCCTTCATTATTTGATGATGAGATCTTGCCCTCTCCCTTCGCTTTGTCACACACACACACATACACACACACACACACACACTCTTGCTCTCACTTGCTATCTGTTACGCTTTTTCACAGAAGGCCTTCTTTCATAATCTTGCTTTTGCACTCTTGTCAGTTCTTCTTCTTCTTTTGGCTGCTTCTGTAAGGGTTCAGACCACGAGCTGGCCTAGTGATTAGCATGTCCACCTCTTGATCAGGAGATCGCGAGTTCTACTTGCGGTTGGGCATACAAGACCATTATAAAAATGGTACCAACTGCCAACTGGCAAGGCACGCTACAGTACAGATGCGAGTGGGGAGTCAAATTCTCATGGTTACCAGAGGACTAGCTCCACACTGTAACCCTAGCTGTATATGCAAGAGGCCAAGGGCTTCGGAAATGGAGATTGGCGCTGCCCAATGCACCTTAACAGTCTGGCCTGAGTTTCCCAAAAGCATCGCAGCACAAAGATCATCATTAAATGGTAGCGCGAGCAGCACAATGAACACTCTCTCCTAGTTTAGTTAAGACACTCTTAGCGTTAAGAGGCTTTTGGGAAACTCTCCCCTGGTTAGTACTGGGATGTGAGACTGCCTGGGAAGACCAGGGCATGGCGCGGGAAAGACTTTAGACTTTAGCTAAAGGTCGCCACAGCGGATCATCATGATTCACATATTTAATTTACCATAGGTTTTACACTGGATGCCCTTCCTGATGTAACTCTCCCCAATCTATCTGGGCTTGGGACCGGTACTAAGTATGCACTAGCTTGTGCAACCCCAGTGGCTGGGTATTTTACGTAACCTGCATGTCTTTGAACTGTGGGAGAAACCAGAGCACCCGGAGGAAACCCATGCAGAAACAGGGAGAACATGCAAACTCCACACAGAAAGGCCCCCACTGGCCACTGGGCTCAAACCCGGAACCTTCTTGCTGTAAGGTGACAGTGATAGCCCCTTTTGCAGTTCAGTTAAAGGTTGTAAATTCACTTTCATTCCATTCACAGCCTTCTCAACGACATGCTGGCAGATCATCTCCTACATGTGAGTTGTATTTTCAGTAAGCATATGAAGGGATGCTGGGTTTGGACAGGGCATGCTGCTCATCTGCTCTCCTGTCATTGTCTTTTCTTTTAAAGTCACAGAAAGGAATTGCTGCATCTCCAAGGTCAGGTTTTAGTGATGAATCCTAAGACCATTTTGATTAATCTCAGCCCCTGAGTAAAGCATTGCCAAAATAGCATTTCTATTAAACTACATTGCATCATTGGTTTTTGCCATCTATCTATCACTCTTTCATGTCATCACACTGGTTCCCTGGTCTCACTTTTTATAGCACTGCAGGGAAAAAAATCATCAACTGAGTTCAACCATAAAAAACAGACACCTAAGAGACTGCAACATCATACCCAGACTCCTATGAGAACACAAAAACACACGCCATGATGAGACATGGTGACAACAGGGCCTCGAGATGATGTCTGCTATAGCTCTGCCCATGTCTGAGTGGCTTTTCAGACTGACAAAGGAAACCACAACAGATGAGCTCATGGCACGGTCCAGAAAGCAAAGGTTGAGAAAACAGAGCATGACATTATCTCCCTGGAGGTGCTCTGCTGTTCACCCAAAAATTGCCTCTTGTTTGGAATAAGGTACCAGAGACACATGCTCACGATGTCAGATGAAAGACTATAAAGTATTGCAAAGACAAGGTAATGGAGAAAGGGCAAAAGGATGACACCTTAATGAGTTATGGCTGTGTCCCAGTTCTGTTTGTGTGCGTTCCAGTACCGCATGCAGCCTCTCATTGGTGAATGAACACCATATATCAGAGACACAAATGAAGAAAAGCAGGTCAAAAGAACTGCATTGTGGAAATCTGTATCGCTTGCATCTTAATGACGACACAGCTGATCTCAGAACAGGTCAAGCCTTAGACAGAAGCCAGTATTAGCCAGATCACTGATAAGGTGGTAAATTTTTGAATGGTTGAATATTTGACATAAATATAAATGGTGAGAATGAGGACAGTGGGTTGTGAACACTGAGCAGCAGGGAAAGTGTAGAGCAGAGGATGGTGAGATTGGATTCATCATAGGTTTTTTTCTTTCAGGACTGTGCACCACAGCCCACCTGCTAATGAGGGCATATGAAGTCTTTGAAAAATTCAAAAAGTGAAACCGAGGCAACTTTTCGGTTTACTGTAGGTATATTTTAAATAGTTAACCATGAGTCTAGTTGTTTGATGGCAAACACACTATGTATTCTTTTTATTTTCTCCTCCTTTATTTCTCTTAGGTTCTGATTCTTTTATTTCCTACATTTCTCACACAATTTTTACTTTCCAATGACTGTCGTTAAATCAAGTCAAAGTCCCTCTCACGCCAGAATCTGGTCTTCCCAGGCATTCTCCTGTCCCAGTACTAACCAAGTCTTTAAGGCATATAGGTGCATCACCGATCTCTGTTTCGATAACCCTCAGCCTCTCACCTATACAGCTAGGGTTACAGTAGGGGGCTAGTCCTCTGGTAACCGCAAGAGTTTGACTTCCCCACTCACATCTGTATTGCAGCATGCCTTGCCAGACAGTAGCAGGTACCATTTTTATGATGGTCTTTGGTATGACCCCACCGCGAGTAGAACTTGCGATCTCCCAGTCAAGAGGCAGACACACTAACCGTTAGGCCAGCTCGCAGTCCTGTCGTTAAATAGTCTGCAGTTTTCACTTTCGACTTAAGCTAAGTTCACACGTAGTCGGTTGATCTGTAAGAACCGTGGCTGGGGCTACCGTGGCCATTCCTGAACATTTTGGAGGTGATCTGTTGCATAAATTTGGGCGGAGCAAATATGCAAATGAAGCCACAGTAGCTGCGATGGAAGATACCGGTAAACAATGGCAGCAGCAACGTATGGCCTTACAGCAATGATAGCACTGTGTACGGTTTTCATGGCTGCAGTATGGCATAGCTACAGCAAGACAAAATAAGCCACGCCCCCTAGGCAAGCTTTTCACTTTCTGCAGAATGTTCTGTGAACATTTCGAGCTCAATGGTTGTGCCGGAATGCTACGGTAGCCCCGATAGCCCACGTAAGCCTCATGTATGCCTCAAGGATGCTCATGAACACCTTCACATTTGTGAAGGATGAATTTGTCCAGCACTTCACCCATGGCAAGTTTCAACACAACAAAATTTTCCAGGAATGCCAGGAAAGCCACGCCCTCTTGGTTGTCAAGGTAGGTCCCTGGCTCTCACGTATTCCGTCAGAAGGGCCCAGAATGCGTTTGACCCCCGGAAGGCACAAAATTGTCTCCCAGCGTCTACCATGAAATGATTCCAATTATGTGAGACCTTAGGTTTACATTCAGAAGCTTGAAGTCAAAGAAAGATTATGTCCATTAACCTGAGAGTCTGTTTGGTTTTTGTGCAGCGCTGTGTGATGCTTTTACTGCTTTCATTCATCCATCATCAGTAACTGATTTATTCTGTTCAGGGTCACCATGGAATAAATTATGAAATTGTTTATATTTTGAGAAACAGAACCAAATATGTGCATTTGAAAATATTGCCGGCAGGTGCAAAAAGGAGCAGGAGCGATTGGTCATAATTCTTTTGGGAATAATGCTGCAACTCAAAATTCCTCAGAACTCAAAGTTCCAAGTCGAGCTCTGATCTAACAGCGTTCTAGTGCTTTGGTTTGGAAAATTATGGATGCCCAGAGCAAGGTGATATTCGGATGCCCAATCTCTGAATTTGATAAACATCTGCATTAATTATTTCTAAATAATTAACGAAAAGAAATTACGCATAATAGAGGTCAACAGTCTTGTTCATCTTTCCTCGTAAAAACAATCTGTTACAGTGGTCTTATCATGTTAGTAAATTTGAGCTGAAATCAGCAGAATTACATTACAAAAATAAATGTACAAAGCTGTTAAAACCTCTTTTCACAGAAAAATGATGGATACATCCATCCGTTATCTACACTGTTTATCCATCAGGGTCATGGGGAAAGCTGGAGCCAATCCCAGTGGACTTTGGATGGAAGACTGGGTAGACCCTGGGCAGGTCACCAGTCTATCACAGGGCTCAGAAAACTACATCTCATCTCATCTCATTATCTCTAGCCACTTTATCCTGTTCTACAGGGTCGCAGGCAAGCTGGAGCCTATCCCAGCTGACTACGGGCGAAAGGTGGGGTACACCCTGGACAAGTCGCCAGGTCATCACAGGGCTGACACATAGACACAGACAACCATTCACACTCACATTCACACCTACGGTCAATTTAGAGTCACCAGTTAACCTAACCTGCATGTCTTTGGACTGTGGGGGAAACCGGAGCACCCGGAGGAAACCCACGCGGACACGGGGAGAACATGCAAACTCCGCACAGAAAGACCCTCGCCGGCCATGGGGCTCGAACCCGGACCTTCTTGCTGTGAGACGACAGTGCTAACCACTACACCACCGTGCCGCCCGGAAAACTACATATCAAGTAAAATCAAATTTTGTTTGCTGTTGACTTTAAACAGAATATGGATGGTGCCTGACTTTCCACTTGGAATTCCAAAAATGAATGATCATTTCTTTCCACTTTTCTGAGTTGGAGGTCAGGTTTTTCCACATACAATGGATTGTAGCCTTATTCCTTTGAGTAGGATTGGGATAATAATAATAATAATAATAATAATAATAATAATAATAACGAGATTGTCAATGACAGCGTAGCTCACTCCAGCCCCATCTAGTCCAGAAGGAACGATCTAAAGTGCAGAATAAATGTTGCAAGCTATATACACTATAGACAAGCTATATCCACCCTAGGAATACCGACCTATTTGCTAGAAAAAATCCAAAATGGCGAGGAATTGACCAAGAAAAAGCTATTTTTGTTGAACTGCTCATTAAGGCTTAATTAGTCCATAACTCCATTAATAATTGTAATGAAGCAAATCTGGGTAGAAGTTATATGCAACCCAGACAGACCTACCTTCCTGCCAAAAAGAATAAAAATTGATGAAGAATTGAGAGAGAAGAAGTGATTTTTGTGAAATGTAGACAATACTGGATGGACAACGGACAACACATGATGGCATAAGTTCATCACTTGTCGGCCGGATGAGGTAATAATAATAATAATGGGGCGGCACGGTGGTGTAGTGGTTAGCGCTGTCGCCTCACAGCAAGAAGGTCCTGGGTTCGAGCCCCGGGGCCGGCGAGGGCCTTTCTGTGTGGAGTTTGCATGTTCTCCCCGTGTCCGCGTGGGTTTCCTCCGGGTGCTCCGGTTTCCCCCACAGTCCAAAGACATGCAGGTTAGGTTAACTGGTGACTCTAAATTGAGCGTAGGTGTGAATGGTTGTCTGTGTCTATGTGTCAGCCCTGTGATGACCTGGCGACTTGTCCAGGGTGTACCCCGCCTTTCGCCCGTAGTCAGCTGGGATAGGCTCCAGCTTGCCTGCGACCCTGTAGAAGGATAAAGCGGTTAGAGATAATGAGATGAGATAATAATAATAATAAAGTCCTGTGCAAAACTCTAGTCTCATGTTTTGGTTGCCTGGAAAGCTAATCGATTAGGATGAAAAGAGTTAGTGAATGGATAGTAATAATATTAGCTATTAAAAATAGCAAGCTAATTAGCTAGTTAAGTGTATTAATACAAGCAAAAAAAAAAACAAGTATTACAAGTATATAATTTCCCACGGATGAGACGACTGTTTACCCAACATCCTTATTCTCTCCTGACAATTTTTTTGATGTACCTCACTAAGGTTTGTGATCAACAAAAAAATCAGCAAGTTATTTGCTAGCATTTAGCAATCCAGTGATGACTCTCTTTGCAGGGCATGTAAAAATGTTTTCAGTCCAGCTAGCCTCTTTACTTTATACTGGCTTTATTTTGTCGAGTATACCCACATCAATCCTCAAAGGACGTGTAGTGCAGCAGGTGGTGGGATTCAGAAACATGCGCTATAGTTACAGCATTGTGGTGTCTAAGTTTAAACATAGCTACAGGCCAAAGCTACATGTACTTTTTTTTTTTTGCAGAAA
Source organism: Neoarius graeffei (assembly GCF_027579695.1). NCBI lineage: Eukaryota > Metazoa > Chordata > Actinopteri > Siluriformes > Ariidae > Neoarius > Neoarius graeffei. Next base: position 20,638,251 of record NC_083590.1, on the reverse strand, counting down.
TCAGTAGGAAGTAGGGTTCATTCTCATTCTCTGATAAACCGACTTGTCCACTCTTCAACTATGAATCAGCAAATATTGGATATAAAATCTGCTTATGCTTTAAAAAACATTTTGCTCCACACAGTTCAGGCCAACCAATGAGCTGCAGCACTTTCCTCAGTATCTGGAGATGATGATAAAGTGCTTTTAGGAAACGGGGACATGCACTGACACCCAGCGTCCTAGTTCGCCTTTTCTGGCCTAAATGTCATATTATTTTTGCCTGCATCAAATGGGACATTTTCAGTCCCACATTACGCTCTGTGAAACACTTACATAACAACCATATGCACTTATACACATACTGTGTACTAGTGACTTAACGGTTAGTGGTTAATCCTAATAAAAACAACCCAAATATCTTCTCTCATAAACCTAACACTGAATAATAATAATAATAATAATAATAATAATACACAATCACTGGACACTTTAATAAGAATGTGTTCTTGATTCTAAGATCCCTGTTCTTGGCTGCAGGAGTGGAACCCAGTGTGGCCTTTTGCTGTTGTGTGCTGAGATGCTTTTCTGCTCACCACGGTTGTTAAGAGTTGCTATGAGTTACTTTAACCTTCCTGGCAAAAAAGCTCGACCCAATCTGGCCATTTTCCTCTGACCTCTCTTATTAGCAAGGCGTTTCTTTCCACCCACAGAACTGCTCACTAGATGTTTTTTGTTGTTTGCACCAAACTCTCGAGACTGTTGTGTGTGAAAACGCCAGGAGATCAGCAGTTTCTGAAATACTCAAACCAGTCCATCTGACTCAAACCAACACCCATGCCATCCATCCATTATCTGTAGCTGCTTATCCTGTTCTACAGCATTGGAGGCAAGCTGGAGCCTATCCCAGCTGACTATGGGTGAAAGGCGGGGTAGACCCTGGACAAGTCGCCAGGTCATCACAGGGCTGACACAGAGACAAACAACCATTCACACTCACATTCACACCTACGGTCAATTTAGAGCCACCAATTAGCCTAACCTGCTTGTCTTTGGACTGTGGGGGAAACCAGAGCACTCGGAGGAAACCCACGCAGACACGAGGAGAACATGCAAACTCCATGTAGAAAGGCCCTCGCCGGCCACGGGGCTCGAACCCAAAACCTTCTTGCTGTGAGGAGACAGTGCTAACCACTACACCACCGTGCCGCCTCACCCATGCCACAGTGAAAGAAATTCACACTTTGAGATCACAATTTTTCCCATTCTGATGTTTGAACATTGTGAACATTAAGCTCTTGATTTGTATCTGCATGATTTGATGCATCATGCTGCTGTCAAGGGATCGGCTGATTAGAGAACTGTATTAAAAAAAAAACAGCAGGTGGATGTGTGGGTGTCCCTAATAAAGTGGTCAGTGAGTGTATGATCATAATGATAAGATGACAGATATCTGATTATGCTCATACCAGCTTGTAATAAAGTATTCCTGCAAATCACTTGTTCTGACATCGTGTGGATTGTGATCATGCTCAGAGCAATAATACTCAAGAATGAAAACAGAACTGATGTAGACCTGCTCATTGGCGGAGGGAACAGGGAAACAGGAATAAGGCAGCACTGAGTCATTTTTAGACAGTGTGTTTCTGCAATAGGATGGTTTTCAGATGCATAGAGCTACAGTCACACTCACACGCTGCATATGTATATGTGTGTGTACGGTATGTGTGTGTTTGTGTGTGTGGGAGTACTACAACCAGCAGCAGCCTCTAAATGGCTGTCAGGATATTTTTGTAGTCGAAAGTAAGGTCCAGGTGCAACACAATTACAGAAATATTAGCTCTGTTTTTCAGACGTGCTGATGTTACAGGGAAATATGACTCAAGAGGGAAGGAAAGCAAAATATAAGAAATCAGATTGTGACAATGCTGACATTGTCAGTTGCGGCATTACACAGAACTGCACACTGCATTGCCTACCATCCTTTTTTCAATAATGTACAATAAATTAGGGATCAATAAAGTCAATCTATCTATCTATCTATCTATCTATCTATCAAATACTTTTATTCCATATTCTGTTGCTTTTTTGTATTTTTGGGGTTTTGTTTTCGAGTCGAGTTTTTATTTCGTCCTCAGTTGGTTCAGCAACATGCTCCGCCATTTTGTTTTTCTCTACTCACAGTATATGAGCTGATAGCCTACTAGTAGAGTAGCCAATCAGAGCATGTGATTGCTCATATCCAGTAACACCCCTCACAAAATAGCACGATGCCAGTCACTGAAGAGAATCCATAATTTCAACCGGAGCCTCTCAGTGCATGGTATATTCACTTAATCTATCTACCCATTAGACGAAATGCTTTCTCTGTATATTTATTAAGGAACATTTAATTTTTGGAAACGAGAACGTGTGGGTCTGTTTCACTTCATGTGCAGCAACCACACTCTTTCTTTGGGCAGCCAGGTTTTTTTTTTTTTTAAACCATTTTCTATACATCATTTCCATGTCTGGATAATTTTATCTCAAATTATTCAGATAAAGCCCCTTTAGTATCAGCTTTAGACTGAGCCACAGAGCATCAAATAATTTTGGACACAAGGTTCAGCCTTTGTAAATCTGAAATATTAAACTTGCGGGGGGGATTTTTCAACAGTGAATGTAATAAAGCATTTTTAATGATTAAAAAGATATGCACATGCATCAATCTTGTTTTTTTCTTTATACATGAAATTGAGTCATACATGAGCTGATAGCCAACAAGGTGCGTAGCATCGTACATAAGCCATGTATGACGAGATTGAGTGGAATAACTGTTTTATTCTATCCACATTCACTGGATTTTGAGAAACAGAGCATTTTTATTTTAATTTTTTGCAAATTTGATTAATTAAAAACTTTATACAAAACGTCTGACAAAATCATTTCTGCTTAGAATGTAAACAAACTGGCGAAATGACAGTAGCAATTTGTGAAAAATGTTATAATAATAATTCTTGAAAAATAAAAGATATGTTCTTACCATCAAATACTTTTATTCCATATGTTGTTGCTTTTTTTCGGTATTTTTGGGGATTTTTTTTCAAGTAGAGTTTTTATTTTGTCCTCAGCTGGTTCGGCAACACGCTCTGCCATTTTGTTTTTCTTTTTCTTTAGGGTGTTTCTGGCAGTTGGCAAACCAACTTAAAGGTGCATTACCGCCACCAGCTAGGCTGGAGTGTGGGGAACAGGAGATATTGGAGGGGGGAGAACCCCACATTCTTTTAGCTATTTCTATTTCTTTTAAATACTTGATAACAAAGCTGCCATTTTGTTTTTCTCTACTCATGGTATGTGAGCTGATATCCTAGTAGTAGAGTAGCCAATCCGAGTGTGCAATTGCCCATATCCGGTGAATTTGGATAGAATATCTAAGAGTTTATCTCTCTCTACCATTGTTAGATTTAGAGAGATCCATTGGGATCTTATCTAGAACTCTCTCTTGAGAGCTTTTCTGAAGAGTTCATCCGCAGATATTCAGATAATTACTTTGCTTCTTTCTGTGAGCTTCAGGATATTTGGATGATGCAGCTTTCTATTAAACTTCCAAATATTTCATGGGGTGAAGCTGTTGAAATAACAGGCTTTACTGAACTAAAGTACACATTTTTTATCACCTATAATGGACGGAATATGAATACGGATGTTTCAAGCATGAGGCATTAAACGGATTCAAACATTGATGCAAACATAAGATTTTTTGAAGCAGTGTAATGTTTATATGTCATGGTACTATGTAGTTATTGTAAGTTCTTAAGAGTGGATCTTATTATAACAGAAAAGAGACAATAAATGTCTGTTTAATTTTTTTTTTTGTTGTTGTTGTCATTAATGAAATGTGTACTTGTATGTTTGTGTATTACAGGGTGAGAAACACTCCTCTGACAGTTAAAGTGTGCTCCACTGGTGTCCAAGTGCACCTGAGCGGGAAAGCGAAGACCGTGACGGTGGAGACGAGGCCCGCACAAACCGTGGTTGACTTCAAGAAAAGTCGCACAGGATTCACTTTACTGCTTCCTCCTTAGTGAAACGGCACCCAATTGGTTAGAATGACTCGGACCATGATGTATGCGATCATTAAAATATCAAGGAAAACATCTTTCAGTGAGATGAACTGACTGCTGAAATCAAGACTCTTATAAGATAAGCCAATGGGACAGTGATGGCTCAACGGTTAAGGCTCTAGGATACTAATCAGAAGGTTGGGTTCAACTGTTAAGCTGTTACTGTTGGGCCCTTGAGCAAGGCCCTTAACCCTTTCTGCTCCAGGGGCACTGTATCATACCTGACCCTGTGCTCTGACCCCAGCTTCCTAACAAGCTGGGATATGCAAGGAAAAGAATTTCACTGTGCTGTAATGTATATATGACAAATAAAGGATTATTATTATTAATATTATTATTATTATTATTATTATTATTATTATTATTATTAACATTATGATCAGAAAAGTATTTATATGTAAAAGGATATATTTTTGAGCACTGTATTGTTTTTAAACATTACCATCAAGTATTAAAAGATTACTGCCAATACTATTTTCATCGTAATTTTATAAAAGAGAGATGATGATCAATTGAAGGCCTGAAGGTTACAGAAGCAGCCTTGGGCTCAAAGGGTCGCTGGTTCGATTCCCAGGACCAGCAAGAAAAATGTGAGGGGAGTTGAGTGAATAAACAGCACTTTCCCCTCCCTCTGTATGATGGCTGACATGCCCTTGAGCAAGACACCTAACCCCCAACTGCTCCCCAGGCGCTGTAGCATAGCTGCCCACTGCTCTGGGTGTGTATGTGTGTGTACACGTGTGTGCACTCATTGCTCACTTGTGTGTTCACTGCTTCAGATGAGTTAAATACAGAGGAGGAATTTTGCTGTGCTTGAATGTACGTGACCAAATAAAGGCTTCTTTGATGATTTCTCAAATCTGATTGGTCAAAATGTGTTGGTTGATTTCCATAACAGCAGCTCTGGGAGTCGTGCTGGTTATAATTCAACTCACAGGTTTATATTAAGTGCTTATTCAAATGTTATCATCTCTATATGAACTATATTATGGGCTGCATCACTCTACCCCATCATTTATTGTTTTCCTAAAACAGCACACCTCCAAGTGTTTCATTCCTTAATTAACACTGCATTGGCAGTTGTATTGGAAGTTTAGTCCACTAGGATTTTTTATGTTTTCATATGTTTTTTTGGGGGGGGGGACCTCACGAGATGTATAAACAGCAAAACTTATTATTAATATGATTACGCTGTTCCAGGTTATGACCTTCAAAAGATCAAAATAAAATACACTATTTGATGATCAGAAATAATTTTTTAGCCAAGTAAGATTTAATTTCCAATGAAGTGTAAATTATAAGATTAGAAGTGTTTTGGTGCAAGACAATGCATTCACTGTCCTTCACTGGGACTGACAGACACAGAGACCATGCCTCCTACACTAGGACTGACAGACACAGAGACCACACCTCCTTCACTGGGACTGGGACTGACAGACACAGAGGTCACGCCTCTTTCACGAGGACTGAGATTTACAGGCACAGAGGCCATGCCTCCTGCACTGGGAATGACAGACACAGAGACCACACCTCCTTCACTGGGACTGGGACTGACAGACACAGAGGCCATGCCTCCTGCACTGGGAATGGCAGACACAGAGACCACACCTCCTTCACTGGGACTGGGACTGACAGACACAGAGATCACGCCTCTTTCACGAGGACTGAGATTTACAGGCACAGAGGCCATGCCTCCTGCACTAGGACTGACAGACACAGAGACCACGCCTCCTTCACTGGGAATGACAGACACAGAGACCACGCCTCCTGCACTAAGAATGACAGACACAGAGACCACACCTCCTTCACTAGGACTGACAGACACAGAGACCACGCCTCCTTCACTGGGAATGACAGACACAGAGACCACGCCTCCTGCACTAGGAATGACAGACACAGAGACCACACCTCCTGCACTAAGAATGACAGACACAGAGACCACACCTCCTTCACTAGGACTGACAGACACAGAGACCACGCCTCCTGCACTGGGAATGACAGACGCAGAGACCACACCTCCTTCTTTGGCACTGGAACTGACAGACACAGAGGCCACACCTCCTTCATTGGGGCTGGCAGGACCAGGGGCCACACCACCTCCGCTGAGAAACAGAATAAAAAAAACAAAACAATGGTAACTAATAATAATGAAAGTAATATCAAAACTGTGATTCAGACCTCAGACTATATTGTTATCAACACATCCGGATCCATTCAGTCCAGACGTCTCTTTATCAGTAAAGTCCATTCACATGCTGTTTTGAATCAGGTCAGATGTACAATAAAGAAGCAGACAAGTGCATGATTCATTTATCTTTCACATCAGGAAGTGATAATACAGTATATGTGTTGTCTCTTGTTGTCTCTTGTATAGTCTTTGTGCTTTGCAGTCTCTCACCTCCATTCACTTTCATTTTCATTCTGCCTTTTCACACTTTTTCCTTCCTGACACGGGACGCTTTTATCTCCTGTGTCATCAGGGAGTGTAGGGAAACAGAAAACCTGCATTATTGTCCTCACTTGGTGGTTTGTCTGACCTGTAGTTCAGAACTCATTCAGAATCGGATCAGGTCTGAATTCATTCTCACTTTTCTACAGCAAACAGCTGCACAGCCAGGAATAAATCTTCCCTCAGCATCAACACTTTAACACCAACTACCCCAAATATGACTCATCTATGAAGTTGGCTGGGTCTCAGGTTTCAGCCCTGCATGTGTGAATCCTGGTCTGGATTTAGTCTCGTATTTATGCTGCATGTTCTCTAGTTTCTGCTTCTGATATTTTGTGTACACTTTTCTGGCCACAAGCTTCAGCATCAATGTTCTTCTATGCATCAGTGTGAGTTTGAGTAAAATTCCTTCTTTATGTCACAGCAGGTTGCTTTTGACCATGGATACTGACTCTCTATCTATCTATCTATCTATCTATCTATCTATCTATCTATCTATCTATCTATCTATCTATCTATCTATCTATCTATCTATCTGTTCTTTTCTTGTTCATTCTTGCTATTTCTTTCTCTTTCAGTTTTGAGTTTTTCTCAGTTAATTGCTGTTCCTGCAGACATTATGTGCTGTTCTTTCTTTCTTTCTTTCTTTCTTTCTTTCTTTCTTTCTTTCTTTCTTTCTTTCTTTCTTTCTTTCTTTCTTTCGAGTTTTTCTTAGTTAATTGCTGTTCCTGCAGTCATAATGTACGTTTCTTTCTTTCTTTCTTTCTTTCTGTCTTTCTTTCTTTTGAGTTTTTCTTAGTTAATTGCTGTTCCTGCAGTCATAATGTACGTTTCTTTCTTTCTTTCTTTCTTTCTTTCTTTCTTTCTTTCTTTCTTTCTTTCTTTCTTTCTTTCTTTCTTTCTCTTTCAAGTTTTTCTTAGTTAATTGCTGTTTCTGCGGTCATAATGTACCTTTCTTTCTTTCTTTCTTTCTTTCTTTCTTTCTTTCTTTCTTTCTTTCTTTCTTTCTCTTTCGAGTTTTTCTAAGTTAATTGCTTTTCCTGCAGTCATGATGTATCTTTCTTTCTTTCTTTCTTTCTTTCTTTCTTTCTTTCTTTCTTTCGAGTTTTTCTACCGTAAGTTAATTGCTGTTCCTGTTGTCATGACGTACCACTCTGTTTCTTTCTTTCTTTCTTTCTTTCTTTCTTTCTTTCTTTCTTTCTTTCTTTCTTTCTTTCTTTCTGTTTAGGGTTTTTCTCAGTTAATTGCTGTTCCTGCAGTCATGATGGACCGTTCTGTTCTTTCTTTCTTTCTTTCTTTCTTTCTTTCTTTTGAGCTTTTCTCAATTAATTGCTGTTCCTGCAGATATGATGTACTATTCTGTTCTTTCTTTCTTTCTTTCTTTCTTTCGAGTTTTTTTTTTTCAGTTAATTGCTGTTCTTGCAGATATTATGTACCGGTACCTTTCTTTCTTTCTTTCTTTCTTTCTTTCTTTTTGTTTAGGGTTTTTCTCAGTTAATTGCTGTTCCTGCAGTCATGATGGACCGTTCTGTTCTGTTCTTTCTTTTTCTTTCTTTCTTCAGTTTCAAGTTCTTCTCAGTTAATTGCTGTTCTTGCAGCCGTGGTGTCCCGCTGCTGATTCAGAACTCAGGATCAGTGTCAGTTTTGATTCCCTGATCAATAATGTACCTCTGTCAGCGTTTAAACAATCAGCCATTTATTTTGTGGATTTCTTGTCCAATCAACTGAGTATCAGCTGTGATAGCACATCCAATGGTAGGGCTTGCTGAGTGAAAAACCTCGGCTGTGTCTTATAACAGGTTCCTTGTTCTCTGGGTGAACTCGCAGATGCTACACACAGCTGTGAGAGCGCTATCAGCGCTGGGAGAAAACACTCCTTTCCTACTCATCACTTGTTCTTTGTACTACTAATTATTTTGCCTTATTCAGCACATTCAGACTGCTCATTTTCTCATTCTTGAATGATTTGTTTATATTCACTGCACACAAAGTTTCATGTTGGGACGTGATGTTTAGGACTGTTTACTTTATAGGTTTTCCTCAGTTACTTTGGAACATTTCCTGAAACGATCAAATCATTGAATGCACTGCATCAGTTAAACCAAGCAACGAATTCAATACAGCCATCAAAACAGAATGCCCCTTTATTATTGTTTTAGCATGACAGTCCTCAGTAAAGGTTTGTCTATCTTGTTTGCCATCGACAGCACTGTAATATGAAGATGAATTTCTCTTGAGACGCTTGATTAAATTAGAATAGCTGTCAAATCATAAAAGCCATGCATGCATATATATATATATATATATATATATATATATATATATATATATATATATATATGCACACACACACACGCTGTAATATTTTTAAAGTGCCACATATGTAAACAGCGGCACGGTGGTGTAGTGGTTAGCGCTGTCGCCTCACAGCAAGAAGGTCCTGGGTTCGAGCCCCGGGGCCGGCGAGGGCCTTTCTGTGTGGAGTTTGCATGTTCTCCCCATGTCCGCGTGGGTTTCCTCCGGGTGCTCCGGTTTCCCCCACAGTCCAAAGACATGCAGGTTAGGTTAACTGGTGACTCTAAATTGACCGTAGGTGTGAGTGTGAATGGTTGTCTGTGTCTATGTGTCAGCCCTGTGATGACCTGGCGACTTGTCCAGGGTGTACCCCGCCTTTCGCCCATAGTCAGCTGGGATAGGCTTCAGCTTGCCTGCGACCCTGTAGAAGGATAAAGCGGCTAGAGATAATGAGATGAGATGAGACATATGTAAACAAATATGCATTTCTTCTGTTTCAACAGAAATACATTCCTTTGCATTCTCAGATGTTGTACTGTAATGTAAAACAAATAGTCATAACCATTTATGGTCATAAACTTTCCATCACCATGCAGAGAAAAATCCTCTATGGGGTTGAGAAATATATGCAAAATAAAACAAAAAATACAAAATCCCCTGCTCTGATTGAGTAGGTATCTAGTGGGCCGCAATTTTTTTTTTTAAGTTGAAGCTAATTTTTAGTAGGGTATAATTGTATACAATTGGGTTGCATCCCACATCACATCACATCTGCCTCATTAGATATGCAAGACATGAAGTGGTGGTCAGCTAAGCTCACTGTTCACACAGTGTTACTATCACTGGAGCGCCTGGCTAGTCGTTAAAATGCCCTACGCTTGCATTGATTTTGGCTGCTTGACTCGAACAAACCGTGAAACTGATATGTTTCATCTATCCCTGTAAAGTGATAAAGGGTGAAAAGCAAAGGGTTTTCCCAAAAGATCATGAGAAAGGTGGCTCTTGAACCTTTCGCTGTGATGAGTCGAAGAACGCTTGAGTTTATAGTGATCACTTTGTGAAAGGTTTGTAAATTCCTCTGATTTATTTCATCTGGATTCACAAATCAGTGACTTTTCTTGCCATTTTCTGTTATTTCGTGATGTTTTGAAGTTCAGGAGATGCTTAAGTCCTCAGATGTGTTTTTGTTTCCTGTTTGATCGTTGTTGCTGTATTGTAAACTAACGTGTACATAATATGTAACACCCAGGTCTTTAAAGGTGTTTCTGTGGCTCTTTGTGAACAATTTAGCTGGAAGACAAGAGTAAGGAGGATTGAGAATTGAGCAGCTATGGTTTGTATACATCCATCCATTATCTGTAGCTGCTTATCCTGATCTACAGAGTCACAGGCAAGCTGGAGTCCATATCAGCTGACCACGGGCGTGGTTTGTATACATCCAATATTAAAACTTGTAGCGTCCTAGCAACCATCGCAAAGACGCATACATAAAGCCCTAAAATGCCAATTTTCCTGGGAATAAACAATACAGGATTCATCTTGTAATGTCCTGATCCCAAGATCTTTAACCCAGCTACATATAAAAAGTTGTACTCCTCCATGCTCTTCCAGGTTTTCATCTGTGTGTGCGTGTAGAACAATGTCTGCAGTCAGGGGCTTATCACCCGCGGGGGATGCGTACGTTTCATCCCCCCCACTTTTGTTGAAACACAATTTCATCCCCCACACTTTTGTCAGATTAAAATGACATCATTATGAAAATTATACAGCTACTATAAAATGTGTAACAAGGAAGTAAACTATTGTCATAACGTTAGACAAAAAACAGCCACGCAACGGACTCAAAACAGTTTTTCTCACCCGACCAATCAGCAGTTGCGTGAATATAATAGCCAGTTTGTGTAGCGTGCTGAAAGCGCTCAATAATACAGTATCTGGCTGCAGAGCCAACACCAGTTTTACCGCTCCTGATTCACCGTTCCAGGTTTGACGTCGCATGCGGTGCTTACTGTGCCTGGCTCTGCGGCTCTGCAGACAGACCCTTCTCAAAGCGCTTGCGATGCCGTCGTTCAAACAGTTGTCCCAGGTGCCATGCCCTAAAAGATTGTGTTAATTTCCATAACTGCTTATCACTTTTTAGAAGAGTTTTTCAATTGAGATTTAAAGGCATTTCAAATCGAATGAATGTTCAATAATTGTTGTACAGTAATGTTATTTGGCCATTAAGTGTTTGTTGTATGTGTAGTCTATTGCATCATTTTCAAATTTTATGCATTAAACCTGATGTAATGCATGATGCAAACAAGTTTTGTACACGAGTTTGAATAATTAAAGACATTAAAAGCAGGAACTGCCCCGTCTTATTTGAATGCTATACTAAAGAGGTCCTTCCAGGATGCTGCGCTTCTCCAACATGAACTGATTAGCCATGCCTCCTGCTCACACAAAGCGATCCCAGTCCAAACTGTTATGCATGATGGTGTATGATCTATACACTGTGTATGACTTCTTGGGCTATGTGAAGTTTTTGGTTTTGTTTATCTCAGTGTATACCAGTGTAGGCAGCAATACTGACATCTAGAACAGTATCCTGTTACCTAGAATTATCACTCAATACTTTTTGCCTTCACTTACTGAATAATTACATAGCCCTGGCAGGAACAACACCAAAACCCAACATGATAGATCTCTGCATGAAATGCAGAACTTGGCTGGAGTCAACTGGATTTATAGGCTTTCTGCTGTCCTCCCTTTCATTTGCATCCATGGACCATGGGTATGAAAAAGTTCCATATCGGTCATTGACAGTACTTCACAGTGTACATGCCGGGCGTGTATATAGCCATAAACCGATTTCTAATGATATGGCTTCCCCATTCCAGAACACCCCCACTTTTGGAAAGCTTGATACGCCCCTGTCTGCAGTACCAGGTAGTTTGAGATGTCAGGGAACTCAACGGATGGATAATTTTCCAACTCATAGGAAAAATCCTTCTTTGTTAACGTGTACAGATCTAATCCCATTGAGTGGGTTCTATATCCACTTCTTTTGAGTGGTTTGAATAACTTGCTTGCTTTCTGAACACAAACATGGCAATAAGTTCTTGTATTAATGGACCACACTCCACTTTTGGATCATTAATCCCTTTTGACTGAGAATGACCGGCATGTACCGGTATGGTTCGGCTTCTGGCACAGTTTTAAATACAATACTTACAATTAAAAACTGTTTGTTTTTATTGCATTTATTTAATTCCTGGGCTCCCATCTGTAACAGGGAGTGATGTTGCATCCCATTAATATGCTTTACAGTAGATTATTAGATTCTAATAGAATAGATGAGCTAAAATAATTGGGGATCTGTTTTTAATGGGCACCGACTCGTTACAAGTATGAATAGGTGGGCCATAAAGTAGAAAAGGTTGAGAACCCCTGCTCTGATTGATGTAAAACACTTACTTCCGTATTGCTTTGTGCATACGCTTTGTGTGTAAACAGGTAGGAGGCCGTGCATCACAAACTGCCATAAAAAACCCAATTGAGACGTATATTCCGAATACACTGTATACATGACAAGAGAATGTTCTTAAAACCTGAATGATATCAGAATATCCCACATGTCTCAATCTGAAAATGCAAAATTCAGAATAAGGTCAAATTTGGAATATGCTGTTTACATGACCTGTATCACATTCAGAATTCTCTATCTCTCTCTCTCTGCTTCCTCTTTCAGTACCTGGTACTTCTTCTTTAGCCTCCCATACCCCTGCTTGTGGCTCATGTCGGATTTCTTCATGTTTTTGGCCAGTTTTGGTTTCAGACAGATGTGACACTCTGCTTTTAGGTCTCTTTTAGTATCATTATCGTGCATTTCAGAGAAAGTGAATTGTCTCATGGTGGAATAAGACCGCCTCCTGACAGAAGGCATCGCCATTTCAAGGATGATGCATTGGAATGCGTATTTTTATTCGGTTTACATTATGAACATCCACCGTATACACTAAGTCCCTGTGAATTAATTATTGTTTAACAATTATTTGCTGAAGGCGAAGTGAATATTGCTGAATAATAACTGAGACAAAGTTGAGGTTATTATTTAAATAATACTGACTGGCTTTTTGTTGTGGTCTATTAGATATATTCCATTCAGCTAGCATGATACTGAACAAGTCGAAGACGAATAGCTGAATGGAATATATCTGATTGACCACGAAAAAAAGTCAGACAATATTATTATTATTATTATTATTATTATTATACATACACACTCTCCATATCAGCATTCTCGAAGGCCAACGCTAGCTTACCCGCGACTTGGTGATGTTAGCGTGGCAGTGCACTCCCCTTCTAGCTGGTGTAGCACTCATCAGTAGTGTTACCGAAGGCTAACACTAGCTTACTGTACCTGCGACTCTGTGCTGTTAGCACGGGAGTGTCGTCCCCTTCCAGCCGGTGTAGCATACATCAATAATGTTAGCAAAGGCCAGCGCTAGCTTATCTGCGACTTGGTGCTGTTAGCATGGCAGTGCAATTACCTTCCAGATGGTGTAGTATTCATTAGTAGTGTTTGCGAAGACCAACGCTAGCTTACCTATGACTCGGTGCTATTAGCGCGGCAGTGCAGTTACCTTCCAGCCAACTTCTCCACCTTCTCTCAAAATCTTCCAATTTTAATGAAGCAAACCTGACGACCATGTTTGTTTACAAATTGTCACAGTTGCTCGTTAGCGCGGAAGTTTTACATCACCTATGTGTCTCTTTTCCAGTTTTTCGATGTCTCTTGGTATGTTTTTCTCTTGTAAATATGCATGAAGAATATATAATGAAATTTTGGTAGCCTTTCAGGTGTTCAGCGCGTCTTTAGTTTCAGTTTTCAGTTTATTTATTTAGTGCTTAATTATAGCATGGCTAATCCTAGCAGTAACATTGGATTAGCCTCATCTTTTCTCTTTCCCGACGGACAAAGAAATGGTTCTGTGCATGTGCAGCAGAAAAGTTTTGTCACTGGATATTTGCATCAGCTCCAATGTGTGACATCATGTTGTCTTGACAATGTGCAATATTTTAACAATATTGCATGCTCATTCTCCATTGGGTAGAGTGACGTAATACACATATGATAAGTGATATGCTAACAATATTGCATGCTATCAAGCCAAATGAATGAAACCTGCTAGAAGGGAATAGAACAGATGTTTTTATTCCATGGAAAAAGTGTCCTGTATGTCTAATAATTTAGGATATTTCACTGAACCCGAGGCAGATAATTGTTTTAGTTTAAATACACAGGTGATTATTTTTAAATCATATTAAAAAATTTTTTAAACTTCAAAACCAGCATGCAAATGTAATAAAGGCGTGGCACAGACTTGTCTCACTTATCTATGCCGAGTCACATAAAATACGTTATTTTGAAATAAATAAAATAAATCACAATCCCACCTTACCTTTGAATAGTTTTAGACCAAACTTTGTAGCATCTTTAGTGCTTTTAGGTACAGCATTTTCTTTCATCATTTGTAATTCTTCCTCACTTACGATGATGAAGCGATTGGCCGCCATTTTGCCGAGTCACTCGAGGTGATTATCGAGAAATAATCTGTCTGAATTTCTCAACCAATCAGCATGCATGATTTTCTATAATCACCTCTGTATTTATACTAAACATTAATATAAACCATTGATTTGTCTTATAGTTAGAGGTACTGTCTGAGCTGCTGGTATAGAAAATAAATCAACATCATCTCATCAATCCAAATGGAGAATTCAAATTCAAGAGCACTGTGGTATGAATAGGACTATTCTATCCACATTCACTGGATATGATCAATCGTGTGCTCTGATTGGCTACTCTACTACTAGGATATCAGCTCATATACCGTGAGTAGAGAAAAACAAAATGGCAGAGCATGTTGCTGAACCAGCCGAGGACGAAATAAAAACTCTACTCAAAAACAAAACCCCAAAAAATACAAAATAAAAAAGGCAACAAAATATGGAATGAAAGTATTTGATGGTAAGTACGTATCTTTTTTTTTCAAGAATTATTATTATTATCATCACATTTTTCACAAATTACTCCTGTCATTTCACTGGTTTGTTTACATCCTGAGCAGAAATTATTTTGTCGGACGTTTTGTATAAAGTTTTTATTTATCGAATTTGCAAGAAAATAAAAATGCTCTGTTTCTCAAAAGCCAGTGAATGTGGATAGAATAAAACAGTTATTCTACTCAATCTCATCATACATGGCTTTTAGCCAACTCGGTGCTATGCGCCTCATCGGCTATCAGCTCATGTACGACTCGATTTCATGGAATAACTGTTAAATATCATCCCAAGCCTTTAGGCTTTTAATAAAACAGCTTCAAATTTATTCCTGACTGTAAATTAACTGAAAATTACTTTGGCTATTGTACCAGCTATATCTTTCCCTCCACTTCTCTCTGATCAACCCTGTGCTCTAAGGTCAGGCCATTCACATCCTTTACAATTCTGACACTGTGGAAGTTTGTATCAGGAGGCCCTTTAGACTAAACAATGGACAACGAGGACACACACTACCGAGGTGATTTGTGTTGATCAGAGAAAAGAGGAGGGAGGACAGAGTTAAGAGTTAGCGTTAAGGAGCACAGCCTGACCATCTGCACCAAACCTCGGCTCTTCAATTCCTTCTTTACCACCACCACCACCTCCTCCTCCTTACCCATGTGCCCTTTAGGAACCAGTGGCACATGTTTTTGTTTTGTTTGTTTTTTTTACTTCAATCACTGTGTCCTAAAATCTAGTGTGACCAGATGGAGTTCTCAAAGCTTTGCATCCTGATTTATTTTTACATCAATGTTACACCGGTCAGTTTTGTTCCACTATGTTCTTCAGACAAAACTCTGCAAGTGCTTCTGGTTTCACAGCAGTATGGTTTGCTTTCTCACTCCAGAACAGGAATAAGATGGTGAAGTGTGTAAAACAATTTTTGTTCTATCCACATTCACTGGATATGAGCAATCGTGTGCTCTGATTGGCTACTGCACTACTAGGCTATCAGCTCATATAACCATCAATAGAGAAAAACAAAATGGCGGCGCGTGTTGCTGAACCAACAGAGGACGAAATAAAAACACTACTCAAAACAAAACCCCAAAAATTATTATCAAGTATTTAAAAGGAACAGAAATAGCTAAAGGAATATAGGTTTTCCCCCCAGTATCACCTGCTCCACACTCCAGCCCAGTCGGTGGCGGTAATGCACCTTTAATTTGATTCACCAACCACCAAAAAAAAAAAAAGAAAGAAGAAGAAAATCCCCAAAAATACAAAAAAAAAGCAACAAAATATGGAATAAAAGTATTTGATGGTAAGAACGTATATTTTTTATTTTTCAAGAATTATTATTATCATCGCATTTTTCACAAATTGCTCCTGTCATTTTGCCAATTTGTTTACATTCTAAGTGGAAATGATTTTGTCGGATGTTTTGTATGAAGTTTTTCTTTATCAAATTTGCAAAAAATAAAAAAAATATGCTTTGTTTCTCAAAATCCAGTGAATTTGGATAGAATAAAATAGTTATTCCACTCAATCTCGTTGTACATGGATTATAGCCAACTCGGTGCTATGCGCCTCATCGGCTATCAGCTCATGTACGACTCGATTTCATGGAATAAATGTTAATTATACCCAGAAACAACCAGCATGAAGCCTATTGCTACAAACAGGATTAAGATTAAAATGACACTTATGAAGAGCGGTAGAACACTTGTGCATGCTGTTAGAGGAAAATAATCAGTGATGGGGTGGTGGGATGCAGCCGGTTGGGAATTGGAGGTTTGTTTTGTTTTGTTTTGACCACTCTGAAGTAATTATTTTCCAGTAACAGCACAGCCCAGCCCATCCCAAAGTGTTTTATTCATCTTATAGTATTCCCAATGGCAACACTTTCTCCTTTATTACACAATGCCATGTTGTACTTTGTATCCAGTTATACAGAATACAGAGTGTCCCAAAAGCCTACATACACAAGGGAAATTAACACTTTATATATTTTTAAAAAATCTTCTAAAAGATTTCATGCTTAGCTTTTTTCCTTTCAGAGAGCCTTTGACAAAAGAAGAACGTATTAAAATCATTCTCAAAGCTCCAGCACAAAGATCATTGAAAGGAACACACTTGAAGTGCAATTGCATGCAAAACACCAGCAGTGTTAAGACGAGTTCATGATGAGTGGGAGAATTTTTTTAAAAATCTATTTCTGAAGAATGGTGCCAAGTCCTTGTGTAAGAACAAGAGCATTAACATAAACGTGTAAGAGCGTTTGATGAAAAGGCCGATCAGAATCAGACATTCAGTAGCACTGTGGTATTAATGTTCACACTTCACTGAATAAATTAGCACTTTAGAAGACAGGACTAAATGTACAAAACAATGTTGCCAGAGAATCCAAAGTAATAATAATAATAATAATAATAGGGATTTATGCTTACAGCACGGGTGCAAGTATAAAATTTTCAAAATCCTGAAAAGTCTGACAAGGTCAGACGTGCATGGCGCAGCCATGCAGGGGGGGTTACAAAGGGGGGGTGAACTCCCGCTTAGGACTCAAAAAAAAAAAAAATTAAATTACAAGTTAAAATGGTTGTCTCTCATGCAATCATTTATAATATTAATAGTTATATGATTTGCATATTCACATCAAATGTTTAATACATTTCATCAATTCATCTGAAATAACAATATTTCAAGTACAAGGCTTGATATTTCAAAACATCTAGCAGCTACTAATTTAAATGTTGAAACAACCATTTTTAATATGCTTTTGCTGTGATACCTTTTTTACAATATATACACTGGAATAGCTGTGTTGATTTGGTCGAACAACGTGCTACGTGCGTGAAACATGATATCACACATGTATAACACCGTGAAACAACGGGCTAGTCAGGACCGCTTGTCGGTGAGCAGCGTATAAATTAAATGAGGTTTGTGGCGAAGACGAGATGAAAAGATTTGTCTCGTGCAGAGACTGTACCGCGGTAACCCGGTAATACGCTGAGAGTGAGACAGTGAGAGGGCCACCCCCCCCGAAAATCTCAACGGATTTACACGATTTGGAAAAATGACTTTTTCAGAACTGAAAAAAACGGAGCTTCCAGCACATGCCGGAAAACTTGCACCCATGTTACAGTCAGAGAGAGTCTTAACAATCATTTTTATTAAGCCTAATCTAGATCCCAAAATAAACTAACTCCCTAGTATATTAGACTCGGACCTTATTTTGACCCGTAAAGAAAGCAGAGTGCTGTCCGCTGTTAAAGCCATTACACAGAGCAATAAAATGTGGCCTTTGAGAGCCCAGAGATGTATTTGGATTCAAAACATGTTAAAGCAAATGGCCATCTGTAGCACGTGGCCCTGCGCATCCACCCAGCTCAGATTTACAGCTCACACAGACGGCCGCCATGAGTGCGTGCGTGTCTGTTAGTGTTTCGCACACATCGAGCAGAGAAGTGCTTTCGAGTGCAAACAATAAGCACAGCTAACAGGTGTGCAGCTGGGACTCGCTCGCTGTAGAGAATAAAGCGCTGTTCCTACAGTCCTTGTTTTATCAGTTAAAAATACACTGGCTGGAAAACAGATGAATTATCAGTGTTTAATAAAGTTTACGACAAGTGGATGTTGTGTGTGTCTGTACTATGTATTAATATAAAAGCTCAAATTCAATATTAAACCAAACATAGAACTAAACAAAATTCATACTGCATATTAATGCAGTTATTCATTTGATTGGTTAGAAAGTTTCATCAGAAATGTAAAAGCTTGTTTGGGCTTAATTATGTTTATAACCATTTATGTAGGGTTTTTGGAATTCAGTATGAAGCTAGAGTCAGACAGACGGTCAGAAGCAGGGGCGGAGCCAAGGGGTGGCCAGTGGTGGCCAAGGCCATCCTAAATTAATCTCTGGCCACACCCAACACCGCTTTGTCGGCAACTTTTTTTTATGGAACTATGTCTGTATGCGGCGGCACGGTGGTGTAGTGGTTAGCGCTGTCGCCTCACAGCAAGAAGGTCCTGGGTTCGAGCCCCGGGGCCGGCGAGGGCCTTTCTGTGTGGAGTTTGCATGTTCTCCCCGTGTCCGCGTGGGTTTCCTCCGGGTGCTCCGGTTTCCCCCACAGTCCAAAGACATGCAGGTTAGGTTAACTGGTGACTCTAAATTGACCGTAGGTGTGAATGTGAGTGTGAATGGTTGTCTGTGTCTATGTGTCAGCCCTGTGATGACCTGGCGACTTGTCCAGGGTGTACCCCGCCTTTCGCCCGTAGTCAGCTGGGATAGGCTCCAGCTTGCCTGCGACCCTGTAGAAGGATAAAGCAGCTAGAGATAATGTGTGTGTAATGTCTGTATGCAGTTGTTCCCATACAGACGCAATTCAACAGCGCACTTTCACACCAGTAGTTCTCCACCCAAACAGTAGGTGACGGTAATACAATCAACTTGAATATCAACCATCACCAACACAATTACAGAAGAAGAAGTAGCTGTCTATAGATGACTTGCAACCACATGATCAAAATGTGCTACGTCATGAGCGTCCGCCATGATGGTGGATATACAAAGGAATTAGAGTGGCAGCTGCTGAAAGCGTGTCTGTAAACAATGCTGAATTTTCTCAGGATTACCACGATTTGAACGATCGAGCAAAGATACGTGTGTGGTTTTGACCCATATTATTTAAAAAAGTCAGGCTTTTCTGAAGACGCTTCTACCGACCATCAAGTATGAATGCAGGTCATTTCGTCCAAAGCCTTTTTCATACGCACTATCAGTTATTTTATATTTCAGGTATTTGTTTGTTCGAAAAAAGGAGGAATTCTCAATGGAATTTGACCGAAGCAAAACGCATTTTTGTAAAGTAAATGAGTGCCATAGTATGGATCGTGTTAAATCTTTCGGCGCGGAGCAGTGCTCTCGTGGTGGCTTCATTCGCGAATCTCAGGCCAAGGCATGATTCTACCAACCCAAGACCATGCTCTTTCCAAGGGGGAGGCTTAGAGGGAGGTGCCTGTCAAATTTGGCTTCGTTGTGAGCTCCATTGGCCGAGTTATTAATTTTTAAAGCTGGCTGGATCATGTTAAATCTTTAAGCGCAGAGCAGCGCTCTCGCAGGGCTTTCATTCGCAAACACTGGAATACCTGAAATATAAAATAATTTGTAGTGCATACGAAAAAGGCTTTGGATGAAGTGTCTTAACTATTGGACGAAACGGTCATTGGATGAAGTGTCCTGATCCCCTTGTCTCCTCTCCATACTAAGCCTCAGAGTTTCCTCTTTCCGAATCACGGACGGAATTCTAAAAAATCAGAACGTGCCATGGTCACGAGTATAAGTACTGAAAAGTACCTTCTCTTTTATATTATATATAAATAAAATATAGATGACTTGCAACCACGTGATCAAAATGTGCTACGTCATGAGCGTCCGCCATGATGGCGGATATACAAAGCGCACACGCGCACACATACACATAGATAGATAGATAGATAGATAGATAGATAGATAGATAGATAGATAGATAGATAGATAGATAGATAGATAGATAGATAGAGTGTAATTTTTTTAATTATTGTGCGAACTTTATCACCAATTAAAAAGGCACAATTTTCACAGCTGTTTAAGGGCTTTTTTTGTAATCAGCTTAGTAATACATTAAAAAGCTTATTATGCAGGTCTTCATGATGTAATTCTACATGGCAGTCACTGCCTGTCCAAATTAATGAGTGAGTGACCAAGAAGCATCACTAGACCTACAGTAACTTGCCACACAGAAAAATAACAAGAAGATATCAGTTTATGTGCCGCCCGTTTGTGAACAATGGTCTAAGTCTGGCCACCTCTAGAAAAATTGTCTGGCTCCGCCACTGGTCAGAAGTAAATAACAAACTTCTTTTATGGATGTTGCATAGCAATATATTTCACTATAGAATGGATTTGGAAAGTATAATGTGTCCTTCTTTAATAAATAAAACAAAGCAATGTTAATGTCATAGTGTTGTGGAATAAGAGGAATAAAACACTGGATAAAACACTGGATAAGAGTGTCTGCTAAATGCCTGTAATGTACTGTGTATCTGGCTGCATCAATCTGTCATTGATGAATTTCCTAAAACGGTGCACCCCAACTGTCTTGGTCACTGCGGCACCTGTGTGTGGACCTTCCAGAACCCTGTAATACTGAAAACCTCAATGGTGAAACATTTCATTAGAACTGAAATGTGACGAGAAAGAGCTGACATTTACCAAAACCATGATGCTTTGTATTCTGTGCTTTATATACGGAAGTCTTGCAGATGAGAATGCATTTTTAGAAATACAGGATGTGTCTTCAAAAGATGCAGTGGTTAAGCTGTACGTGTGTGTGTGCGCGCGCATGCGCACACACGTTTGTCTCACTATCCTTGCGAGGACCTTCCATTGACATAATTAATATTGCAGTTAATTAATGCTGTGCTTGCACCTAAACCTAACACTAACCTTAACCTCAGTAATAAAAAGGAAACTTTTTGGCTCTTTTATTTTATTTTTTCAATTTTTGTTTAAAAAAAAAAACACAACAGTAATTTCCTTGTGGGGACCATCCAAATGTCCCTACAAGGTTGAAATTGGCAGATTTTACTATCCTTGTGTGGACATTTGGTCCTCGGTAGCATATAAAAATATGCGTGCGCACACGTGTGTGTGTGTGTGTGTGTGTGTGTGTGTGTGTGTGTGTGTGTGTGTGTGTGTGTGTGATGGGTCAGTGGACATCTCTGGGGTTTCTGTCCGTGTGTGTGTGTGTGTGTAAGTGCCTCCCAACATGTGTTTCTAAACACTATTTCAGAAAGGTTCAAGGAAGTGAGAAACACAACAATTATTTAACTTCCTTTTTTGAGCTTACAAACCTTGAGACACACTGGTCTGGTACCTTTGTTAACAATCTGTTTCATGTACTGTATAACATACAGAACGAACACATAGGAAGGAAAAAAGCCCAAATAAGTTCGAGATACCTTTTGCAGCATTATTATTATTATTCATCAAAAGAATGATCTATAATCAATACTAATACTGTTGACTTAAGTTTTCCAAGAACTGGGATGAACACAATTTTAAGTGAACATACTTAAAAACAAACAAAAAAAATTATTAAAATAAAAATGAACCATCAAGCCAGTATCCGCACCATCATAGTACAAGAAAGTACACATTACAATTCATATTATATCTACACTTTTTTTTTGTGCTACATAGTGACATATTTACATTTAATTTCTACCGTTCTGCATGGACACACACTCTACACAGTGTCCTATTGAATTCTACTGATTTATGCACATAAATATGTAGCAGCAGTGAAAACATGGATGTAACCACAACTCCTGGAGTAA
Organism: Neoarius graeffei; assembly: GCF_027579695.1. Classification (NCBI taxonomy): domain Eukaryota; kingdom Metazoa; phylum Chordata; class Actinopteri; order Siluriformes; family Ariidae; genus Neoarius; species Neoarius graeffei. The sequence goes on along the minus strand of NC_083590.1, from coordinate 20,616,009 downwards.
TGGCACCTTGTAGTGCAGAGTCAGCCTTAAATACAGTACAACATTAAATCCTGAGTCTCTCGCTGAGGCCAGACGTATTTGTGCTTGAAGAACAGCCGTAGCACGGAGTGAAATGTCCTCGAGCCTATCCAAAGATGTGCTCTTTAATAGCACCGTCCTGCCTTTGACCCTTCAGTAGTCCCTCGGTTTTAATCCATTCTACTGAGTGTCTTTTTTTTTTTTAAATGTATAAAGTCTCTGGTACTTTATTCAAACAAAAAGTGTGATAGGCATTCCACAAGGGTGCATGATTGGACCTTTTTTAATTGCCATAAATTGATTGTTGATCCATTTGTGGGGTTGATCATCACCATCAGGAACAGACATATGATTTTCCCATGACAAGACATAAGCAGACGCTGGGTTTTAATATTTTATGTCGTGATCTAGACACTCAGACGTGTTATGTACACAGCTAGTGTAAATACCCAAAAGTAGACAAAGCTGCTGTATGGAATAGATACAGTGATAAACCCCAGACCATGAGGTAATGCTAACCAGACACGAGGATCCAAGTGGAAGCAGAAGTCATTACAGATTCAGTGTTTCTAACAGAGCCCTACACAGTTCTTACAGAGAGCCTTCACATATCAGCGTGAGCACGAACACCACTCCGTCTGTCTTCTTGCTGCACAATGAGGCTGATTTTGAACCGGTTTAGACGGGCCAGAGACAAGAAGCACGTGTTTGGGGGAAAGAATGTGAAAAGTGATGCGTTGAATGTGTGACAGGAGAACACCTGAGGTTTGCTATGACTATAAACTGTACCGTACATTCCCCGGACACTTTATTAGGAACACGCATACATCCACCTGCTGTTTTATGTAGTTCTATAATCAGCCAATCCCTTGACAGCAGCACAATTCATCAAATCGTGCAGATACAAATCTAGAGCTTCAATTAATTAATGTTCACTTCAAACATCAGAATGGGAAAAATTGTGATCTCAAAATGTGACTTTCTTTCACTTTGGCATGGGTGTTGGTTTGAGTATTTCAGAAACTGCAGATCTCCTGGGGTTTTCGCTCACAACAGTTTCCAGAGTTTACACAGAATGGTGCGAAAAACAAAAAACATCATCAAGCGAGCAATGACAGTTCTGTGGGTGGAAACAAATGCCTTGTTGATAAGAGAGGTCAGAGGAAAATGCCCAGATTGGTTCGAGCTTTTTTGCCAGGAAGGATATAGCAACTCATATAATCACTCTTTACAACCGTGGTGAGCAGAAAAGCATCTCAGCATGCAACAGCAGAAGACCACATTGGGTTCCACTCATTGCAGCAAAGAACAGGGATCTTAGAATCAAGAACAAGTTCCTATTAAAGTGACTGGTGAGTTTAAGTTGTATTGTATAAACTGTATGGCTCATCACCCAGTCGATTCCTGACTGTTCAACCCTTTCATTTTCTCTGTTCTTTTCCTTTAGGCTTTTGTCTCTTAGATACCTAAAATAATGTACAGTACAGGAGCTGTGAGGATTTATCCATGCCCTCAGGCTTTATCCATGAGTGATATCTACAATTCATTATCGATGCATTATAGTGAACCTCTACCCATTGGAAATGTTTATATTGAAATATTTGTGTTGCGTTTTACGATTCTGGTGTGTATTGTCAGTCTCTGCTGCAGCACAGGCTCGGCTCATAAGCGTTCTATGAGATGATGAGCACGATGGCGTTGATGCCGGTATTACCATGAAATCTAAAGCTCTGGAAGCAGATCTGTTTGAGCAGAGTGTACACACGAGGAGGTGAGAGAACTTGACAGACTAAATGACTAAAGCGCTGCTGAATCGCTCTTCTCTTTAAGTCGAAGTGAAACAAGGGCATTGTGAATGATGTCATAGTAAAAATACTCCAACATGTCAATTAAAGAGTCAATTTACAAAATAAATCTTAGATGCCACATGAAGACAACAGATTTAGAAGTCGTTCAGGGCATATTTTGACTTTAAATTTGGAGTTTGGTTGAGTTTTTTCCTCAAGCTATAGCAATGCATCCATCCATCCATTATCTGTAGCCGCTTATCCTGTCCTACAGGGTCGCAGGCAAGCTGGAGCCTATCCCAGCTGACTACGGGCAAAAGGCGGGGTACACCCTGGACAAGTCGCCAGGTCATCACAGGGCTGACACATAGACACAGACAACCATTCACACTCACATTCACACAATTTAGAGTCATCAGTTAACCTAACCTGCATGTCTTTGGACTGTGGGGGAAACCGGAGCACCCGGAGGAAACCCACGCGGACACGGGGAGAACATGCAAACTCCACACAGAAAGGCCCTCGCTGGCCACGGGGCTCAAACCCGGACCTTCTTGCTATGAGGGGACAGTGCTAACCACTACACCACCGTGCCGCCCCTACAGTAATCCTATAATTTAAAAAAGATTTAATTTAAAAAGGCGACTCAAGGTATTGGAGTCAATAGTATTGGTAGTGTTGTTGGTAATGGAAGAGAAAGGCTTGTCAATGTTTTAATTGCAATTAAATCAGAGTTGTTAGAAGGCTCTAAACTTAAACTACTTATTTGAGAATCAAAACTTTCAGCATTTCCCTGCGTCATATGTAAGCACTGGACGGACATTGGAGCAATGGAGGTGTGTGGAATATCCAGGATTGGGAAGTTTATTGGGAAGGAAGCACTGATATTTGATAACATGTTAAGGCCCATTCAGACAACACCGATAACTATCATATCTATCATAACTATCAGCTATAAATAAATCAGTCCCCTACAGTTTATGTGGTTGATGCTCACACCAGACCGATAACGATACCTATAGCCCAGGCCCGGGTTTATCCGTATCAGTGAAATTGCTTCTGGAGCAATTTTTCCAGGCCTGGACCTGATCCGATAAAACATCTGACCAATCAAGTAATTGTTTACATGTGACATTGTCTGAGCATGTGCTATTTTTCCCGGGCAGCTTTGTACATCTTTGTTGCATCAATGGAGGAGAAGCTGATTATCGAAGTGTCAAAGAATCGCATGCTTTATGACAAAAAGCACAAGCTGTACAAAGATACAGCCCAAAAGGAAGATGTATGGGAGATCATTGGCAGTAGAGTGGGTATGATTGGTAAGTGTGTGTGGCAGAGTGTGTGTAGTGTGTGTGTGGCTGCGCACTCTAAAATTTGTTTTAAACCATGCCATACACGTTCTTTGTGACCCAGCACCAGCTGTAGATCATGTAAAAAAAGATTTTAGAGCATGAAGTGTCATATTGCGCTGCGTCTTGAGCCATTTTAAACTGAGCACACAGCCATATACACTACACACACTTTGCCACAAATACTATCTGTGGATCATGTAAAAAAGATTTTGCAGCATGAGGTCTCACGTCTGATACACTTTCCTATGTCAAATAATATATTTTTTAAAATTACTTAAATTAGATGAAACATAAAACTTGTCACCTTATTCAGTCACACCTGAGTCAGAGCGCTGAGCACCCACTTCTGCATTCACAAAAGAATATTCGCACGGTAACAGCATGACAATCACTTTCACTCTTTCGGTTTCAACTGGTTTCTCTTTGAACGCCCACTGTAAACAGGATAAAATGTCAGCCACAGTTTAGGCTACCTGTTTGGAGGTGAAGGTTCATTTATTAGCACTCTCAAAGCAAAACATGCAGGCATGTGTCTTACGTATGGACAGTGTATAGCTGTGTGTGTCATGCCACTGACTGTCCGCGTGGGTCTGTTACATGCGGGAGTGCCAGGAGTCTGAGATCAGCAATCGTTCATGTGGTGCAGGATTTCATGCACCCAGAGTCTGCTTTTCTTCTCCTTTCGGCTTTGCTTTCTGTGCAAAATGAGCATCAAAAGCAGCTCTTCCTCGCTGTCACTGTCAGCCATTGTGTGCTGCTGAGTGCACTGGGTGTGCACACAAACAGCATACAACCGCTACGTTTTCCCGCAAAAACCAACAACCGATATTATAGTCGGGATTATAGTTGTGGCGTGACTGCTCCAGACTGGAACTAAATTCAGGTATAGGTATAATTACACTACCATTCAAAAGTTTGGGGTCACTTTGAAATGTCCTTATTTTTGAAAGAAAAGCACTGTTCTTTTCAATGAAGATCACTTTAAACTAATCAGAAATCCACTCTATACATTGCTAATGTGGTAAATGACTATTCTAGCTGCAAATGTCTGGTTTTTGGTGCAATATCTCCATAGGTGTATAGAGGCCCATTTCCAGCAACTCTCACTCCAGTGTTCTAATGGTACAATGTGTTTGCTCATTGCCTCAGAAGGCTAATGGATGATTAGAAAACCCTTGTACAATCATGTTAGCACAGCTGAAAACAGTTGAGCTCTTTAGAGAAGCTATAAAACTGACCTTCCTTTGAGCAGATTGAGTTTCTGGAGCATCACATTTGTGGGGTCGATTAAATGCTCAAAATGGCCAGAAAAATGTCTTGACTATATTTTCTATTCATTTTACAACTTATGGTGGTAAATAAAAGTGTGACTTTTCATGGAAAACACAAAATTGTCTGGGTGACCCCAAACTTTTGAACGGTAGTGTATAGTTATAGTTATCGGTGTTGTGAGACCGGGCCCTTATGCAGCAAAACTTTTCTCATTGTTTTCAGTCATCTGCTGCTTTGTTGGCTGTTCATATAGATATTACATAACTGTACTGCGAAGCATCTGATCGAGAACGAGTGTGTGTCGGAGCAGGCAGCGCTGCTGATGACCCGGGCAGAACAAGAGACAGAACAAACAGAAATCTCTGTTGATCTGACTCACATATTTGCTGCATTTTCTTCTTTTTGTTCTTGACTGGGGTACAAACGGATTAACAGATTATCGCCATATGTATGTGTACACGTGGACTAAAACTAACACATTTGTGAAATGCCTGGAGGGTATTATCTTTTTTGTTTGTTTGTGTTATTTCTATGCATTTGAGTAGGCTGGGTAGAGAACGATGCCTCCTGTGGCACTGCAGTAAAACACAATCAGATTAACTGCAAAGCCACGTGCTACTTTCTCAAATTCGTGATCTGACCCACAACCAAACGACTACAGCTTATAGATGTAGTTTAATCATGTGTCGATGTATGTATAATTACTTTTTTTTTTTTAGAAAGCATGCTTGGAATGAAAGTTAAATGAACTTTCGTCCACCTGTCATTTCTTTTTCGCTTTCCGTGCTTTTTAACAAAGTCTCGCTTTATTCAAGAAACCGAACTGAACAGGGGTTCGTCTGAATATCAAAATGATTTGAGTAAATCTTTAACTTGGGGAAACGATTCTAAGTTTTACTGAGGAAGCTACAGACAAAAGCTCTCTGTGTCCCTGAAAATCCCCATGTCCCTTCCGTCAGGACACGCACCTGGAGAAGAGTCAGATGTGCATGACCACAGTGACCTGACAGCTTTTAGAAATGCCTGAACTCATCTCTTCAAATTGGCTTCACCCAAAATACACTTCCTTCTTCCCTAAAGCATGTCCTGTCAAAAATACAAACGCACACACAAACACATACAGATTTTTCACTGACCATCAGCCTCAGCAGGACAGAACAGACATGTGACACAAAAAGGCTTGGAACAAACACACCGGCCAACCGGTATGGATTAACTCTGAAAGCAGGATCGCTTGGTAATAAGAACAAGTGCTGTGTATCTATGTGTGTGTGGGTAATCTGTTAATCTTATTAATGCCACAGCACCCTAAATCTGGGCTCGTAAAACAAAAGGAAGGACAACACAAGACCAAACTGCTAATGGGGACACACACACACTTGGATTTTCTTACAAAAAAAGTCAAATTCAGCAGCTGATAAATGTATACACCTCTCTCCTGATGAACTGATCAAAAACCAATTTGGTGCACTTTCAATTTAGTTATGAGACAAGTCATTGTCGATTTTTAAAACATACATCTTTTTTGCTATTGTGGCGTCAAAATGCAAATTAAACTCCGCTTTTACGGGAAAGTTTTCTCCATTGGTCTTGTCCTTGGAAACGTTCTCAGAAAACATTGCGGTCTGCTAACGTTTTGCCATGGGAGAGATGGACGAACTAGTGTTTCTTCCATGAAGATGATGGGTATCCCAACACTACCGATGGACTACCCATTGGTCAAGTATTATCAGGTGTGTGCCATTTGTTATGTGGATAGTTTTAGGTTGAGATGTAGGCTTAAGAAGGGCTCAGGTGGCAGACTTGTGGACCGTGTCAAAGGTGAGCAGCCTGACGTCTTTAACATCACACAGTTTCATCTCTAATCCGGCTCCTCCCCTTAAGAAAATTAAAAGGGGAACAAAATTGCAGCGTCCCAAAAGTGCAGTAGGATCCTTTGTAGTTGGCGAAAACTGCTTCCAGTCTATTGACCCGATGCCATTTGATCACGTGTCGAAATGCAAATTTTGCAGGATTTCCAAAAAGTCTTCAACATGCTTCTCTCTCAAGGCACCTCACGTCTGTCCGGAAATTAACATAGATCCGCTATCCAGTTTTAACATCTATGAGGTCGATATCAGAGTTGAAATAAGGTCGGGTGCCCAACACACTGTGACCCAACAATGATGGACTGGTTTAAAGTGACCCTACAGATCTTTACACCACACCACAGAGGTATTAAGAGACACTGATTCTTCACAACAGGACTTGGAGAAGAACACAAAGAAAGATTACGACTGGGGATACAGTGAAGGAGGAAGTTCAACTCCCTGCCCACTCACCGATCCAACAATCGTCCATAATCCTGTAGTCCGCATCCACCTTCGCTTTTCAGTTCCGCAAATACCTGAGTGAAGAAATGTGGATCTGCATTGATGCGCAGCATCTTGGCACTCATGGCATTGATGATAGCCAGGCATCGGTCCCAAAACGCCTCCTTAGCTGCTTCCACCAGGAAGGGCTTGAGTGGGTAAGAGATCTCATTGCCCATGTATGAGTAGGACAGGTAGAGGCAGGTGAGAAGGACAGCTTGGAGTTCATGTTCTGAGGACACAACCTCACCATCCACCACATCTCGGCACAACATATAGATGAACACTACGTTTGCTGGTGTCACAAAGGCTTGGTCCTGCCAGCCCTGGAGCAGAAGTGAGCGATCTACAGCACGTAGCCACAGAACCGGATCAGAGGGGGAAAGGAGCTTGAGCCGATAACATCGTCCGCATAGAAATTCACCCAAACATCGCAGGAGCTCGCTGGTAGATGCTTGGACAATCACGCGTTTTGGAGAAGAGTTTCCATGAGAAACCTTTTTGACTGAGGAAACTTGCTGTGGCTTAACATAGCCCAAGTTCAAGCCCAATCCCAAGCCCAGACCTGCTGGACCATCATAGCTGGAAAGGTTTGCACACGAGAGGGACTTTTTTACATTCTCCCGGTTCAGGTGTGAGACAGGGTCCTTCTGGTAGATGTGGTTGTTGTTGTGAAGTGGAGCTCCAATGGCTCCTTGGCTGGTGGGAAACCCTTTCTTGGAAGAACCCCGTTTCTTAGTGGAGGCCACCAGACGTTTCCAGGTGAGAGCAGGCAGGAAAATGGATTGTCCACGTGATTTGAGCCCATGCTCCTTCTGAGTGGTCAAAGAGCGGCTGCTCAAGCTCGGGTAGCGGCTGAGGGAGTTAGGCCGGTCGTCGTAGTAATCAGATTTTTGGGGACCCGGAGAGAGGGACAAAGCAGTTCCCATGATGAGGAACCTGATGAGTCTTAATCACGAAACTGAGTGATGGGGTCACACAGGATGAGTTCTGATGTCATGCAGTTTTTCCTTCAGTGGTTGAAATCCATGATGCCCAAATAGGGGTGGTAAATGGTATGGACGGACCTTAAGAGAGTCATACACAAGTTTAAAATTAGTCAACCACTACAAGTTGAAATGAGTGATACTAGGAGAAAGTGGGTTCCCTGTTACTTTAAAAATTAAAGCGCTGAATCTAAATATTTTCATATCTGACTGAAGACAAGAGTCATAATAAATACAATTTCTCAAGCTTATGTGTATAAACCTATAGTTTTTAGCACAGTCCCAGTCCACACTGTAGCAGATCTAGATTTTCAGGATCCACTTTAGTCCAGATGGCATCAATAACCACATCAAACTAACTAAATGCACATGCGTGCTGTTTAAAACATGTCCCTAAACAGCTCAAACCATCCCCACACTGTTTACTGATGGAGAAGAAGAGCTGCATGTTCCTAAGCTGACCTGGACCTGAGTCTGATGCTCACTCACCCTGATGAACTCCAGTCCTGGTGTGCAGGTCACTCACTCCTCCTTATGCACTGGAGCTGGTGTTCCTGATTGATCTCAATCATGAGCAACTTAATAAAATGCTCGCTGCACTGCAGATGAACCTGAACCTCTCAGCTGCTCCACTTTGTAAGTTATAGACCATTAAAATCCAGACGCGTTTAATTTCCACAGACAGGAATGAAACCTTGAGAAGAGCAGCTCATGCAGCGCTGGGACATGTTTATAGGTTTATGTTGGATATGAACCCGCAGGAGAAGTCCACGCTGCGAGGACGCGAACTTGGTCCTGCACTCCTTCATCCCTGAGCGCACAAAGCCCACTGAACTGCGCGCTTCTGAAGGCGCGCTCCTGGTGCGGAACCTCATCCACGCGCGCCCCCGACTGGCAGCTAATGGTACAACATTTATCATGCACACTTCCACTTCATATAGCAGGAAAAACATACAACTATTATTATTATTATTATTATTATTATTATTATTATTATTAATTTTATCACTAATAATAATGTAGTGGTGGTTGTATTATTATTATTATTAGTAGTAGTAGTAGTAGTAGTGTATTATTATTATTACTATTATTATTATTATTATTATTATTATTATTATTATCAATAATAATTTTATCACTAATAATAATAATATTGTAGTAGTGGTGGTTGTATTATTATTATTAGTAGTAGTAGTAGTAGTGTTATTATTATTATTGATAATAATATCACTAATAATAATAATAATAATAATATTGTAGTAGTAGTAGTAGTAGTAGTAGTAGTAGTGATGGTTGTATTATTATTAGTAGTAGTAGTAGTAGTGTTATTATTATTATTATTATTATTATTATTATTATTATTATTATTATTACTGATAATAATAATATCACTGTTACTACTACTACTACTACTAATAATAATAATAATAATAATAATAATAATAATAATAATTAAAGCCGCAAGCGGCCTCGACGGGGCCTCGCGCCAGCGGCCAAGGGGGGCGTGGGCATGCGTCCCCGCGAAATAACTTCCACAGCTTCTTCGGCAAGAGACATTACTCCCACAATGGCGACAAAGCACAGAATTGGACACATGGTAACAATAGGGTCTCGCACTGTACGGTGCTCGGGGGGCGCTATAGAGGCCCTGAGGCCCGCCTGGATCTGGGCTTCTGGTTCTCAGTAGCGGTGGCAGTCTAAGAAAAAGGAGCCAAATTTCGTGCGTTGTCGACCATGGCAAGCGCCCCAATAAGGGTCTTGTAAAGAGTTACTCCCACAATGGCGACAAAGCACAGAATTGGACACATGGTAACAATAGGGTCTCGCACTGAACGGTGCTCGGGGGGCGCTATAGAGGCCCTGAGGCCCGCCTGGATCTGGGCTTCTGGTTCTCAGTAGCGGTGGCAGTCTAAGAAAAAGGAGCCAAATTTCGTGCGTTGTCGACCATGGCAAGCGCCCCAATAAGGGTCTTGTAAAGAGTTTGCTTGCCAAGTTTGACAAATCAGAAGCTGCAATATCATTTTTGCCATAACCAGCACCCCCAGGGGCGAAAGTGCACAAAATTTGGCGTATATGTTAGGTGAGCTATGAAGAGTTAGCGTATGAAGTTTGATGACAATTGAGTAAATAGAAGATGAGATATAGATTTTTGAAGAATAAATTTTTTGGTTTTCCCCATGTCAGTAGGTGGCGCTACGCTGTACATGAGCGATTATGAGTTGGAAAAATAAGTGTCTACAACAGCAACGTACTTTCACAAGGTAGTGGTGTGAAGGAAAAGCATTATGGAATTATTTACCAAAAACCCATTTTGGAGCAATTGCGTCGGCCAAAAACAGCGCCCCCCCATGGACGAAAATTCCCAAAATGTGGTATACATGACATGGGAGGTAGGATGAGGGTGGCCGTGAAGTTTGACCAAATTTGAGGAAAGATTGGATTTTTTGCCCAAAAATAGCGCCCCCAGTGGCGAAAGTGCACAAAATTTGGCGTATATGTCAGGTGAGCTATGAAGAGTTTGCGTATGAAGTTTGATGACAATTGAGTAAATAGAAGATGAGATATAGATTTTTGAAGAATAAATTTTTTGGTTTTTCCCATGTCAGTAGGTGGCGCTATGCTGTACATGAGCGATGATGAGTTGGAAAAAGAAGTGTGTACAACAGCAACGTACTATCACAAGGTAGTGGTGTGAAGGAAAAGCATTATGGAATTATTTACCAAAAACCCGTTTTGGAGCAATTGCGTCGGCCAAAAACAGCGCCCCCCATGGACGAAAATTTCCAAAACGTGGTATACATGACATGGGAGGTAGTAAGAGGGTGGCCGTGAAGTTTGACCAAATTTGAGGAAAGATTGGAATTTTTGCCCAAAAATAGCGCCCCCAGTGGCGAAACATCACAGAAATTGGGTGACATGTCAGAAGCCCAATGAGTGATTTGCGTGTGAAGTATGAGCAGTTTTGAGCAATCAGAAGATTTGTTATGAATTTTTAAGCATGTAAAATTTTGCCTCGAAAATTGATTGACGTATAACTTCTGAACAGTTTATCCTACGTGAAACGTATTTAGTAACTTTTGTCAGCCATGTCTGTAGATGATGTGTATCAATTTTGGTGACATTCCTATGAACGGTCTAGGAGGAGTTGCGCCGTCTTCGTGGCCATGCATTTCGCACAAAAGTGAAATTACCTCACTTCCTGTTGGGCGTGGCTAATGCATTGGCATTACATTTTTGTCCGGCTTAGTGAGATACATATGCGTACCAAATGGCATGCCACTACTACAAACTACACGGCACCCAGGCACCTTAATGCGGGAGGCCAAAATCACAACGACTTAGGGGGCGCTATAGAGGCCCTGAGCCCCGGCCAAGTTTGGGCTTCTGGTTCTGAGTAGCGGTGGCAATTCTCGGAACTGGTGCCAAATTTCGTGCGTTTTCGCCCATGGCAAGCGCCCCGAAAATGGCCCAACAGCGGAGAAAAATAAAGAAGAAGAAGAAGAATAGTGAACTCTTACAAGAACAATAGGGCCTTCGCCCATAGGGCTCGGGCCCTAATAATAAATGTAGTGGTGGTTGTATTATTATTAGAAGTGGTAGTAGTGTTATTATTGTTGTTGTTGTTGTTGTTGTTGGAAGATGAATGAATGAATGAATGAATGAATGTGGATAAAGCAATGTCATATTTTTGTTTGTCTTTTCCCATTGTACAGTATGTGTGTATACAGAAGAAAATGGTTAATGTAGTCTTATAAATCTTCCTCAGCAAGTAGCAAAAAGGCAGACAGACAGGCAGGCAGGCAGTGCTCTTTCACTCCTCCAAAACCTTTTTATTTAATTCATATAAAAATGCATGCTGTTATTATGTCCAAAATCCAAAGCTTGTGCATTATTATTATTATTATTATTATTATTATTATTATTATTATTATTATTATTATCAATATTTTAATAAACTATCTTAAAAATTATTATTATTATTATTATTATTATTATTATTATTATTATTATAACCTCCTACCTGAATCATTTACAGCTGGTTTAGTACTGTATGTCACACAGTTCAAAAGCTGTAGACAAAATAATATAAACTGTATTCTAGTGCATTCAAAAGCCATAAAAGTGCATCATTACTGCCATCTTGTGGCAACATTTCCAGCTGGTTTTAATATTTCATGTCATAAGGTTCCAACGGCCGGCGGCACGGTGGTGTCACTGTCGCCTCACAGCAAGAAGGTTCTGGGTTCGAGCCCAGCGGCCGACGAGGGCCTTTCTGTGTGGAGTTTACATGTTCTCCCCGTGCCAACATATCATATGCAATACTGTATTATTTAACATTTTTACCTAGGTGGCAGTAACGGCAGTGTGAGGGTAGGGATGTGTAGGGATACAGGTCTGGTGAAAAGGCTACAGATTAAGCAAACTGGAAAGGTTAGTTAGTTAATGATTAGTTAGATAGTTAAAGATCGCTTCATTTGAAAAGGATGTCTTGACGTGCGTATTCCAGCCCACTAGGTGGCGGTAACACACCATAACTTTAGTGATCAAACCGCCTCAATTCGAAGAAGAAGAACGGGGCGGAGCCATCTAGCCGTCATCTTACCACTCACATCGCATGACTTTGGTTTGTGTTAAAGCGTCATGTCCGATTTGTCTGTCTACAACCGCTGACTTGACGGTTTGTACACTTCACTGCTGCACATGCAGGCATTTTTCTTGTAATTTTTTCTCACTAACTACATAAATAACTTGTCCAGATTTGCGTTGCTTCCAGGAGCCTAAATGACCGTTCCGCTCCGCGATGTGAGTGGTAAGATGGCGGCCGGATAGCTTCAATCTGACGAGCCTGTGAGCTCTCCAGAGTTTTACGTAGGGCTCAGTGGGCGGAGCAGCGGTAGTTGGAGTAGAAGTCGAAGGAGGAGAGGAGTGAATGTCTATATCTCGGATATACATTTTGTCTGAAATAAAGTAACTCAGTTGATAGAATTTAATGAATTTAGTGTTGTTTGTTATGTGTTTTTTTTTTATTAATCACGACCACGTATGTTCTTTCCAAGGAGCTCCCGAGTTCGCACCACTCCAGACCGCTAGGTGGAGATAAATACACATCATCTGAGAACGGCTTTAAGTCGAAGAGCTAGAAGATAACGCGTATGCGCACAGTATGTACAGTCTTCAGTTGCCCCCTGAGGATGTCAGTGCTCAGAGGAAAGGTATTGTACTTACTGAAAAAGCCGCTAATTTTAACAAGAAATAAAATCAGTGTTTTCAGGTTCTCTGTTTAAATCCTTATAAAAATAATTTTGAGTTGCTTCTGTGACACTTTTCCAGATGCTTTCTGATCCCCCGGAAGTCAGACTGAGGTACTGCAGTCGAGCACGTGCTCGGAGATGATTATGATGAGGAAGAAGAGGAGGAGGAGGAGGGAGGTAAATAATGTGGATTAAAAGTGGACGGAAAAATACAAAGTTTATTAAACAAAAAAACATTTTGACCCACTGTATAAGGTGTAAATTATTTAATATGAATCAGGGGCGATTTCTCAGAGACAACAAGGGAAGCCGAGCTTCCCCTAAAATTCTCTCCCCAAACTGCGGCGTCTACGATGTTGAATTCTCATTAAAACAATAACTTGCATAACATAATATATGCCCAAGATTGTATTTATGTTCATAACTATCCTGTAACTTATTTGAGTGATGTCTGACGAACTTGCAGTTCGCTACGAGAATCACCTTTGCTGCCAGGCTGTAACCTTTCTTATTTCAATGGGCTCTATGGACTGGCAGCAGTGTTGCCAGATTGGGCGGTTTTAAGTGCATTTTGGCGTGTTTTGAACATATTTTGGGATGGAAAACATCAGCAGTATCTGGCAACACTGACTGGCAGCCGGGTATCCGTTGCAGTCTACGAGACGGCTCTGAACAGCCAATTTCGGCTAGTTGTTATTGGTTAAAATCAACAAAATCGTCACTTCCAGGGAAGCCGGGCTTCTCTGGGACTAAACGAGACAGTGGGAGGGACAAGAAGCCAGGCTGATAAAGGATTATTGGAGGTAGTGTTTGAAAGACATGAGGAGGGCGGTACTTCGGCGAGGAACACGGAAGTATGATCAGTCAGTCCCTAGCGGATGTCGAGAAAGTGCAGTCGTGTGCCAAAGTGCTGTCCAAATTTCTTTTCATATAAACGTTTCTTCTCATTGATGTCTCTGTACGTTACTCTGTAAATAAATGTGAATATTACTCGTTGTGCTCCGTTAACTTTCATCCATTCTATCAGTTTGATCATTCGTGAATTCACTCGTTTATTTCATTTGTAGTTCAATCTGGTTGTAGGCTAGCTTGAGCCTTATTGGGATCTGCAGTGCTAGCTGCTAACAGAAATTGGTGAAGTCTCTGGAAACCACAACCAGCTGGTATGACAGGTAGAGGTTGACCGATCTATCGGCCGGCCGATTTAATCGGCCGATTTTTGCCATTTTTTAATGAATCGGCATCGGCCGATTTTCTTATTTGGTCGCGCCGATTTAAAGTCAGGCATGACAGCTACGTAGAACGCGGCGTGCAAAAGACCCAAGCCAACAAACGTTTCGGGAGTCAGCAGAGATAGCCTACAGGTAAGGCTTCAATTCTTACATTTCAGTGTCCTAAAGTTGTATATTTGCTCTCATGATAGTTGTAATCTGTGATGTGTTGCTTCATTTAGCGAAAGGAAAAACGAATAGCATTTCAGCTGCATCGTAGTTGTAGAATTCCTCTCGAAACGAAACGTTGCGATGCGTAGCCTTGTGGCCGCGACTGCATCGGGAATGCGTCGACTATGTAAGCCCCCTTAACGCTGGTGACCGCTATGTTCCGATGTAAACTGTAGTAACGGACAATCTAAGTGAAAAGTTAACAAAAAGAGGACGCAAAACTAACCTGTGAACGTATTATAACATTGCCATCCCATGTCCATTCGTTTTCGCGATGTATACATGTTTGATTTGATTGTGAACCAGAGACCGATGCTAGACCTCTGCAGTTCCTATTTCCGGTTTCCTGCACAGCATGCTGGGAGACGGAGTTTTATATTGTTGAAACAGAAACGTGTGAAAGTTCAAGGCATGGAAGTTCCACAGTGAAACTGTATAACTTGAACATGTATTTTGCCATTTTGAAGTAACTATCTGAAGTTGTCACATCATGGAAGTCTTCTTGCACTCTGTTAGTCTATTGATTATTCATTTTAATACGTTTAAAGTGCCGATGACACGTTTTTGACACCTTTGGCGATGTTTTATAACATAAAAAGTAATTCCGGATGATCCATATATTAATTCACGAAGGCGCCTATTTTACAAGTTATGATGATAAACGCGGCTATTTGGGCAAATTTGACGGGGCTGCAGCACCCAGGAGACGAAAAAGGAGGAGGAGCTATATGACATCAGCGAAAGAACCTTCCTCCTAACTTACCAGTTTGTTGTTGATGCGACAGGTGTTCAGTTTGTCATTATTAGTATTTTTATTATACATTATTTTATATATATTTTTTTTTTATGCCTTCGCGTTGTGTTGCCAGCTTTTGCTCCAAAACCCACAAGGATGGGGTAAGTTTATTCAAGTTTCCCAGAGATCCCGAGCTGCATGCGAAGTGGGTGAAGCAAGTCAGGCGCACTCGTGACAAGTGGGAGCCCTCACCAACATCCATCCTGTGCTCTGAACACTTCGATTTGGATTGTTTTGACACTCTTCCCAGCTTAAAAGAATCTCTTGGGTGTTCAGTTCAGCACAAACGTGTGTTACTACCATCAGCAGTGCCTACACAGTGTTGCCAGATTGGGAGGAATACTGGCAGTGTTGACAGATTGGGAGGTTTCCCGCCCAGTTGGGCGGATTCAAGTGCATTTTTTGGTGGGTTTTGAACATATTTTGGGCTGGAAAACGTCAGCAGTATCTGTCAGATACTGCTGACATTTTCCAGCCCAAAATATGTTCAAAACCCACCAAAATGCACTTGAAACCACCCAACTGGGCGGGAAACCTCCCAATCTGTCAACACTGCCAGTATTCCGGAGGGGGTCTACTAGTAGCTATGCCGGATCCAAAGACAGTCCTCCTGTCAGAACATGTGTTGTGAAACGACATAAGATAAAGGTACGTAGAGCTATAGATTCTACATGATAATCATAAATGTAATCATAAAGTCGGCGTGATATCAGTCATGTATTTGCTTGTGAAAGCTTGCGGCTTTCATGTAACTGCCGCCTAGCAACGAGAGGCAAAGGGTAAAGAGGGTAGGCTATCATAGATTCTATTCGGAAGAGATCAACACAATTCTAGACTCCCAGAAGAGGAAGAGCTAGCACTAGAGAGTTCACCGGCGTTTTCATGCACCATTTCCATTGAGTAGAACCAGAGTAGAACAGCCAGTGAACCGCAGCGTGTTCTTCCGCTGACGTCACAGCATGGCCGCGAGCCACGGACCCAGTTTTCTTGCGCTGTGCAATTAAAAGTTGGATATTTGCGTAACAACAGCTTCTTTTCACGTAATTATAACAGAAATCTAACATGTTTGCCATGTTGTATAGTTTATTTAAGAAATTGCATAGAGTCATGTTCGTGTCATCAGCACTTTAAGTCATTAAGAGTAAAACATGCCAAACTGTGAAATAATGTAAACATTAGTGTGCTTTAAGTTTAACTATTTTTTTATGTTGCTAGTACGTCCTGTGTTACTAGTGTGTTTGCAGCACTAATATATTTATTTCATATTTATTTTTATGTTGATTATATATTGAATATTTCAGACTCAGAGTTCAGTAGTATTTCACTAGACCGGACAATTCCCCGGGGGAAATTGTGAGAGGATGCAGTGCGCGAAGCAATTCGGTCACGCATGTTTGCTGGCCGTGAATGTGTGACCCGCAATGATGTTTCAATGCAATGATTGTGTGTGCTCGAGACAGCAG
Organism: Neoarius graeffei; assembly: GCF_027579695.1. Classification (NCBI taxonomy): domain Eukaryota; kingdom Metazoa; phylum Chordata; class Actinopteri; order Siluriformes; family Ariidae; genus Neoarius; species Neoarius graeffei. The sequence continues at coordinate 20,599,290 of NC_083590.1, read as the reverse complement.
CCGTCATGAATAAGAGCTATTCAGGAGTATAACCAAAGTGACTACAGGCGGAAATTAGCATGTACTGCTATAACCTGGGACAGACATCTGTCCTTACCACAAGGATAATGTTTAATTTGTGCACTGTCCATTTTAAAAATAAAATAAACTCTAAACTCTAAGAAGAGTGTTTGTAGTTTGTATGTACGAACAGAAGTGTTCCTAATAAAGTGGGCGGCTAAGGTGAGGCTAAGACACACAAGGGCTGGAGTTTTCTACTGTTTTTTTTATGAAGGACCAGGCCTCGAACAATGACAAATAACTCGACAACGGAAGCAGCTATTCACAAAATTCTTTCACAGTGAGCGCTAGAAGGGTCTCCTGAATAAAATGATGTATTTTTTTGTTTGTAGTCTTAAAAATAACGACACTAGAGCGATTTAAAAACGAGTGACTTTTCTATCCCGTTTATAATGCATGTCAATGAGCTAACACACACAAGGTCTTGAATTTTGTGCTGTGTTTTACTACGGACCAGACCTCAAACAATGACAAATAACTCGACAACGGAAGCAGCTATTCACAAAATTCTTTCACAGTGAGCGCTAGAAGGGTCTCCTGAATAAAATTATGTATTTTTTTGTTTGTACTCTTAAAAATAACGACACTAGAGCGATTTAAAAACGAGTGACTTTTCTCTCACGTTTACAATGGGTTTCAATGAAGCCTGTCAGCTGCCCTGTCCTCAGTTTGACGCTTGTCATTCAAAAACCGTAAATCCTATCGTTTAGGTAGACACATTGTGTGAATCAGGACAAGTTTTCCTACTACTTTTGAGAAAATCATGTCTGTAGAGTGAAATTTGTGGCTGAAAACAGAGTTTAAGCGAGAAAGTTTGACCTTTTTTTTGAACCTCTCTCCACTCTGAGCTTAACGAGGTCCACTGGTGTGTAACGCAATAGACACCCATTCAAAAGCCGGATTTTCTCCCAGAAACCACATGGCGTTTGACCCGGGACTGATCCGAAAGTGTAGAACCTAGCAGAAAAGTTGAATGCCAGATCCACAGAGGAGAAGTTTTCCTACGTTTTAGAGTTTGAATCACGTCTCTAGGTGAAAGCATGCCAGAGCAGCGGACGTTTGAAAAACGTTGAAAAAGTGCTTTTTTTTCAGTTAATTCCATAGAAATGAATGGGGTTTTTTTGGACGATTTTTTCGCGACTACGTCGCGAAAAAATCGTATTCTGTAGAGAAAAGTAATAGCATAGCGAGTCCGATCGAGCCGCACGTTTTGATATATTGTTTGTCTGTGTGCGACGTACGGTTATTGAGTTAATCGAAATCGAAATTTGCGTAGGAATAAGAAGAAGAAGAACTAGACCGGACAATTCCCCGGGGGAAATTGTGAGAGGATGCAGTGCGCGAAGCAATTCGCTCACGCATGTTTGCTGGCCGTGAACGTGTGACCCGCAATGATGTTTCAATGCAATGATCGTGTGTGTGCTCGAGACAGCAGCCATCATGAAGAAGACCTATTCAAGAGTATGACCAAAGTGACTACAGGCGGAAATTAGCATGTACTGCTATAACCTGGGACAGACATCTGTCCTTAACACAAGGATAATGTTTAATTTGTGCACTGTCACTTTTAAAAATAAAATAAACTCTAAACTCTAAGAAGAGTGTTTGTAGTTTGTATGTACGAACAGAAGTGTTCCTAATAAAGTGGGCGGCTAAGGTGAGGCTGACACACAAGGGCTGGAGTTTTCTACTGTTTTTTTTATGAAGGACCAGGCCTCGAACAATGACAAATAACTCGACAACGGAAGCAGCTATTCACAAAATTCTTTCACAGTGAGCGCTAGAAAGGTCTCCTGAATAAAATGATGTAATTTTTTGTTTGTACTCTTAAAAATAACGACACTAGAGCGATTTAAATACGAGTGACTTTTCACTCACGTTTATAATGTGAGTCAATGAGCTAAGAAACACAAGGTCTTGAATATTGTGCTGTGTTTTACTACGGACCAGACCTCGAACAATGACAAATAACTCGACAACGGAAGCAGCTATTCACAAAATTCTTTCACACTGAGCGCTAGAAGGGTCTCCTGAATAAAATGATGTATTTTTTTGTTTGTACTCTTTAAAATAACGACACTAGAGCGATTTAAAAACGAGTGACTTTTCACTCATGTTTATAATGTGTGTCAATGACCTAAGACACACAAGGTCTTGAATATTGTGCTGTGTTTTACTACGGACCAGACCTCGAACAATGACAAATAACTCGACAACGGAAGCAGCTATTCACAAAATTCTTTCACACTGAGCGCTAGAAGGGTCTCCTGAATAAAATGATGTATTTTTTTGTTTGTACTCTTAAAAATAACGACACTAGAGCGATTTAAAAACGAGTGACTTTTCACTCACGTTTATAATGTGAGTCAATGAGCTAAGAAACACAAGGTCTTGAATATTGTGCTGTGTTTTACTACAGACCAGACCTCGAACAATGACAAATAACTCGACAACGGAAGCAGCTATTCACAAAATTCTTTCACAGTGAGCGCTAGAAGGGTCTCCTGAATAAAATTATGTATTTTTTTGTTTGTACTCTTAAAAATAACGACACTAGAGCGATTTAAAAACGAGTGACTTTTCTATCCCGTTTATAATGCATGTCAATGAGCTAAAACACACAAGGTCTTGAATTTTGGGCTGTGTTTTACTACAGACCAGACCTCGAACAATGACAAATAACTCGACAACGGAAGCAGCTATTCACAAAATTCTTTCACAGTGAGCGCTAGAAGGGTCTCCTGAATAAAATGATGTATTTTTTTGTTTGTATTGTTAAAAATGAGGACGCTACAGGGAGTTAAAAACGAGTGACTTTTCAGCAACGTTTATACTGGGAGTCAATGAGGCCGCTCACCTGTGCTCTCCTCACTTTGAGGCTTGTCATTCAAAAACCGTAAATCCTATCGTTTAGGTAGACACATTGTGTGAATCAGGACAAGTTTTCCTACTACTTTTGAGAAAATCATGTCTGTAGAGTGAAATTTGTGGCTGAAAACAGAGTTTAAGCGAGAAAGTTTGACCTTTTTTTTCAAACTGTCTACACTCTAAGATAATGACCTTCACTGGTGTGTAACGCAATAGACACCCATTCAAAAGCCGGATTTTCTCCCAGAAACCACATGGCGGTTGAGCCGGGACTGATCCGAAAGTGTAGAACCTAGCAGAAAAGTTTAATGCCAGATCCACAGAGGAGAAGTTTTCCTACGTTTTAGAGTTTGAATCACGTCTCTAGGTGAAAGCATGCCAGAGCAGCGGATGTTTGAAAAACGTTGAAAAAGTGCTTTTTTTTCAATTAATTCCATAGAAATGAATGGGGTTTTTTTGGGCGATTTTTTCGCGACTACGTCGCGAAAAAATCGCAATCTATAGAGAAAAGTAATAGCATAGCGAGTCCGATCGAGCCGCACGTTTTGATATATTGTTTGTCTGTGTGCGACGTACGGTTATTGAGTTATTCGAAATCAAAATTTGCGTAGGAATAATAAAAATAAAAATAATAATAAAAAGAAACACGTAGAAGAACAATAGTTGCAGTGCTTTGCACTGCAACCTATGGGCTCCCCTAGGGGAGCCCATAGGTTGCTGTGCTGCAGCACTGCATCCTAACTAGACCGGACAATTCCCCGGGGGAAATTGTGAGAGGATGCAGTGCGCGAAGCAATTCGCTCACGCACGTTCGCTGGCCGTGAATGTGTGACCCGCAATGATGTTTCAATGCAATGATTGTGTGTGTGCTTGAGACAGCAGCCGTCATGAAGAAGAGCTATTCAAGACTATGACCAAAGTGACTACAGGCGGAAATTAGCATGTACTGCTATAACCTGGGACAGACATCTGTCCTTAACACAAGGATAATGTTTAATTTGTGCACTGTCCCTTTTAAAAATAAAATAAACTCTAAACTCTAAGAAGAGTGTTTGTAGTTTGTATGTACGAACAGAAGTGTTCCTAATAAAGTGGGCGGCTAAGGTGAGGCTGACACACAAGGGCTGGAGTTTTCTACTGTTTTTTTTATGAAGGACCAGGCCTCGAACAATGACAAATAACTCGACAACGGAAGCAGCTATTCACAAAATTCTTTCACAGTGAGCGCTAGAAGGGTCTCCTGAATAAAATGATGTATTTTTTTGTTTGTATTGTTAAAAATGAGGACGCTACAGGGAGTTAAAAACGAGTGACTTTTCAGCAACGTTTATACTGGGAGTCAATGAGGCCGCTCACCTGTGCTCTCCTCACTTTGAGGCTTGTCATTCAAAAACCGTAAATCCTATCGTTTAGGTAGACACATTGTGTGAATCAGGACAAGTTTTCCTACTACTTTTGAGAAAATCATGTCTGTAGAGTGAAATTTGTGGCTGAAAACACGGTTTAAGCGAGAAAGTTTGACCTTTTTTTTGAACCTCTCTCCACTCTGACCTTAACGAGGTCCACTGGTGTGTAACGCAATAGACACCCATTCAAAAGCCGGATTTTCTCCCAGAAACCACATGGCGTTTGAACCGGGCCTGATCCGAAAGTGTAGAACCTAGCAGAAAAGTTGAATGCCAGATCCACAGAGGAGAAGTTTTCCTACGTTTTAGAGTTTGAATCACGTCTCTAGGTTAAAGCATGCCAGAGCAGCGGATGTTTGAAAAACGTTGAAAAAGTGCTTTTTTTTCAATTAATTCCATAGAAATGAATGGGATTTTTTGGGGCGATTTTTTCGCGACTACGTCGCGAAAAAATCGTATTCTATAGAGAAAAGTAATAGCATAGCGAGTCCGATCGAGCCGCACGTTTTGATACATTGTTTGTCTGTGTGCGACGTACGGTTATTGTGTTACTCGAAATCAAAATTTGTGTAGGAAGAGTAACAAATATAACACTAGACCGGACAATTCCCCGGGGGAAATTGTGAGAGGATGCAGTGCGCGAAGCAATTCGGTCACGCATGTTCGCTGGCCATGAATGCGTGACCCGCAATGATGTTTCAATGCAATGATTATGTGTGTGCTTGAGACAGCAGCCGTCATGAAGAAGAGCTATTCAAGAGTATTTCCAAAGTGACTACAGGCGGAAATTAGCATGTACCGCTATAACCTGGGACAGACATCTGTCCTTACCACAAGGATAATGTTTAATTCGTGCACTGTCCCTTTTAAAAATAAAATAAACTCTAAACTCTAAGAAGAGTGTTTGTAGTTTGTATGTACGAACAGAAGTGTTCCTAATAAAGTGGGCGGCTAAGGTGAGGCTGACACACAAGGGCTGGAGTTTTCTACTGTTTTTTTTATGAAGGACCAGGCCTCGAACAATGACAAATAACTCGACAACGGAAGCAGCTATTCACAAAATTCTTTCACACTGAGCGCTAGAAGGGTCTCCTGAATAGACTGATGTAATTTTTTTGTCTGTATTGTTAAAAATGAGGACGCTACAGGGAGTTAAAAACGAGTGACTTTTCAGCAACGTTTATAATGGGAGTCAATGAGGCCGCTCACCTGTGCTCTCCTCACTTTGAGGCTTGTCATTCAAAAACCGTAAATCCTATCGTTTAGGTAGACACATTGTGTGAATCAGGACAAGTTTTCCTACTACTTTTGAGAAAATCATGTCTGTAGAGTGAAATTTGTGGCTGAAAACAGTTTAAGTTTGAAATTTTGAGCATGATGTGTGTGTGCTTGAGACAGCTTTTCCCTCTGCCCCGTCACTGGCCCCAATTGGCATGGTGACGGGCCTGAACAGGAGAGTTAAGCACACACACAAGATTTCGTCAGGTGTCTGCTGTTTTGCTAAGGAGTAGGCCTCGAACAATCACAAATAACTCGACAACGAAAGCAGCTATTCACAAAATTCTTTCACAGTGAGCGCTAGAAGGGTCTCCTGAATAAAATGATGTATTTTTTTGTTTGTATTGTTAAAAATGAGGACGCTACAGGGAGTTAAAAACGAGTGACTTTTCAGCAACGTTTATACTGGGAGTCAATGAGGCCGCTCACCTGTGCTCTCCTCACTTTGAGGCTTGTCATTCAAAAACCGTAAATCCTATCGTTTAGGTAGACACATTGTGTGAATCAGGACAAGTTTTCCTACTACTTTTGAGAAAATCATGTCTGTAGAGTGAAATTTGTGGATGAAAACACAGTTTAAGTGAGAAATTTTGAGCTTTTTTTTGAAGCCGCCTACACTCTGAGTTAACGAGGCGCACTGGTGTGTAACGCAATAGACACCCATTCAAAAGCCGGATTTTCTCCCAGAAACCACATGGCGTTTGAACCGGGCCTGATCCGAAAGTGTAAAACCTAGCAGAAAAGTTGAATGCCAGATCCACAGAGGAGAAGTTTTCCTACGTTTTAGAGTTTGAATCACGTCTCTAGGTTAAAGCATGCCAGAGCAGCGGATGTTTGAAAAACGTTGAAAAAGTGCTTTTTTCAAATTAATTCCATAGAAATGAATGGGGTTTTTTTGGACGATTTTTTCGCGACTACGTCGCGAAAAAATCGTATTCTGTAGAGAAAAGTAATAGCATAGCGAGTCCGATCGAGCCGCACGTTTTGATACATTGTTTGTCTGTGTGCGACGTACGGTTATTGTGTTACTCGAAATCAAAATTTGTGTAGGAAGAGTAACAAATATAACACTAGACCGGACAATTCCCCGGGGGAAATTGTGAGAGGATGCAGTGCGCGAAGCAATTCGCTCACGCATGTTTGCTGGCCGTGAACGTGTGACCCGCAATGATGTTTCAATGCAATGATTATGTGTGTGCTTGAGACAGCAGCCGTCATGAAGAAGAGCTATTCAACAGTATAAACAAAGTGACTACAGGCGGAAATTAGCATGTACTGCTATAACCTGGGACAGACATCTGTCCTTACCACAAGGATAATGTTTAATTTGTGCACTGTCCCTTTTAAAAATAAAATAAACTCTAAGAAGAGTGGTTGTAGTTTGTATGTACGAACAGAAGTGTTCCTAATAAAGTGGGCGGCTAAGGTGAGGCCATTTGGCTGCCCTCTTCTCACTTTGAGGCTTCTCATTCAAAAATTGTAAATCCTATCATTTAGATAGACACATTGTGTGAATCAGGACAAGTTTTCCTACTACTTTTGAGAAAATCATGTCTGTAGAGTGAAATTTGTGGATGAAAACACAGTTTAAGCGAGAAAGTTTGAGCTTTTTTTCCAAGCTGTCTACACTCTAAGCTTAACGACCTTCACTGGTGTGTAACGCAATAGACACCCATTCAAAAGCCCGATTTTCTCCCACAACCCACATGGCGTTTGAGCCGGGACTGATCCAAAAGTGTAGAACCTAGCAGAAAAGTTGAATGCCAGATCCACAGAGGAGAAGTTTTCCTACGTTTTAGAGTTTGAATCACGTCTCTAGGTGAAAGCATGCCAGAGCAGTGGATGTTTGAAAAAGTGCTTTTTTTTCCAATTAATTCCAAATGAATGGGGTTTTTTTGGGACAAGTGTGACCACTACTTTTGAGAAAATTATGTCTGTAGTGTGAAATTTGTGGCTGAAAACAGTTTAAGTTTGAAATTTTGAGCATGATTTGTGTGTGCTTGAGACAGCTTTTCCCTCTGCCCCGTCACTGGCCCCAATTGGCATGGTGATGGGCCTGAACAGGAGAGTTAAGAGACACAGACAAGATTTTGTCAGGTGTCTGTCTGCTGTGTTTTGCTAAGGAGTAGGCCTCGAACAATCACAAATAACTTGACAACGAAAGCAGCTATTCACAAAATTCTTTCACAGTGAGCGCTAGAAGGGTCTCCTGAATAGACTGATGTAATTTTTTTGTCTGTATTGTTAAAAATGAGGACGCTACAGGGAGTTAAAAACGAGTGACTTTTCAGCAACGTTTATAATGGGAGTCAATGAGGCCGCTCACCTGTGCTCTCCTCACTTTGAGGCTTGTCATTCAAAAACAGTAAATCCTATCGTTTAGGTAGACACATTGTGTGAATCAGGACAAGTTTTCCTACTACTTTTGAGAAAATCATGTCTGTAGAGTGAAATTTGTGGCTGAAAACAGAGTTTAAGCGAGAAAGTTTGACCTTTTTTTTGAACCTCTCTCCACTCTGAGCTTAAGGAGGTCCACTGGTGTGTAACGCAATAGACACCCATTCAAAAGCCGGATTTTCTCCCGGAACCCACATGGCGTTTGACCCGGGACTGATCCGAAAGTGTAGAACCTAGCAGAAAAGTTGAATGCCAGATCCACAGAGGAGAAGTTTTCCTACGTTTTAGAGTTTGAATCACGTCTCTAGGTGAAAGCATGCCAGAGCAGCGGATGTTTGAAAAAGTGCTTTTTTTTCAATTAATTCCATAGAAATGAATGGGGTTTTTTTGGACGATTTTTTCGCGACTACGTCGCGAAAAAATCGTATTCTATAGAGAAAAGTAATAGCATAGCGAGTCCGATCGAACCGCACGTTTTGATACATTGTTTGTCTGTGTGCGACGTACGGTTATTGTGTTACTCGAAATCAAAATTTGTGTAGGAAGAGTAACAAATATAACACTAGACCGGACAATTCCCCGGGGGAAATTGTGAGAGGATGCAGTGCGCGAAGCAATTCGCTCACGCACGTTCGCTGGCCGTGAACGCGTGACCCGCAATGATGTTTCAATGCAATGATCGTGTGTGTGCTCGAGACAGCAGCCATCATGAAGAAGACCTATTCAAGAGTATGACCAAAGTGACTACAGGCGGAAATTAGCATGTACTGCTATAACCTGGGACAGACATCTGTCCTTAACACAAGGATAATGTTTAATTTGTGCACTGTCCCTTTTAAAAATAAAATAAACTCTAAACTCTAAGAAGAGTGTTTGTAGTTTGTATGTACGAACAGAAGTGTTCCTAATAAAGTGGGCGGCTAAGGTGAGGCTGACACACAAGGGCTGGAGTTTTCTACTGTTTTTTTTATGAAGGACCAGGCCTCGAACAATGACAAATAACTCGACAACGGAAGCAGCTATTCACAAAATTCTTTCACCGTGAGCGCTAGAAGGGTCTCCTGAATAAAATGATGTATTTTTTTGTTTGTATTGTTAAAAATGAGGACGCTACAGGGAGTTAAAAACGAGTGACTTTTCAGCAACGTTTATACTGGGAGTCAATGAGGCCGCTCACCTGTGCTCTCCTCACTTTGAGGCTTGTCATTCAAAAACCGTAAATCCTATCGTTTAGGTAGACACATTGTGTGAATCAGGACAAGTTTTCCTACTACTTTTGAGAAAATCATGTCTGTAGAGTGAAATTTGTGGCGGAAAACACGGTTTAAGCGAGAAAGTTTGAGCTTTTTTTTGAAGCCGCCTACACTCTAAGCTTAAAGACCCTCACTGGTGTGTAACGCAATAGACACCCATTCAAAAGCCGGATTTTCTCCCAGAAACCACATGGCGTTTGAACCGGGCCTGATCCGAAAGTGTAAAACCTAGCAGAAAAGTTGAATGCCAGATCCACAGAGGAGAAGTTTTCCTACGTTTTAGAGTTTGAATCATGTCTCTAGGTGAAAGCATGCCAGAGCAACGGATGTTTGAAAAACGTTGAAAAAGTGCTTTTTTTTCAATTAATTCCATAGAAATGAATGGGGTTTTTTGGGGCGATTTTTTCACGACTACGTCGCGAAAAAATCGTATTCTATAGAGAAAAGTAATGTACTGTTTGTTTGCATGTACTGCTATAACCTGGGACAGACATCTGTCCTTAACACAAGGATAATGTTTAATTTGTGCACTGTCCCTTTTAAAAATAAAATAAACTCTAAACTCTAAGAAGAGTGTTTGTAGTTTGTATGTACGAACAGAAGTGTTCCTAATAAAGTGGGCGGCTAAGGTGAGGCTGACACACAAGGGCTGGAGTTTTCTACTGTTTTTTTTATGAAGGACCAGGCCTCGAACAATGACAAATAACTCGACAACGGAAGCAGCTATTCACAAAATTCTTTCACAGTGAGCGCTAGAAGGGTCTCCTGAATAAAATGATGTATTTTTTTGTTTGTATTGTTAAAAATGAGGACGCTACAGGGAGTTAAAAACGAGTGACTTTTCAGCAACGTTTATACTGGGAGTCAATGAGGCCGCTCACCTGTGCTCTCCTCACTTTGAGGCTTGTCATTCAAAAACCGTAAATCCTATCGTTTAGGTAGACACATTGTGTGAATCAGGACAAGTTTTCCTACTACTTTTGAGAAAATCATGTCTGTAGAGTGAAATTTGTGGCTGAAAACAGAGTTTAAGCGAGAAAGTTTGACCTTTTTTTTGAACCTCTCTCCACTCTGACCTTAACGAGGTCCACTGGTGTGTAACGCAATAGACACCCATTCAAAAGCCGGATTTTCTCCCAGAAACCACATGGCGTTTGACCCGGGACTGATCCGAAAGTGTAGAACCTAGCAGAAAAGTTGAATGCCAGATCCACAGAGGAGAAGTTTTCCTACGTTTTAGAGTTTGAATCACGTCTCTAGGTGAAAGCATGCCAGAGCAGCGGACGTTTGAAAAACGTTGAAAAAGTGCTTTTTTTTCAATTAATTCCATAGAAATGAATGGGGTTTTTTTGGACGATTTTTTCGCGACTACGTCGCGAAAAAATCGTATTCTATAGAGAAAAGTAATAGCATAGCGAGTCCGATCGAGCCGCACGTTTTGATACATTGTTTGTCTGTGTGCGACGTACGGTTATTGAGTTAATCGAAATCGAAATTTGCGTAGGAAGAGTAACAAATATAACACTAGACCGGACAATTCCCCGGGGGAAATTGTGAGAGGATGCAGTGCGCGAAGCAATTCGCTCACGCATGTTCGCTGGCCGTGAACGTGTGACCCGCAATGATGTTTCAATGCAATGATCGTGTGTGTGCTCGAGACAGCAGCCATCATGAAGAAGACCTATTCAAGAGTATGACCAAAGTGACTACAGGCGGAAATTAGCATGTACTGCTATAACCTGGGACAGACATCTGTCCTTAACACAAGGATAATGTTTAATTTGTGCACTGTCCCTTTTAAAAATAAAATAAACTCTAAACTCTAAGAAGAGTGTTTGTATTTTGTATGTACGAACAGAAGTGTTCCTAATAAAGTGGGCGGCTAAGGTGAGGCTGACACACAAGGGCTGGAGTTTTCTACTGTTTTTTTTATGAAGGACCAGGCCTCGAACAATGACAAATAACTCGACAACGGAAGCAGCTATTCACAAAATTCTTTCACAGTGAGCACTAGAAGGGTCTCCTGAATAAAATGATGTATTTTTTTGTTTGTATTGTTAAAAATGAGGACGCTACAGGGAGTTAAAAACGAGTGACTTTTCAGCAACGTTTATACTGGGAGTCAATGAGGCCGCTCACCTGTGCTCTCCTCACTTTGAGGCTTGTCATTCAAAAACCGTAAATCCTACCGTTTAGGTAGACACATTGTGTGAATCAGGACAAGTTTTCCTACTACTTTTGAGAAAATCATGTCTGTAGAGTGAAATTTGTGGCTGAAAACAGAGTTTAAGCGAGAAAGTTTGACCTTTTTTTTTAACCTCTCTGAGCTTAACGAGGTCCACTGGTGTGTAACGCAATAGACACCCATAAAAAGCCGGATTTTCTCCCGGAACCAACATGGCGTTTGAGCCGGGACTGATCCGAAAGTGTAGAACCTAGCAGAAAAGTTGAAGGCCAGATCCACAGAGGAGAAGTTTTCCTACGTTTTAGAGTTTGAATCACGTCTCTAGGTGAAAGCATGCCAGAGCAGCGGATGTTTGAAAAACGTTGAAAAAGTGCTTTTTTTTCAATTAATTCCATAGAAATGAATGGGGTTTTTTTGGACGATTTTTTCGCGACTACGTCGCGAAAAAATCGTATTCTATAGAGAAAAGTAATAGCATAGCGAGTCCGATCGAGCCGCACGTTTTGATACATTGTTTGTCTGTGTGCGACGTACGGTTATTGTGTTACTCGAAATCAAAATTTGTGTAGGAAGAGTAACAAATATAACACTAGACCGGACAATTCCCCGGGGGAAATTGTGAGAGGATGCAGTGCGCGAAGCAATTCGGTCACGCATGTTTGCTGGCCGTGAACGTGTGACCCGCAATGATGTTTCAATGCAATGATTATGTGTGTGCTTGAGACAGCAGCCGTCATGAATAAGAGCTATTCAAGAGTATGAACAAAGTGACTACAGGCGGAAATTAGCATGTACTGCTATAACCTGGGACAGACATCTGTCCTTACCACAAGGATAATGTTTAATTTGTGCACTGTCCCTTTTAAAAATAAAATAAACTCTAAGAAGAGTGTTTGTAGTTTGTATGTACGAACAGAAGTGTTCCTAATAAAGTGGGCGGCTAAGGTGAGGCCTGTCGGCTACCCTCTTCTCAGTTTCTCAGAGCAGCGGATGTTTGAAAAAGTGCTTTTTTTTCCAATTATTTCCATAGAAATGAATGGGTTTTTTTTGGGACAAGTGTGACTACTAGTTTTGAGAAAATTAACCTGGGACAGACATCTGTCCTTACCACAAGGATAATGTTTAATTTGTGCACTGTCCCTTTAAAAATAAAATAAACTCTAAACTCTAAGAAGAGTGTTTGTAGTTTGTATGTACGAACGGAAGTGTTCCTAATAAAGTGGGCGGCTAAGGTGAAGTGTCATGCCGACTGAGGCTGTGTTTCTATCACGTTTATAATGGTTGTCAATGAGGCCATTCGGCTGCCCTCTTCTCAGTTTGAGGCTTCTCATTCAAAAATTGTAAATCCTATCGTTTAGATAGACACATTGTGTGAATCAGGACAAGTTTTCCTACTACTTTTGAGAAAATCATGTCTGTAGAGTGAAATTTGTGGATGAAAACACAGTTTAAGCGAGAAAGTTTGAGCTTTTTTTCCAAGCTGTCTACACTCTAAGCTTAACGACCTTCACTGGTGTGTAACGCAATAGACACCCATTCAAAAGCCGGATTTTCTCCCGGAACCCACATGGTGTTTGAGCCGGGCCTGATCCAAAAGTGTAGAACCTAGCAGAAAAGTTGAAGGCCAGATCCACAGAGGAGAAGTTTTCCTACGTTTTAGAGTTTGAATCACGTCTCTAGGTGAAAGCATGCCAGAGCAGCGGATGTTTGAAAAACGTTGAAAAAGTGCTTTTTTTTCAATTAATTCCATAGAAATGAATGGGGTTTTTTTGGACGATTTTTTCGCGACTACGTCGCGAAAAAATCGTATTCTATAGAGAAAAGTAATAGCATAGCGAGTCCGATCGAGCCGCACGTTTTGATACATTGTTTGTCTGTGTGCGACGTACGGTTATTGTGTTACTCGAAATCAAAATTTGTGTAGGAAGAGTAACAAATATAACACTAGACCGGACAATTCCCCGGGGGAAATTGTGAGAGGATGCAGTGCGCGAAGCAATTCGGTCACGCATGTTCGCTGGCCGTGAATGTGTGACCCGCAATGACGTTTCAATGCAATGATTATGTGTGTGCTTGAGACAGCAGCCGTCATGAAGAAGAGCTATTCAACAGTATGACCAAAGTGACTACAGGCGGAAATTAGCATGTACTGCTATAACCTGGGACAGACATCTGTCCTTACCACAAGGATAATGTTTAATTTGTGCACTGTCCCTTTTAAAAATAAAATAAACTCTAAACTCTAAGAGTGTTTGTAGTTTGTATGTACGAACAGAAGTGTTCCTAATAAAGTGGGCGGCTGAGGTGAGGCCTGTCGGCTGCCCTCCTCTCAGTTTCTCAGAGCAGCGGATGTTTGAAAAAGTGCTTTTTTTTTCCAATTAATTCCATAGAAATGAATGGGTTTTTTTTGGGACAAGTGTGACTACTACTTTTGAGAAAATTATGTCTGTGGTGTGAAATTTGTGGCTGAAAACAGTTTAAGTTTGAAATTTTGAGCATGATTTGTGTTTGTGCTTGAGACAGCTTTTCCCTCTGCCCCGTCACTGGCCCCAATTGGCATGGTGACGGGCCTGAACAGGAGAGTTAAGAAACACACACAAGATTATGTCAGGTGTCTACTGTGTTTTGCAAAGAGTAGGCCTCGAACAATCACAAATAACTCGACAACGAAAGCAGCTATTCACAAAATTCTTTCACAGTGAGCGCTAGAAGGGTCTCCTGAATAGACTGATGTAATTTTTTTGTCTGTATTGTTAAAAATGAGGACGCTACAGGGAGTTAAAAACGAGTGACTTTTCAGCAACGTTTATAATGGGAGTCAATGAGGCCGCTCACCTGTGCTCTCCTCACTTTGAGGCTTGTCATTCAAAAACCGTAAATCCTATCGTTTAGGTAGACACATTGTGTGAATCAGGACAAGTTTTCCTACTACTTTTGAGAAAATCATGTCTGTAGAGTGAAATTTGTGGCTGAAAACAGAGTTTAAGCGAGAAAGTTTGACCTTTTGTTTTAACCTCTCTCCACTCTGAGCATAACGAGGTCCACTGGTGTGTAACGCAATAGACACCCATTCAAAAGCCGGATTTTCTCCCAGAACTCACATCGTGTTTGAGCCGGGCCTGATCCGAAAGTGTTGAACCTTGCAGAAAAGTTGAATGCCAGATCCACAGAGGAGAAGTTTTCCTACGTTTTAGAGTTTGAATCACGTCTCTAGGTTAAAGCATGCCAGAGCAGCGGATGTTTGAAAAACGTTGAAAAAGTGCTTTTTTTCAAATTAATTCCATAGAAATGAATGGGGTTTTTTTGGACGATTTTTTCGCGACTACGTCGCGAAAAAATCGTAAACTGTAGAGAAAAGTAATAGCATAGCGAGTCCGATCGAGCCGCACGTTTTGATATATTGTTTGTCTGTGTGCGACGTACGGTTATTGAGTTAATCGAAATCGAAATTTGCGTAGGGAGAGTAACAAATATAACACTAGACCGGACAATTCCCCGGGGGAAATTGTGAGAGGATGCAGTGCGCGAAGCAATTCGCTCACGCATGTTTGCTGGCCGTGAACGTGTGACCCGCAATGATGTTTCAATGCAATGATTGTGTGTGTGCTTGAGACAGCAGCCATCATGAAGAAGAGCTATTCAACAGTATGAACAAAGTGACTACACGCGGAAATTAGCATGTACTGCTTTAACCTGGGACAGACATCTGTCCTTACCACAAGGATAATGTTTAATTTGTGCACTGTCCCTTTTAAAAATAAAATAAACTCTAAGAAGAGTGTTTGTAGTTTGTATGTACGAACAGACGTGTTCCTAATAAAGTGGGCGGCTAAGGTGAGGCCTGTCGGCTGCCCTCCTCTCAGTTTCTCAGAGCAGCGGATGTTTGAAAAAGTGCTTTTTTTTTTCCAATTAATTCCATAGAAATGAATGGGTTTTTTTGGGACAAGTGTGACTACTACTTTTGAGAAAATTATGTCTGTAGTGTGAATTTTGTGGCTGAAAACAGTTTAAGTTTGATATTTTGAGCATGATGTGTGTGTTCTTGAGACAGCTTTTCCCTCTGCCCCGTCACTGGCCCCAATTGGCATGGTGATGGGCCTGAACAGGAGAGTTAAGAAACACACACAAGATTATGTCAGGTGTCTGCTGTAAATTGCTATGGACCAGGCCTCGAACAATGACAAATAACTCGACAACGGAAGCAGCTATTCACAAAATTCTTTCACAGTGAGCGCTAGAAGGGTCTCCTGAATAAAATGATGTATTTTTTTGTTTGTATTGTTAAAAATGAGGACGCTACAGGGAGTTAAAAACGAGTGACTTTTCAGCAACGTTTATACTGGGAGTCAATGAGGCCGCTCACCTGTGCTCTCCTCACTTTGAGGCTTGTCATTCAAAAACCGTAAATCCTATCGTTTAGGTAGACACATTGTGTGAATCAGGACAAGTTTTCCTACTACTTTTGAGAAAATCATGTCTGTAGAGTGAAATTTGTGGCTGAAAACAGAGTTTAAGCGAGAAAGTTTGACCTTTTTTTTGAACCTCTCTCCACTCTGAGCTAAACGAGGTCCACTGGTGTGTAACGCAATAGACACCCATTCAAAAGCCGGATTTTCTCCCAGAAACCACATGGCGTTTGACCCGGGACTGATCCGAAAGTGTAGAACCTAGCAGAAAAGTTGAATGCCAGATCCACAGAGGAGAAGTTTTCCTACGTTTTAGAGTTTGAATCACGTCTCTAGGTGAAAGCATGCCAGAGCAGCGGACGTTTGAAAAACGTTGAAAAAGTGCTTTTTTTTCAATTAAATCCATAGAAATGAATGGGGTTTTTTTGGACGATTTTTTCGCGACTACGGCGCGAAAAAATCGTATTCTATAGAGAAAAGTAATGTACTGTTTGTTTGCATGTACTGCTATAACCTGGGACAGACATCTGTCCTTAACACAAGGATAATGTTTAATTTGTGCACTGTCCCTTTTAAAAATAAAATAAACTCTAAACTCTAAGAAGAGTGTTTGTAGTTTGTATGTACGAACAGAAGTGTTCCTAATAAAGTGGGCGGCTAAGGTGAGGCTGACACATCAAGGGCTGGAGTTTTCTACTGTTTTTTTATGAAGGACCAGGCCTCGAACAATGACAAATAACTCGACAACGGAAGCAGCTATTCACAAAATTCTTTCACAGTGAGCGCTAGAAGGGTCTCCTGAATAAAATGATGTATTTTTTGGTTTGTATTGTTAAAAATGAGGACGCTACAGGGAGTTAAAAACGAGTGACTTTTCAGCAACATTTATACTGGGAGTCAATGAGGCTGCTCACCTGTGCTCTCCTCACTTTGAGGCTTGTCATTCAAAAACCGTAAATCCTACCGTTTAGGTAGACACATTGTGTGAATCAGGACAAGTTTTCCTACTACTTTTGAGAAAATAATGTCTGTAGAGTGAAATTTGTGGCTGAAAACGGAGTTTAAGCGAGAAAGTTTGACCTTTTTTTTGAAGCCGCCTACACTCTAAGTTTAACGACCCTCACTGGTGTGTAACGCAATAGACACCCATTCAAAAGCCGGATTTTCTCCCAGAAACCACATGGCGTTTGAACCGGGCCTGATCCGAAAGTGTAAAACCTAGCAGAAAAGTTGAATGCCAGATCCACAGAGGAGAAGTTTTCCTACGTTTTAGAGTTTGAATCATGTCTCTAGGTGAAAGCATGCCAGAGCAGTGGATGTTTGAAAAACATTGAAAAAGTGCTTTTTTTTCAATTAATTCCATAGAAATGAATGGGGTTTTTTGGGGCGATTTTTTCGCGACTATGTCGCGAAAAAATCGTATTCTATAGAGAAAAGTAATAGCATAGCGAGTCCGATCGAGCCGCACGTTTTGATATATTGTTTGTCTGTGTGCGACGTACGGTTATTGAGTTATTCGAAATCAAAATTTGCGTAGGAATAATAAGAAGAAGAAGAAATACGTAGAAGAACAATAGTTGCAGTGCTTTGCACTGCAACCTATGGGCTCCCCTAGGGGAGCCCATAGGTTGCTGTGCTGCAGCACTGCATCCTAACTAGACCGGACAATTCCCCGGGGGAAATTGTGAGAGGATGCAGTGCGCGAAGCAATTCGGTCATGCATGTTTGCCGGCCGTGAATGTGTGACCAGCAATGATGTTTCAATGCAATGATCGTGTGTGTGCTTGAGACAGCAGCCGTCATGAAGGAGACCTATTCAAGAGCATGAACAAAGTGACTACAGGCGGAAATTAGCATGTACTGCTATAACCTGGGACAGACATCTGTCCTTACCACAAGGATAATGTTTAATTTGTGCACTGTCCCTTTTAAAAATAAAATAAACTCTAAACACTAAGAAGAGTGTTTGTAGTTTGTATGTACGAACAGAAGTGTTCCTAATAAAGTGGGCGGCTAAGGTGAGGCCTGTCGGCTGCCCTCTTCTCAGTTTCTCAGAGCAGCGGATGTTTGAAAAAGTGCTTTTTTTTCCAATTAATTCCATAGAAATTAATGGGTTTTTTTTGGGACAAGTGTGACTACTACTTCTGAGAAAATTATGTCTGTAGTGTGAAATTTGTGGCTGAAAACAGTTTAAGTTTGAAATTTTGAGCATGTAAGTGTAGAACCTAGCAGAAAAGTTGAATGACAGATCCACAGAGGAGAAGTTTTCCTACGTTTTAGAGTTTGAATCACGTCTCTAGGTGAAAGCATGCCAGAGCAGCAGACGTTTGAAAAACGTTGAAAAAGTGCTTTTTTTCAATTAATTCCATAGAAATGAATGGGGTTTTTTTGTGACGATTTTTTTTTTATAACCTGGGACAGACATCTGATCTTAACACAAGGATAATGTTTAATTTGTGCACTGTCCCTTTTAAAAATAAAATAAACTCTAAACTCTAAGAAGAGTGTTTGTAGTTTGTATGTACGAACAGAAGTGTTCCTAATAAAGTGGGCGGCTAAGGTGAGGCTGCCACACAAGGGCTGGAGTTTTCTACTGTTTTTTTATGAAGGACCAGGCCTCGAACAATGACAAATAACTCGACAACGGAAGCAGCTATTCACAAAATTCTTTCACAGTGAGCGCTAGAAGGGTCTCCTGAATAAAATGATGTATTTTTTTGTTTGTATTGTTAAAAATGAGGACGCTACAGGGAGTTAAAAACGAGTGACTTTTCAGCAACGTTTATACTGGGAGTCAATGAGGCCGCTCACCTGTGCTCTCCTCACTTTGAGGCTTGTCATTCAAAAACCGTAAATCCTATCGTTTAGGTAGACACATTGTGTGAATCAGGACAAGTTTTCCTACTACTTTTGAGAAAATCATGTCTGTAGAGTGAAATTTGTGGCTGAAAACGGAGTTTAAGCGAGAAAGTTTGACCTTTTTTTTGAAGCCGCCTACACTCTAAGTTTAACGACCCTCACTGGTGTGTAACGCAATAGACACCCATTCAAAAGCCGGATTTTCTCCCAGAAACCACATGGCGTTTGAACCGGGCCTGATCCGAAAGTGTAAAACCTAGCAGAAAAGTTGAATGCCAGATCCACAGAGGAGAAGTTTTCCTACGTTTTAGAGTTTGAATCATGTCTCTAGGTGAAAGCATGCCAGAGCAGTGGATGTTTGAAAAACATTGAAAAAGTGCTTTTTTTTCAATTAATTCCATAGAAATGAATGGGGTTTTTTGGGGCGATTTTTTCGCGACTACGTCGCGAAAAAATCGTATTCTACAGAGAAAAGTAATAGCATAGCGAGTCCGATCGAGCCGCACGTTTTGATATATTGTTTGTCTGTGTGCGACGTACGGTTATTGAGTTATTCGAAATCAAAATTTGCGTAGGAATAATAAGAAGAAGAAGAAGAAATACGTAGAAGAACAATAGTTGCAGTGCTTTGCACTGCAACCTATGGGCTCCCCTAGGGGAGCCCATAGGTTGCTGTGCTGCAGCACTGCATCCTAACTAGACCGGACAATTCCCCGGGGGAAATTGTGAGAGGATGCAGTGCGCGAAGCAATTCGCTCACGCATGTTCGCTGGCCGTGAACGTGTGACCCGCAATGATGTTTCAATGCAATGATCGTGTGTGTGCTCGAGACAGCAGCCATCATGAAGAAGACCTATTCAAGAGTATGACCAAAGTGACTACAGGCGGAAATTAGCATGTACTGCTATAACCTGGGACAGACATCTGTCCTTAACACAAGGATAATGTTTAATTTGTGCACTGTCCCTTTTAAAAATAAAATAAACTCTAAACTCTAAGAAGAGTGTTTGTAGGTTGTATGTACGAACAGAAGTGTTCCTAATAAAGTGGGCGGCTAAGGTGAGGCCTGTCGGCTGCCCTCCTCTCAGTTTGAGGCTTGTCATTCAAAAAGTGTAAATCCTATCGTTTAGGTAGACACATTGTGTGAATCAGGACAAGTTTTCCTACTACTTTTGAGAAAATCATGTCTGTAGAGTGAAATTTGTGGGTGAAAACACAGTTTAAGCGAGAAAGTTTGAGCTTTTTTTTTCAAACTGTCTACACTCTGTAGAGAAAATTAATAGCATAGCGAGTCCAATCGAGCCGCACGTTTTGATATATTGTTTGTCTGTGTGCGACGTACGGTTGTGTGACCTGCTATGAAGCTACAATGCCATGATTTATGTGTGTGCTTGAGACAGCCGGCCCCTCCCCTCTGTGCTCGCTTACTGAAGCCAGTCGGCATGGTGAAGGGCCTGAGCAGGTTAAGATACACACACAAGATTTTGTCAGGTGTCTGTCTGCTGTGTTTTGCTAAGGAGTAGGCCTCGAACAATCACAAATAACTCGACAACGAAAGCAGCTATTCACAAAATTCTTTCACAGTGAGCGCTAGAAGGGTCTCCTGAATAAAATGATGTATTTTTTTGTTTGTATTGTTAAAAATGAGGACGCTACAGGGAGTTAAAAACGAGTGACTTTTCAGCAACGTTTATACTGGGAGTCAATGAGGCCGCTCACCTGTGCTCTCCTCACTTTGAGGCTTGTCATTCGAAAACCGTAAATCCTATCGTTTAGGTAGACACATTGTGTGAATCAGGACAAGTTTTCCTACTACTTTTGAGAAAATCATGTCTGTAGAGTGAAATTTGTGGCTGAAAACACGGTTTAAGCGAGAAAGTTTGAGCTTTTTTTTGAAGCCGCCTACACTCTAAGCTTAACGACCCTCACTGGTGTGTAACGCAATAGACACCCATTCAAAAGCCGGATTTTCTCCCAGAAACCACATGGCGTTTGAACCGGGCCTGATCCGAAAGTGTAAAACCTAGCAGAAAAGTTGAATGCCAGATCCACAGAGGAGAAGTTTTCCTACGTTTTAGAGTTTGAATCATGTCTCTAGGTGAAAGCATGCCAGAGCAGTGGATGTTTGAAAAACATTGAAAAAGTGCTTTTTTTTCAATTAATTCCATAGAAATGAATGGGGTTTTTTTGGACGATTTTTTCGCGACTACGTCGCGAAAAAATCGTATTCTATAGAGAAAAGTAATAGCATAGCGAGTCCGATCGAGCCGCACGTTTTGATACATTGTTTGTCTGTGTGCGACGTACGGTTATTGTGTTACTCGAAATCAAAATTTGTGTAGGAAGAGTAACAAATATAACACTAGACTGGACAATTCCCCGGGGGAAATTGTGAGAGGATGCAGTGCGCGAAGCAACTCGGTCACGCATGTTCGCTGGCCGTGAATGTGTGACCCGCAATGATGTTTCAATGCAATGATTGTGTGTGTGCTTGAGACAGCAGCCATCATGAAGAAGAGCTATTCAAGAGCATGAACAAAGTGACTACAGGCGGAAATTAGCATGTACTGCTATAACCTGGGACAGACATCTGTCCTTACCACAAGGATAATGTTTAATTTGTGCACTGTCCCTTTTAAAAATAAAATAAACTCTAAACACTAAGAAGAGTGTTTGTAGTTTGTATGTACGAACAGAAGTGTTCCTAATAAAGTGGGCGGCTAAGGTGAGGCTAAGACACACAAGGGCTGGAGTTTTCTACTGTTTTTTTTATGAAGGACCAGGCCTCGAACAATAACAAATAACTCGACAACGGAAGCAGCTATTCACAAAATTCTTTCACAGTGAGCGCTAGAAGGGTCTCCTGAATAAAATGATGTATTTTTTTGTTTGTACTCTTAAAAATAACGACAATAGAGCGATTTAAAAACGAGTGACTTTTCTCTCATGTTTACAATGGGTTTCAATGAAGCCTGTCAGCTGCCCTGTCCTCAGTTTGACGCTTGTCATTCAAAAAACGTAAATCCTATCGTTTAGGTAGACACATTGCGTGAATCAGGACAAGTTTTCCTACTACTTTTGAGAAAATCATGTCTGTAGAGTGAAATTTGTGGATGAAAACACAGTTTAAGCGAGAAAGTTTGAGCTTTTTTTCCAAGCTGTCTACACTCTAAGCTTAACGACCTTCACTGGTGTGTAACGCAATAGACACCCATTCAAAAGCCGGATTTTCTCCCGGAACCCACATGGCGTTTGAGCCGGGACTGATCCAAAAGTGTAGAACCTAGCAGAAAAGTTGAATGCCAGATCCACAGAGGAGAAGTTTTCCTACGTTTTAGAGTTTGAATCACGTCTCTAGGTTAAAGCATGCCAGAGCAGCGGACGGTTGAAAAACGTTGAAAAAGTGCTTTTTTTCAATTAATTCCATAGAAATGAATGGGGTTTTTTGGGGCGATTTTTTAGCGACTACGTCGCGAAAAAATCGTTTTCTATAGAGAAAAGTAATAGCATAGCGAGTCCGATCGAGCCGCACGTTTTGATATATTGTTTGTCTGTGTGCGACGTACGGTTATTGTGTTACTCGAAATCAAAATTTGTGTAGGAAGAGTAACAAATATAACACTAGACCGGACAATTCCCCGGGGGAAATTGTGAGAGGATGCAGTGCGCGAAGCAATTCGCTCACGCATGTTCGCTGGCCGTGAATGTGTGACCCGCAATGACGTTTCAATGCAATGATCGTGTGTGTGCTCGAGACAGCAGCCGTCATGAAGAAGACCTATTCAAGAGTATGACCAAAGTGACTACAGGCGGAAATTAGCATGTACTGCTATAACCTGGGACAGACATCTGTCCTTAACACAAGGAAAATGTTTAATTTGTGCGCTGTCCCTTTTAAAAATAAAATAAACTCTAAACTCTAAGAAGAGTGTTTGTAGTTTGTATGTACGAACAGAAGTGTTCCTATTAAAGTGGGCGGCTAAGGTGAGGCTGACACACAAGGGCTGGAGTTTTCTACTGTTTTTTTTATGAAGGACCAGGCCTCGAACAATGACAAATAACTCGACAACGGAAGCAGCTATTCACAAAATTCTTTCACAGTGAGCGCTAGAAGGGTCTCCTGAATAAAATGATGTATTTTTTTGTTTGTATTGTTAAAAATGAGGACGCTACAGGGAGTTAAAAACGAGTGACTTTTCAGCAACGTTTATACTGGGAGTCAATGAGGCCGCTCACCTGTGCTCTCCTCACTTTGAGGCTTGTCATTCGAAAACCGTAAATCCTATCGTTTAGGTAGACACATTGTGTGAATCAGGACAAGTTTTCCTACTACTTTTGAGAAAATCATGTCTGTAGAGTGAAATTTGTGGCAGAAAACACGGTTTAAGCGAGAAAGTTTGAGCTTTTTTTTGAAGCCGCCTACACTCTAATCTTAACGACCCTCACTGGTGTGTAACGCAATAGACACCCATTCAAAAGCCGGATTTTCTCCCAGAAACCACATGGTGTTTGAACCGGGCCTGATCCGAAAGTGTAAAACCTAGCAGAAAAGTTGAATGCCAGATCCACAGAGGAGAAGTTTTCCTACGTTTTAGAGTTTGAATCATGTCTCTAGGTGAAAGCATGCCAGAGCAGCGGATGTTTGAAAAACGTTGAAAAAGTGCTTTTTTTTCAATTAATTCCATAGAAATGAATGGGGTTTTTTGGGGCGATTTTTTCGCGACTACGTCGCGAAAAAATCGTATTCTATAGAGAAAAGTAATAGCATAGCGAGTCCGATCGAGCCGCACGTTTTGATATATTGTTTGTCTGTGTGCGACGTACGGTTGTGTGACCTGCTATGAAGCTACAATGCCATGATTTGTGTGCTTGAGACAGCCGGCCCCTCCCCTCTGTGCTCGCTTACTGAAGCCAGTAAGCATGGTAACAGGCCTGAGCAGGTTATGAAACACACACAAGATTTTATCAGGTGTCTGCTGTAAATTGCTATGGACCAGGCCTCGAACAATGACAAATAACTCGACAACGGAAGCAGCTATTCACAAAATTCTTTCACAGTGAGCGCTAGAAGGGTCTCCTGAATAAAATGATGTATTTTTTTCTTTGTATTGTTAAAAATGAGGACGCTACAGGGAGTTAAAAACGAGTGACTTTTCAGCAACGTTTATACTGGGAGTCAATGAGGCCGCTCACCTGTGCTCCCCTCACTTTGAGGCTTGTCATTCAAAAACCGTAAATCCTATCGTTTAGGTAGACACATTGTGTGAATCAGGACAAGTTTTCCTACTACTTTTGAGAAAATCATGTCTGTAGAGTGAAATTTGTGGCTGAAAACAGAGTTTAAGCGAGAAAGTTTGACCTTTTTTTTGAAGCCGCCTACACTCTAAGCCTAACGACCCTCACTGGTGTGTAACGCAATAGACACCCATTCAAAAGCCGGATTTTCTCCCAGAAACCATATGGCGTTTGAACCGGGCCTGATCCGAAAGTGTAAAACCTAGCAGAAAAGTTGAATGCCAGATCCACAGAGGAGAAGTTTTCCTACGTTTTAGAGTTTGAATCATGTCTCTAGGTGAAAGCATGCCAGAGCAGTGGATGTTTGAAAAACGTTGAAAAAGTGCTTTTTTTTCAATTAATTCCATAGAAATGAATGGGGTTTTTTGGGGCGATTTTTTCGCGACTACGTCGCGAAAAAATCGTAAACTGTAGAGAAAAGTAATAGCATAGCGAGTTCGATCGAGCCGCACGTTTTGATATATTGTTTGTCTGTGTGCGACGTACGGTTATTGAGTTATTCGAAATCAAAATTTGCGTAGGAATAATAAGAATAAGAAAAAGAAGAAGAAACACGTAGAAGAACAATAGTTGCAGTGCTTTGCACTGCAACCTATGGGCTCCCCTAGGGGAGCCCATAGGTTGCTGTGCTGCAGCACTGCATCCTAACTAGACCGGACAATTCCCCGGGGGAAATTGTGAGAGGATGCAGTGCGCGAAGCAATTCGCTCACGCACGTTCGCTGGCCGTGAATGTGTGACCCGCAATGATGTTTCAATGCAATGATCGTGTGTGTGCTCGAGACAGCAGCCATCATGAAGAAGACCTATTCAAGAGTATGACCAAAGTGACTACAGGCGGAAATTAGCATGTACTGCTATAACCTGGGACAGACATCTGTCCTTACCACAAGGATAATGTTTAATTTGTGCACTGTCCCTTTTAAAAATAAAATAAACTCTAAACTCTAAGAAGAGTGTTTGTAGTTTGTATGTACGAACAGAAGTGTTCCTAATAAAGTGGGCGGCTAAGGTGAGGCTGACACACAAGGGCTGGAGTTTTCTACTGTTTTTTTTATGAAGGACCAGGCCTCGAACAATGACAAATAACTCGACAACGGAAGCAGCTATTCACAAAATTCTTTCACAGTGAGCGCTAGAAAGGTCTCCTGAATAAAATGATGTAATTTTTTGTTTGTACTCTTAAAAATAACGACACTAGAGCGATTTAAATACGAGTGACTTTTCACTCACGTTTATAATGTGAGTCAATGAGCTAAGAAACACAAGGTCTTGAATATTGTGCTGTGTTTTACTACGGACCAGACCTCGAACAATGACAAATAACTCGACAACGGAAGCAGCTATTCACAAAATTCTTTCACACTGAGCGCTAGAAGGGTCTCCTGAATAAAATGATGTATTTTTTTGTTTGTACTCTTTAAAATAACGACACTAGAGCGATTTAAAAACGAGTGACTTTTCACTCATGTTTATAATGTGTGTCAATGACCTAAGACACACAAGGTCTTGAATATTGTGCTGTGTTTTACTACGGACCAGACCTCGAACAATGACAAATAACTCGACAACGGAAGCAGCTATTCACAAAATTCTTTCACAGTGAGCGCTAGAAGGGTCTCCTGAATAAAATGATGTATTTTTTTGTTTGTATTGTTAAAAATGAGGACGCTACAGGGAGTTAAAAACGAGTGACTTTTCAGCAACGTTTATACTGGGAGTCAATGAGGCCGCTCACCTGTGCTCTCCTCACTTTGAGGCTTGTCATTCAAAAACCGTAAATCCTATCGTTTAGGTAGACACATTGTGTGAATCAGGACAAGTTTTCCTACTACTTTTGAGAAAATCATGTCTGTAGAGTGAAATTTGTGGCTGAAAACAGAGTTTAAGCGAGAAAGTTTGACCTTTTTTTTCAAACTGTCTACACTCTAAGATAATGACCTTCACTGGTGTGTAACGCAATAGACACCCATTCAAAAGCCGGATTTTCTATCAGAACCCACATGGCGTTTGACCCGGGACTGATCCGAAAGTGTAGAACCTAGCAGAAAAGTTGAATGCCAGATCCACAGAGGAGAAGTTTTCCTACGTTTTAGAGTTTGAATCATGTCTCTAGGTGAAAGCATGCCAGAGCAGCGGATGTTTGAAAAACGTTGAAAAAGTGCTTTTTTTTCAATTAATTCCATAGAAATGAATGGGGTTTTTTGGGGCGATTTTTTCGCGACTACGTCGCGAAAAAATCGTAAACTGTAGAGAAAAGTAATAGCATAGCGAGTCCGATCGAGCCGCACGTTTTGATGTATTGTTTGTCTGTGTGCGACGTACGGTTATTGAGGTATTCGAAATCAAAATTTGCGTAGGAATAATAATAATAACTAGACCGGACAATTCCCCGGGGGAAATTGTGAGAGGATGCAGTGCGCGAAGCAATTCGCTCACGCATGTTCGCTGGCCGTGAACGTGTGACCTGCAATGACGTTTCAATGCAATGATTGTGTGTGTGCTTGAGACAGCAGCCATCATGAAGAAGAGCTATTCAACAGTATGAACAAAGTGACTACAGGCGGAAATTAGCATGTACTGCTTTAACCTGGGACAGACATCTGTCCTTACCACAACGATAATGTTTAATTTGTGCACTGTCCCTTTTAAAAATAAAATAAACTCTAAGAAGAGTGTTTGTAGTTTGTATGTACGAACAGAAGTGTTCCTAATAAAGTGGGCGGCTAAGGTGAGGCCTGTCGGCTGCCCTCTTCTCAGTTTCTCAGAGCAGCGGATGTTTGAAAAAGTGCTTTATTTTCCAATTAATTCCATAGAAATGAATGGGGTTTTTTTGGGACAAGTGTGACTACTACATTTGAGAAAATTATGTCTGTAGTGTGAAATTTGTGGCTGAAAACAGTTTAAGATTGAAATTTTGAGCATGATTTGTGTGTGTGCTTGAGACAGCAGCCCCCCTCTGCCCCGTCACTGGCCCCAATCGGCATGGTGACGGGCCTGAACAGGAGAGTTAAGAGACACACAGAAGATTATGTCAGGTTTCTGCTGTGTTTTGCTAAGAAGTAGGCCTCGAACAATCACAAATAACTCGACAACGAAAGCTTCTATTCACAAAATTCTTTCACAGTGAGCGCTAGAAGGGTCTCCTGAATAAAATGATGTATTTTTTTGTTTGTATTGTTAAAAATGAGGACGCTACAGGGAGTTAAAAACGAGTGACTTTTCAGCAACGTTTATACTGGGAGTCAATGAGGCCGCTCACCTGTGCTCTCCTCACTTTGAGGCTTCTCATTCAAAAACCGTGAATCCTATCGTTTAGGTAGACACATTGTGTGAATCAGGACAAGTTTTCCTACTACTTTTGAGAAAATCATGTCTGTAGAGTGAAATTTGTGGATGAAAACACAGTTTAAGCGAGAAAGTTTGAGCTTTTTTTTTAAGCCGCCTACACTCTGAGTTAACGAGGCGCACTGGTGTGTAACGCAATAGACACCCATTCAAAAGCCGGATTTTCTCCCAGAAACCACATGGCGTTTGACCCGGGACTGATCCGAAAGTGTAGACCTAGCAGAAAAGTTTAATGCCAGATCCACAGAGGAGAAGTTTTCCTACGTTTTAGAGTTTGAATCACGTCTCTAGGTGAAAGCATGCCAGAGCAGCGGATGTTTGAAAAACGTTGAAAAAGTGCTTTTTTTCAAATTAATTCCATAGAAATGAATGGGGTTTTTTTGGACGATTTTTTCGCGACTACGTCGCGAAAAAATCGTTTTCTATAGAGAAAAGTAATAGCATAGCGAGTCCGATCGAGCCGCACGTTTTGATATATTGTTTGTCTGTGTGCAACGTACGGTTATTGAGTTAATCGAAATCGAAATTTGCGTAGGAAGAGTAACAAATATAACACTAGACCGGACAATTCCCCGGGGGAAATTGTGAGAGGATGCAGTGCGCGAAGCAATTCGGTCACGCACGTTTGCTGGCCGTGAATGTGTGACCCGCAATGATGTTTCAACGCAATGATTATGTGTGTGCTTGAGACAGCAGCCGTCATGAAGAAGAGCCATTCAAGACTATAACCAAAGTGACTACAGGCGGAAATTAGCATGTACTGCTATAACCTGGGACAGACATCTGTCCTTACCACAAGGATAATGTTTAATTTGTGCACTGTCCCTTTTAAAAATAAAATAAACTCTAAACACTAAGAAGAGTGTTTGTAGGTTGTATGTACGAACAGAAGTGTTCCTAATAAAGTGGGCGGCTAAGGTGAGGCTAAGACACACAAGGGCTGGAGTTTTCTACTGTTTTTTTTATGAAGGACCAGGCCTCGAACAATGACAAATAACTCGACAACGGAAGCAGCTATTCACAAAATTCTTTCACAGTGAGCGCTAGAAGGGTCTCCTGAATAAAATTATGTATTTTTTTGTTTGTACTCTTAAAAATAACGACACTAGAGCGATTTAAAAACGAGTGACTTTTCTCTCACGTTTACAATGGGTTTCAATGAAGCCTGTCAGCTGCCCTGTCCTCAGTTTGACGCTTGTCATTCAAAAACCGTAAATCCTATCGTTTAGGTAGACACATTGTGTGAATCAGGACAAGTTTTCCTACTACTTTTGAGAAAATCATGTCTGTAGAGTGAAATTTGTGGCTGAAAACACGGTTTAAAAATAAAATAAACTCTAAACTCTAAGAAGAGTGTTTGTAGTTTGTATGTACGAACAGAAGTGTTCCTAATAAAGTGGGCGGCTAAGGTGAGGCTGACACACAAGGGCTGGAGTTTTCTACTGTTTTTTTTATGAAGGACCAGGCCTCGAACAATGACAAATAACTCGACAACGGAAGCAGCTATTCACAAAATTCTTTCACAGTGAGCGCTAGAAGGGTCTCCTGAATAAAATGATGTATTTTTTTGTTTGTATTGTTAAAAATGAGGACGCTACAGGGAGTTAAAAACGAGTGACTTTTCAGCAACGTTTATACTGGGAGTCAATGAGGCCGCTCACCTGTGCTCTCCTCACTTTGAGGCTTGTCATTCAAAAACCGTAAATCCTATCGTTTAGGTAGACACATTGTGTGAATCAGGACAAGTTTTCCTACTACTTTTGAGAAAATCATGTCTGTAGAGTGAAATTTGTGGCTGAAAACAGAGTTTAAGCGAGAAAGTTTGAGCTTTTTTTTGAAGCCGCCTACACTCTAAGCTTAAGGACCCTCACTGGTGTGTAACGCAATAGACACCCATTCAAAAGCCGGATTTTCTCCCAGAAACCACATGGCGTTTGAACCGGGCCTGATCCGAAAGTGTAAAACCTAGCAGAAAAGTTGAATGCCAGATCCACAGAGGAGAAGTTTTCCTACGTTTTAGAGTTTGAATCATGTCTCTAGGTGAAAGCATGCCAGAGCAGCGGATGTTTGAAAAACGTTGAAAAAGTGCTTTTTTTTTCAATTAATTCCATAGAAATGAATGGGGTTTTTTTGGGACAAGTGTGACTACTACTTTTGAGAAAATTATGTCTGTAGTGTGAAATTTGTGGCTGAAAACAGTTTAAGTTTGAAATTTTGAGCATGATGTGTGTGTTCTTGAGACAGCTTTTCCCTCTGCCCCGTCACTGGCCCCAATTGGCATGGTGATGGGCCTGAACAGGAGAGTTAAGAAACACACACAAGATTATGTCAGGTGTCTGCTGTAAATTGCTATGGACCAGGCCTCGAACAATGACAAATAACTCGACAACGGAAGCAGCTATTCACAAAATTCTTTCACAGTGAGCGCTAGAAGGGTCTCCTGAATAAAATGATGTATTTTTTTGTTTGTATTGTTAAAAATGAGGACGCTACAGGGAGTTAAAAACGAGTGACTTTTCAGCAACATTTATACTGGGAGTCAATGAGGCCGCTCACCTGTGCTCTCCTCACTTTGAGGCTTGTCATTCAAAAACCGTAAATCCTACCGTTTAGGTAGACACATTGTGTGAATCAGGACAAGTTTTCCTACTACTTTTGAGAAAATAATGTCTGTAGAGTGAAATTTGTGGCTGAAAACGGAGTTTAAGCGAGAAAGTTTGACCTTTTTTTTGAAGCCGCCTACACTCTAAGTTTAACGACCCTCACTGGTGTGTAACGCAATAGACACCCATTCAAAAGCCGGATTTTCTCCCAGAAACCACATGGCGTTTGAACCGGGCCTGATCCGAAAGTGTAAAACCTAGCAGAAAAGTTGAATGCCAGATCCACAGAGGAGACGTTTTCCTACGTTTTAGAGTTTGAATCATGT
The DNA here is from genome assembly GCF_027579695.1 of Neoarius graeffei. NCBI lineage: Eukaryota > Metazoa > Chordata > Actinopteri > Siluriformes > Ariidae > Neoarius > Neoarius graeffei. Next base: position 20,569,007 of record NC_083590.1, on the reverse strand, counting down.
CTCTAGGTGAAAGCATGCCAGAGCAGTGGATGTTTGAAAAACATTGAAAAAGTGCTTTTTTTTCAATTAATTCCATAGAAATGAATGGGGTTTTTTGGGGCGATTTTTTCGCGACTACGTCGCGAAAAAATCGTATTCTATAGAGAAAAGTAATAGCATAGCGAGTCCGATCGAGCCGCACGTTTTGATATATTGTTTGTCTGTGTGCGACGTACGGTTATTGAGTTATTCGAAATCAAAATTTGCGTAGGAATAATAAGAAGAAGAAGAAATACGTAGAAGAACAATAGTTGCAGTGCTTTGCACTGCAACCTATGGGCTCCCCTAGGGGAGCCCATAGGTTGCTGTGCTGCAGCACTGCATCCTAACTAGACCGGACAATTCCCCGGGGGAAATTGTGAGAGGATGCAGTGCGCGAAGCAATTCGGTCATGCATGTTTGCCGGCCGTGAATGTGTGACCAGCAATGATGTTTCAATGCAATGATCGTGTGTGTGCTTGAGACAGGAGCCGTCATGAAGGAGACCTATTCAAGAGCATGAACAAAGTAACTACAGGCGGAAATTAGCATGTACTGCTATAACCTGGGACAGACATCTGTCCTTACCACAAGGATAATGTTTAATTTGTGCACTGTCCCTTTTAAAAATAAAATAAACTCTAAACACTAAGAAGAGTGTTTGTAGTTTGTATGTACGAACAGAAGTGTTCCTAATAAAGTGGGCGGCTAAGGTGAGGCCTGTCGGCTGCCCTCTTCTCAGTTTCTCAGAGCAGCGGATGTTTGAAAAAGTGCTTTTTTTTCCAATTAATTCCATAGAAATTAATGGGTTTTTTTTGGGACAAGTGTGACTACTACTTCTGAGAAAATTATGTCTGTAGTGTGAAATTTGTGGCTGAAAACAGTTTAAGTTTGAAATTTTGAGCATGTAAGTGTAGAACCTAGCAGAAAAGTTGAATGACAGATCCACAGAGGAGAAGTTTTCCTACGTTTTAGAGTTTGAATCACGTCTCTAGGTGAAAGCATGCCAGAGCAGCAGACGTTTGAAAAACGTTGAAAAAGTGCTTTTTTTCAATAAATTCCATAGAAATGAATGGGGTTTTTTTGTGACGATTTTTTTTTTTATAACCTGGGACAGACATCTGATCTTAACACAAGGATAATGTTTAATTTGTGCACTGTCCCTTTTAAAAATAAAATAAACTCTAAACTCTAAGAAGAGTGTTTGTAGTTTGTATGTACGAACAGAAGTGTTCCTAATAAAGTGGGCGGCTAAGGTGAGGCTGCCACACAAGGGCTGGAGTTTTCTACTGTTTTTTTATGAAGGACCAGGCCTCGAACAATGACAAATAACTCGACAACGGAAGCAGCTATTCACAAAATTCTTTCACAGTGAGCGCTAGAAGGGTCTCCTGAATAAAATGATGTATTTTTTTGTTTGTATTGTTAAAAATGAGGACGCTACAGGGAGTTAAAAACGAGTGACTTTTCAGCAACGTTTATACTGGGAGTCAATGAGGCCGCTCACCTGTGCTCTCCTCACTTTGAGGCTTGTCATTCAAAAACCGTAAATCCTATCGTTTAGGTAGACACATTGTGTGAATCAGGACAAGTTTTCCTACTACTTTTGAGAAAATCATGTCTGTAGAGTGAAATTTGTGGCTGAAAACGGAGTTTAAGCGAGAAAGTTTGACCTTTTTTTTGAAGCCGCCTACACTCTAAGTTTAACGACCCTCACTGGTGTGTAACGCAATAGACACCCATTCAAAAGCCGGATTTTCTCCCAGAAACCACATGGCGTTTGAACCGGGCCTGATCCGAAAGTGTAAAACCTAGCAGAAAAGTTGAATGCCAGATCCACAGAGGAGAAGTTTTCCTACGTTTTAGAGTTTGAATCATGTCTCTAGGTGAAAGCATGCCAGAGCAGTGGATGTTTGAAAAACATTGAAAAAGTGCTTTTTTTTCAATTAATTCCATAGAAATGAATGGGGTTTTTTGGGGCGATTTTTTCGCGACTACGTCGCGAAAAAATCGTATTCTACAGAGAAAAGTAATAGCATAGCGAGTCCGATCGAGCCGCACGTTTTGATATATTGTTTGTCTGTGTGCGACGTACGGTTATTGAGTTATTCGAAATCAAAATTTGCGTAGGAATAATAATAATAATAAGAAGAAGAAGAAATACGTAGAAGAACAATAGTTGCAGTGCTTTGCACTGCAACCTATGGGCTCCCCTAGGGGAGCCCATAGGTTGCTGTGCTGCAGCACTGCATCCTAACTAGACCGGACAATTCCCCGGGGGAAATTGTGAGAGGATGCAGTGCGCGAAGCAATTCGGTCACGCATGTTCGCTGGCCGTGAATGTGTGACCCGCAATGATGTTTCAATGCAATGATTGTGTGTGTGCTCTAGACAGCAGCCATCATGAAGAAGAGCTATTCAAGAGCATGAACAAAGTGACTACAGGCGGAAATTAGCATGTACTGCTATAACCTGGGACAGACATCTGTCCTTACCACAAGGATAATGTTTAATTTGTGCACTGTCCCTTTTAAAAATAAAATAAACTCTAAACACTAAGAAGAGTGTTTGTAGTTTGTATGTACGAACAGAAGTGTTCCTAATAAAGTGGGAGGCTAAGGTGAGGCTAAGACACACAAGGGCTGGAGTTTTCTACTGTTTTTTTATGAAGGACCAGGCCTCGAACAATAACAAATAACTCGACAACGGAAGCAGCTATTCACAAAATTCTTTCACACTGAGTGCTAGAAGGGTCTCCTGAATAAAATTATGTATTTTTTTGTTTGTACTCTTAAAAATAACGACACTAGAGTGATTTAAAAACGAGTGACATTTCTCTCACGTTTACAATGGGTTTCAATGAAGCCTGTCAGCTGCCCTGTCCTCAGTTTGACGCTTGTCATTCAAAAACCGTAAATCCTATCGTTTAGGTAGACACATTGTGTGAATCAGGACAAGTTTTCCTACTACTTTTGAGAAAATCATGTCTGTAGAGTGAAATTTGTGGATGAAAACACAGTTTAAGTGAGAAATTTTGAGCTTTTTTTTGAAGCCGCCTACACTCTGAGTTAACGAGGCACACTGGTGTGTAACGCAATAGACACCCATTCAAAAGCCGGATTTTCTCCCAGAACCCACATGGCGTTTGACCCGGGACTGATCCGAAAGTGTAGAACCTAGCAGAAAAGTTGAATGCCAGATCCACAGAGGAGAAGTTTTCCTACGTTTTAGAGTTTGAATCACATCTCTAGGTGAAAGCATGCCAGAGCAGCGGATGTTTGAAAAACGTTGAAAAAGTGCTTTTTTTTCAATTAATTCCCTAGAAATGAATGGGGTTTTTTTGGACGATTTTTTCGCGACTACGTCGCGAAAAAATCGTAATCTGCAGAGAAAAGTAATAGCATAGCGAGTCCGATCAAGCCGCACGTTCTGATACATTGTTTGTCTGTGTGCGACGTACGGTTATTGTGTTACTCGAAATCAAAATTTGTGTAGGAAGAGTAACAAATATAACACTAGACCGGACAATTCCCCGGGGGAAATTGTGAGAGGATGCAGTGCGCGAAGCAATTCGCTCACGCATGTTCGCTGGCCGTGAATGTGTGACCCGCAATGATGTTTCAATGCAATGATCGTGTGTGTGCTCGAGACAGCAGCCATCATGAAGAAGACCTATTCAAGAGTATGACCAAAGTGACTACAGGCGGAAATTAGCATGTACTGCTATAACCTGGGACAGACATCTGTCCTTAACACAAGGATAATGTTTAATTTGTGCACTGTCCCTTTTAAAAATAAAATAAACTCTAAACTCTAAGAAGAGTGTTTGTAGTTTGTATGTACGAACAGAAGTGTTCCTAATAAAGTGGGCGGCTAAGGTGAGGCTGACACACAAGGGCTGGAGTTTTCTACTGTTTTTTTATGAAGGACCAGGCCTCGAACAATGACAAATAACTCGACAACGGAAGCAGCTATTCACAAAATTCTTTCACAGTGAGCGCTAGAAGGGTTTCCTGAATAAAATGATGTATTTTTTTGTTTGTATTGTTAAAAATGAGGACGCTACAGGGAGTTAAAAACGAGTGACTTTTCAGCAACGTTTATACTGGGAGTCAATGAGGCTGCTCACCTGTGCTCTCCTCACTTTGAGGCTTGTCATTCAAAAACCGTAAATCCTATCGTTTAGGTAGACACATTGTGTGAATCAGGACAAGTTTTCCTACTACTTTTGAGAAAATCATGTCTGTAGAGTGAAATTTGTGGCTGAAAACGGAGTTTAAGCGAGAAAGTTTGACCTTTTTTTTGAAGCCGCCTACACTCTAAGTTTAACGACCCTCACTGGTGTGTAACGCAATAGACACCCATTCAAAAGCCGGATTTTCTCCCAGAAACCACATGGCGTTTGAACCGGGCCTGATCCGAAAGTGTAAAACCTAGCAGAAAAGTTGAATGCCAGATCCACAGAGGAGAAGTTTTCCTACGTTTTAGAGTTTGAATCATGTCTCTAGGTGAAAGCATGCCAGAGCAGTGGATGTTTGAAAAACATTGAAAAAGTGCTTTTTTGTCAATTAATTCCATAGAAATGAATGGGGTTTTTTGGGGCGATTTTTTCGCGACTACGTCGCGAAAAAATCGTATTCTATAGAGAAAAGTAATAGCATAGCGAGTCCGATCGAGCCGCACGTTTTGATGTATTGTTTGTCTGTGTGCGACGTACGGTTATTGAGTTATTCGAAATCAAAATTTGCGTAGGAATAATAAGAAATATAAGAAGAAGAAACACGTAGAAGAACAATAGTTGCAGTGCTTTGCACTGCAACCTATGGGCTCCCCTAGGGGAGCCCATAGGTTGCTGTGCTGCAGCACTGCATCCTAACTAGACCGGACAATTCCCCGGGGGAAATTGTGAGAGGATGCAGTGCGCGAAGCAATTCGCTCACGCACGTTCGCTGGCCGTGAATGTGTGACCCGCAATGATGTTTCAATGCAATGATTGTGTGTGTGCTTGAGACAGCAGCCGTCATGAAGAAGAGCTATTCAAGACTATGACCAAAGTGACTACAGGCGGAAATTAGCATGTACTGCTATAACCTGGGACAGACATCTGTCCTTAACACAAGGATAATGTTTAATTTGTGCACTGTCCCTTTTAAAAATAAAATAAACTCTAAACTCTAAGAAGAGTGTTTGTAGTTTGTATGTACGAACAGAAGTGTTCCTAATAAAGTGGGCGGCTAAGGTGAGGCTGACACACAAGGGCTGGAGTTTTCTACTGTTTTTTTTATGAAGGACCAGGCCTCGAACAATGACAAATAACTCGACAACGGAAGCAGCTATTCACAAAATTCTTTCACAGTGAGCGCTAGAAGGGTCTCCTGAATAAAATGATGTATTTTTTTGTTTGTATTGTTAAAAATGAGGACGCTACAGGGAGTTAAAAACGAGTGACTTTTCAGCAACGTTTATACTGGGAGTCAATGAGGCCGCTCACCTGTGCTCTCCTCACTTTGAGGCTTGTCATTCAAAAACCGTAAATCCTATCGTTTAGGTAGACACATTGTGTGAATCAGGACAAGTTTTCCTACTACTTTTGAGAAAATCATGTCTGTAGAGTGAAATTTGTGGCTGAAAACACGGTTTAAGCGAGAAAGTTTGACCTTTTTTTTGAACCTCTCTCCACTCTGACCTTAACGAGGTCCACTGGTGTGTAACGCAATAGACACCCATTCAAAAGCCGGATTTTCTCCCAGAAACCACATGGCGTTTGAACCGGGCCTGATCCGAAAGTGTAGAACCTAGCAGAAAAGTTGAATGCCAGATCCACAGAGGAGAAGTTTTCCTACGTTTTAGAGTTTGAATCACGTCTCTAGGTTAAAGCATGCCAGAGCAGCGGATGTTTGAAAAACGTTGAAAAAGTGCTTTTTTTTCAATTAATTCCATAGAAATGAATGGGATTTTTTGGGGCGATTTTTTCGCGACTACGTCGCGAAAAAATCGTATTCTATAGAGAAAAGTAATAGCATAGCGAGTCCGATCGAGCCGCACGTTTTGATACATTGTTTGTCTGTGTGCGACGTACGGTTATTGTGTTACTCGAAATCAAAATTTGTGTAGGAAGAGTAACAAATATAACACTAGACCGGACAATTCCCCGGGGGAAATTGTGAGAGGATGCAGTGCGCGAAGCAATTCGCTCACGCATGTTCGCTGGCCGTCAATGTGTGACCCGCAATGATGTTTCAATGCAATGATCGTGTGTGTGCTCGAGACAGCAGCCGTCATGAAGAAGACCTATTCAAGAGTATGACCAAAGTGACTACAGGCGGAAATTAGCATGTACTGCTATAACCTGGGACAGACATCTGTCCTTAACACAAGGATAATGTTTAATTTGTGCACTGTCCCTTTTAAAAATAAAATAAACTCTAAACTCTAAGAAGAGTGTTTGTAGTTTGTATGTACGAACAGAAGTGTTCCTAATAAAGTGGGCGGCTAAGGTGAGGCCTGTCGGCTGCCCTCTTCTCAGTTTCTCAGAGCAGCGGATGTTTGAAAAAGTGCTTTTTTTTCCAATTAATTCCATAGAAATTAATGGGGTTTTTTTGGGACAAGTGTGACTACAACTTTTGAGAAAATTATGTCTGTAGTGTGAAATTTGTGGCTGAAAACAGTTTAAGTTTGAAATTTCGAGCATGTAAGTGTAGAACCTAGCAGAAAAGTTGAATGCCAGATCCCCAGAGGAGAAGTTTTCCTACGTTTTTGAGTTTGAATCACGTCTAACCAAAGTGACTACAGGCGGAAATTAGCATGTACTGCTATAACCTGGGACAGACATCTGTCCTTAACACAAGGATAATGTTTAATTTGTGCACTGTCCCTTTTAAAAATAAAATAAACTCTAAACTCTAAGAAGAGTGTTTGTAGTTTGTATGTACGAACAGAAGTGTTCCTAATAAAGTGGGCGGCTAAGGTGAGGCTGACACACAAGGGCTGGAGTTTTCTACTGTTTTTTTTATGAAGGACCAGGCCTCGAACAATGACAAATAACTCGACAACGGAAGCAGCTATTCACAAAATTCTTTCACAGTGAGCGCTAGAAGGGTCTCCTGAATAAAATGATGTATTTTTTTGTTTGTATTGTTAAAAATGAGGACGCTACAGGGAGTTAAAAACGAGTGACTTTTCTATCCCGTTTATAATGCATGTCAATGAGCTAACACACACAAGGTCTTGAATTTTGTGCTGTTTTTTACTATGGACCAGACCTCAAACAATGACAAATAACTCGACAACGAAAGCAGCTATTCACAAAATTCTTTCACAGTGAGCGCTAGAAGGGTCTCCTGAATAAAATGATGTATTTTTTTGTTTGTATTGTTAAAAATGAGGACGCTACAGGGAGTTAAAAACGAGTGACTTTTCAGCAACGTTTATACTGGGAGTCAATGAGGCCGCTCACCTGTGCTCTCCTCGCTTTGAGGCTTGTCATTCAAAAACCGTAAATCCTACCGTTTAGGTAGACACATTGTGTGAATCAGGACAAGTTTTCCTACTACTTTTGAGAAAATCATGTCTGTAGAGTGAAATTTGTGGATGAAAACACAGTTTAAGTGAGAAATTTTGAGCTTTTTTTTGAAGCCGCCTACACTCTGAGTTAACGAGGCGCACTGGTGTGTAACGCAATAGACACCCATTCAAAAGCCGGATTTTCTATCAGAACCCACATGGCGTTTGACCCGGGACTGATCCGAAAGTGTAGAACCTAGCAGAAAAGTTGAATGCCAGATCCACAGAGGAGAAGTTTTCCTACGTTTTAGAGTTTGAATCACGTCTCTAGGTGAAAGCATGCCAGAGCAGTGGACGTTTGAAAAACGTTGAAAAAGTGCTTTTTTTTCAATTAATTCCATAGAAATGAATGGGGTTTTTTTGGACGATTTTTTCGCGACTACGTCGCGAAAAAATCTTATTCTATAGAGAAAAGTAATAGCATAGCGAGTCCGATCGAGCCGCACATTTTGATGTATTGTTTGTCTGTGTGCGACGTACGGTTATTGAGTTATTCGAAATCAAAATTTGCGTAGGAATAATAATAATAATAAGAAGAAGAAATACGTAGAAGAACAATAGTTGCAGTGCTTTGCACTGCAACCTATGGGCTCCCCTAGGGGAGCCCATAGGTTGCTGTGCTGCAGCACTGCATCCTAACTAGACCGGACAATTCCCCGGGGGAAATTGTGAGAGGATGCAGTGCGCGAAGCAATTCGCTCACGCATGTTCGCTGGCCGTGAATGTGTGACCCGCAATGATGTTTCAATGCAATGATCGTGTGTGTGCTCGAGACAGCAGCCATCATGAAGAAGACCTATTCAAGAGTATGACCAAAGTGACTACAGGCGGAAATTAGCATGTACTGCTATAACCTGGGACAGACATCTGTCCTTAACACAAGGATAATGTTTAATTTGTGCACTGTCCCTTTTAAAAATAAAATAAACTCTAAGAAGAGTGTTTGTAGTTTGTATGTACGAACAGAAGTGTTCCTAATAAAGTGGGCGGCTAAGGTGAGGCCTGTCGGCTGATCTCTTCTCAGTTTCTCAGAGCAGCGGATGTTTGAAAAAGTGCTTTTTTTTTCCAATTAATTCCATAGAAATGAATGGGTTTTTTTTGGGACAAGTGTGACTACTACTTTTGAGAAAATTATGTCTGTAGTGTGAAATTTGTGGCTGAAAACAGTTTAAGTTTGAAATTTTGAGCATGATGTGTGTGTGCTTGAGACAGCTTTTCCCTCTGCCCCGTCACTGGCCCCAATCGGCTTGGTGACGGGCCTGAACAGGAGAGTTAAGAGACACACACAAGATTATGTCAGGTTTCTGCTGTGTTTTGCTAAGAAGTAGGCCTCGAACAATCACAAATAACTCGACAACGGAAGCAGCTATTCACAAAATTCTTTCACAGTGAGCGCTAGAAGGGTCTCCTGAATAAAATGATGTATTTTGTTGTTTGTACTCTTAAAAATAACGACAATAGAGCGATTTAAAAACGAGTGACTTTTCTCTCATGTTTACAATGGGTTTCAATGAAGCCTGTCAGCTGCCCTGTCCTCAGTTTGACGCTTGTCATTCAAAAACCGTAAATCCTATCGTTTAGGTAGACACATTGTGTGAATCAGGACAAGTTTTCCTACAAGGATAATGTTTAATTTGTGCACTGTCCCTTTTAAAAATAAAATAAACTCTAAACTCTAAGAAGAGTGTTTGTAGTTTGTATGTACGAACAGAAGTGTTCCTAATAATGTGGGCGGCTAAGGTGAGGCTGACACACAAGGGCTGGAGTTTTCTACTGTTTTTTTTATGAAGGACCAGGCCTCGAACAATGACAAATAACTCGACAACGGAAGCAGCTATTCACAAAATTCTTTCACAGTGAGCGCTAGAAGGGTCTCCTGAATAAAATGATGTATTTTTTTGTTTGTATTGTTAAAAATGAGGACGCTACAGGGAGTTAAAAACGAGTGACTTTTCAGCAACGTTTATACTGGGAGTCAATGAGGCCGCTCACCTGTGCTCTCCTCACTTTGAGGCTTGTCATTCGAAAACCGTAAATCCTATCGTTTAGGTAGACACATTGTGTGAATCAGGACAAGTTTTCCTACTACTTTTGAGAAAATCATGTCTGTAGAGTGAAATTTGTGGCTGAAAACACGGTTTAAGCGAGAAAGTTTGAGCTTTTTTTTGAAGCCGCCTACACTCTAAGATTAACGACCATCACTGGTGTGTAACGCAATAGACACCCATTCAAAAGCCGGATTTTCTCCCAGAACTCACATCGTGTTTGAGCCGGGCCTGATCCGAAAGTGTAGAACCTTGCAGAAAAGTTGAATGCCAGATCCACAGAGGAGAAGTTTTCCTACGTTTTAGAGTTTGAATCACGTCTCTAGGTTAAAGCATGCCAGAGCAGCGGACGTTTGAAAAACGTTGAAAAAGTGCTTTTTTTCCAATTAATTCCATAGAAATGAATGGGTTTTTTTTGGGACAAGTGTGACTACTACTTTTGAGAAAATTATGTCTGTAGTGTGAAATTTGTGGCTGAAAACAGTTTAAGTTTGAAATTTTGAGCATGATGTGTGTGTTCTTGAGACAGCTTTTCCCTCTGCCCCGTCACTGGCCCCAATTGGCATGGTGATGGGCCTGAACAGGAGAGTTAAGAAACACACACAAGATTATGTCAGGTGTCTGCTGTAAATTGCTATGGACCAGGCCTCGAACAATGACAAATAACTCGACAACGGAAGCAGCTATTCACAAAATTCTTTCACAGTGAGCGCTAGAAGGGTCTCCTGAATAAAATGATGTATTTTTTTGTTTGTATTGTTAAAAATGAGGACGCTACAGGGAGTTAAAAACGAGTGACTTTTCAGCAACGTTTATACTGGGAGTCAATGAGGCCGCTCACATGTACTGCTATAACCTGGGACAGACATCTGTCCTTAACACAAGGATAATGTTGAATTTGTGCACTGTCCCTTTTAAAAATAAAATAAACTCTAAACTCTAAGAAGAGTGTTTGTAGTTTGTATGTACGAACAGAAGTGTTCCTAATAAAGTGGGCGGCTAAGGTGAGGCTGACACACAAGGGCTGGAGTTTTCTACTGTTTTTTTTATGAAGGACCAGGCCTCGAACAATGACAAATAACTCGACAACGGAAGCAGCTATTCACAAAATTCTTTCACAGTGAGCGCTAGAAGGGTCTCCTGAATAAAATGATGTATTTTTTTGTTTGTATTGTTAAAAATGAGGACGCTACAGGGAGTTAAAAACGAGTGACTTTTCAGCAACGTTTATACTGGGAGTCAATGAGGCCGCTCACCTGTGCTCTCCTCACTTTGAGGCTTGTCATTCAAAAACCGTAAATCCTACCGTTTAGGTAGACACATTGTGTGAATCAGGACAAGTTTTCCTACTACTTTTGAGAAAATCATGTCTGTAGAGTGAAATTTGTGGATGAAAACACGGTTTAAGCGAGAAAGTTTGAGCTTTTTTTTGAAGCCGCCTACACTCTAAGTTAACGACCCTCACTGGTGTGTAACGCAATAGACACCCATTCAAAAGCCGGATTTTCTCCCAGAAACCACATGGCGTTTGAACCGGGCCTGATCCGAAAGTGTAAAACCTAGCAGAAAAGTTGAATGCCAGATCCACAGAGGAGAAGTTTTCCTACGTTTTAGAGTTTGAATCATGTCTCTAGGTGAAAGCATGCCAGAGCAGCGGATGTTTGAAAAACGTTGAAAAAGTGCTTTTTTTTCAATTAATTCCATAGAAATGAATGGGGTTTTTTGGGGCGATTTTTTCGCGACTACGTCGCGAAAAAATCGTAAACTGTAGAGAAAAGTAATAGCATAGCGAGTCCGATCGAGCCGCACGTTTTGATGTATTGTTTGTCTGTGTGCGACGTACGGTTATTGAGGTATTCGAAATCAAAATTTGCGTAGGAATAATAATAATAATAACTAGACCGGACAATTCCCCGGGGGAAATTGTGAGAGGATGCAGTGCGCGAAGCAATTCGCTCACGCATGTTCGCTGGCCGTGAATGTGTGACCCGCAATGATGTTTCAATGCAATGATTGTGTGTGTGCTCGAGACAGCAGCCATCATGAAGAAGACCTATTCAAGAGTATGACCAAAGTGACTACAGGCGGAAATTAGCATGTACTGCTATAACCTGGGACAGACATCTGTCCTTAACACAAGGATAATGTTTAATTTGTGCACTGTCCCTTTTAAAAATAAAATAAACTCTAAACTCTAAGAAGAGTGTTTGTAGTTTGTATGTACGAACAGAAGTGTTCCTAATAAAGTGGGCGGCTAAGGTGAGGCTGACACACAAGGGCTGGAGTTTTCTACTGTTTTTTTTATGAAGGACCAGGCCTCGAACAATGACAAATAACTCGACAACGGAAGCAGCTATTCACAAAATTCTTTCACAGTGAGCGCTAGAAGGGTCTCCTGAATAAAATGATGTATTTTTTTGTTTGTATTGTTAAAAATGAGGACGCTACAGGGAGTTAAAAACGAGTGACTTTTCAGCAACGTTTATACTGGGAGTCAATGAGGCCGCTCACCTGTGCTCTCCTCACTTTGAGGCTTGTCATTCAAAAACCGTAAATCCTATCGTTTAGGTAGACACATTGTGTGAATCAGGACAAGTTTTCCTACTACTTTTGAGAAAATCATGTCTGTAGAGTTAAATTTGTGGCTGAAAACAGAGTTTAAGCGAGAAAGTTTGACCTTTTTTTTGAACCTCTCTCCACTCTGACCTTAACGAGGTCCACTGGTGTGTAACGCAATAGACACCCATTCAAAAGCCGGATTTTCTCCCAGAAACCACATGGCGTTTGACCCGGGACTGATCCGAAAGTGTAGAACCTAGCAGAAAAGTTGAATGCCAGATCCACAGAGGAGAAGTTTTCCTACGTTTTAGAGTTTGAATCACGTCTCTAGGTGAAAGCATGACAGAGCAGCGGACGTTTGAAAAACGTTGAAAAAGTGCTTTTTTTTCAATTAATTCCATAGAAATGAATGGGGTTTTTTTGGACGATTTTTTCGCGACTACGTCGCGAAAAAATCGTATTCTTTAGAGAAAAGTAATAGCATAGCGAGTCCGATCAAGCCGCACGTTTTGATACATTGTTTGTCTGTGTGCGACGTACGGTTATTGTGTTACTCGAAATCAAAATTTGTGTAGGAAGAGTAACAAATATAACACTAGACCGGACAATTCCCCGGGGGAAATTGTGAGAGGATGCAGTGCGCGAAGCAATTCGCTCACGCATGTTCGCTGGCCGTGAATGTGTGACCCGCAATGATGTTTCAATGCAATGATCGTGTGTGTGCTCGAGACAGCAGCCATCATGAAGAAGACCTATTCAAGAGCATGACCAAAGTGACTACAGGCGGAAATTAGCATGTACTGCTATAACCTGGGACAGACATCTGTCCTTAACACAAGGATAATGTTTAATTTGTGCACTGTCCCTTTTAAAAATAAAATAAACTCTAAACTCTAAGAAGAGTGTTTGAAGTTTGTATGTACGAACAGAAGTGTTCCTAATAAAGTGGGCGGCTAAGGTGAGGCTGACACACAAGGGCTGGAGTTTTCTACTGTTTTTTTTATGAAGGACCAGGCCTCGAACAATGACAAATAACTCGACAACGGAAGCAGCTATTCACAAAATTCTTTCACAGTGAGCGCTAGAAGGGTCTCCTGAATAAAATGATGTATTTTTTTGTTTGTATTGTTAAAAATGAGGACGCTACAGGGAGTTAAAAACGAGTGACTTTTCAGCAACGTTTATACTGGGAGTCAATGAGGCTGCTCACCTGTGCTCTCCTCACTTTGAGGCTTGTCATTCAAAAACCGTAAATCCTATCTTTTAGGTAGACACATTGTGTGAATCAGGACAAGTTTTCCTACTACTTTTGAGAAAATCATGTCTGTAGAGTGAAATTTGTGGCTGAAAACGGAGTTTAAGCGAGAAAGTTTGACCTTTTTTTTGAAGCCGCCTACACTCTAAGTTTAACGACCCTCACTGGTGTGTAACGCAATAGACACCCATTCAAAAGCCGGATTTTCTCCCAGAAACCACATGGCGTTTGAACCGGGCCTGATCCGAAAGTGTAAAACCTAGCAGAAAAGTTGAATGCCAGATCCACAGAGGAGAAGTTTTCCTACGTTTTAGAGTTTGAATCATGTCTCTAGGTGAAAGCATGCCAGAGCAACGGATGTTTGAAAAACGTTGAAAAAGTGCTTTTTTTTCAATTAATTCCATAGAAATGAATGGGGTTTTTTGGGGCGATTTTTTCACGACTACGTCGCGAAAAAATCGTATTCTATAGAGAAAAGTAATGTACTGTTTGTTTGCATGTACTGCTATAACCTGGGACAGACATCTGTCCTTAACACAAGGATAATGTTTAATTTGTGCACTGTCCCTTTTAAAAATAAAATAAACTCTAAACTCTAAGAAGAGTGTTTGTAGTTTGTATGTACGAACAGAAGTGTTCCTAATAAAGTGGGCGGCTAAGGTGAGGCTGACACATCAAGGGCTGGAGTTTTCTACTGTTTTTTTATGAAGGACCAGGCCTCGAACAATGACAAATAACTCGACAACGGAAGCAGCTATTCACAAAATTCTTTCACAGTGAGCGCTAGAAGGGTCTCCTGAATAAAATGATGTATTTTTTGGTTTGTATTGTTAAAAATGAGGACGCTACAGGGAGTTAAAAACGAGTGACTTTTCAGCAACATTTATACTGGGAGTCAATGAGGCTGCTCACCTGTGCTCTCCTCACTTTGAGGCTTGTCATTCAAAAACCGTAAATCCTACCGTTTAGGTAGACACATTGTGTGAATCAGGACAAGTTTTCCTACTACTTTTGAGAAAATAATGTCTGTAGAGTGAAATTTGTGGCTGAAAACGGAGTTTAAGCGAGAAAGTTTGACCTTTTTTTTGAAGCCGCCTACACTCTAAGTTTAACGACCCTCACTGGTGTGTAACGCAATAGACACCCATTCAAAAGCCGGATTTTCTCCCAGAAACCACATGGCGTTTGAACCGGGCCTGATCCGAAAGTGTAAAACCTAGCAGAAAAGTTGAATGCCAGATCCACAGAGGAGAAGTTTTCCTACGTTTTAGAGTTTGAATCATGTCTCTAGGTGAAAGCATGCCAGAGCAGTGGATGTTTGAAAAACATTGAAAAAGTGCTTTTTTTTCAATTAATTCCATAGAAATGAATGGGGTTTTTTGGGGCGATTTTTTCGCGACTACGTCGCGAAAAAATCGTATTCTATAGAGAAAAGTAATAGCATAGCGAGTCCGATCGAGCCGCACGTTTTGATATATTGTTTGTCTGTGTGCGACGTACGGTTATTGAGTTATTCGAAATCAAAATTTGCGTAGGAATAATAAGAAGAAGAAGAAATACGTAGAAGAACAATAGTTGCAGTGCTTTGCACTGCAACCTATGGGCTCCCCTAGGGGAGCCCATAGGTTGCTGTGCTGCAGCACTGCATCCTAACTAGACCGGACAATTCCCCGGGGGAAATTGTGAGAGGATGCAGTGCGCGAAGCAATTCGGTCATGCATGTTTGCCGGCCGTGAATGTGTGACCAGCAATGATGTTTCAATGCAATGATCGTGTGTGTGCTTGAGACAGCAGCCGTCATGAAGGAGACCTATTCAAGAGCATGAACAAAGTGACTACAGGCGGAAATTAGCATGTACTGCTATAACCTGGGACAGACATCTGTCCTTAACACAAGGATAATGTTTAATTTGTGCACTGTCCCTTTTAAAAATAAAATAAACTCTAAACACTAAGAAGAGTGTTTGTAGTTTGTATGTACGAACAGAAGTGTTCCTAATAAAGTGGGCAGCTAAGGTGAGGCCTGTCGGCTGCCCTCTTCTCAGTTTCTCAGAGCAGCGGATGTTTGAAAAAGTGCTTTTTTTTCCAATTAATTCCATAGAAATTAATGGGGTTTTTTTGGGACAAGTGTGACTACTACTTCTGAGAAAATTATGTCTGTAGTGTGAAATTTGTGGCTGAAAACAGTTTAAGTTTGAAATTTTGAGCATGTAAGTGTAGAACCTAGCAGAAAAGTTGAATGACAGATCCACAGAGGAGAAGTTTTCCTACGTTTTAGAGTTTGAATCACGTCTCTAGGTGAAAGCATGCCAGAGCAGCAGACGTTTGAAAAACGTTGAAAAAGTGCTTTTTTTCAATTAATTCCATAGAAATGAATGGGGTTTTTTTGTGACGATTTTTTTTTTTTATAACCTGGGACAGACATCTGATCTTAACACAAGGATAATGTTTAATTTGTGCACTGTCCCTTTTAAAAATAAAATAAACTCTAAACTCTAAGAAGAGTGTTTGTAGTTTGTATGTACGAATAGAAGTGTTCCTAATAAAGTGGGCGGCTAAGGTGAGGCTGACACACAAGGGCTGGAGTTTTCTACTGTTTTTTTATGAAGGACCAGGCCTCGAACAATGACAAATAACTCGACAACGGAAGCAGCTATTCACAAAATTCTTTCACAGTGAGCGCTAGAAGGGTCTCCTGAATAAAATGATGTATTTTTTTGTTTGCATTGTTAAAAATGAGGACGCTACAGGGAGTTAAAAACGAGTGACTTCTCAGCAACGTTTATACTGGGAGTCAATGAGGCTGCTCACCTGTGCTCTCCTCACTTTGAGGCTTGTCATTCAAAAACCGTAAATCCTATCGTTTAGGTAGACACATTGTGTGAATCAGGACAAGTTTTCCTACTACTTTTGAGAAAATCATGTCTGTAGAGTGAAATTTGTGGCTGAAAACACGGTTTAAAAATAAAATAAACTCTAAACTCTAAGAAGAGTGTTTGTAGTTTGTATGTACGAACAGAAGTGTTCCTAATAAAGTGGGCGGCTAAGGTGAGGCTGACACACAAGGGCTGGAGTTTTCTACTGTTTTTTTTATGAAGGACCAGGCCTCGAACAATGACAAATAACTCGACAACGGAAGCAGCTATTCACAAAATTCTTTCACAGTGAGCGCTAGAAGGGTCTCCTGAATAAAATGATGTATTTTTTTGTTTGTATTGTTAAAAATGACGACGCTACAGGGAGTTAAAAACGAGTGACTTTTCAGCAACGTTTATACTGGGAGTCAATGAGGCCGCTCACCTGTGCTCTCCTCACTTTGAGGCTTGTCATTCAAAAACCGTAAATCCTACCGTTTAGGTAGACACATTGTGTGAATCAGGACAAGTTTTCCTACTACTTTTGAGAAAATCATGTCTGTAGAGTGAAATTTGTGGATGAAAACGGAGTTTAAGCGAGAAAGTTTGACCTTTTTTTTGAAGCCGCCTACACTCTAAGTTTAACGACCCTCACTGGTGTGTAACGCAATAGACACCCATTCAAAAGCCGGATTTTCTCCCAGAAACCACATGGCGTTTGAACCGGGCCTGATCCGAAAGTGTAAAACCTAGCAGAAAAGTTGAATGCCAGATCCACAGAGGAGACGTTTTCCTACGTTTTAGAGTTTGAATCATGTCTCTAGGTGAAAGCATGCCAGAGCAGTGGATGTTTGAAAAACATTGAAAAAGTGCTTTTTTTTCAATTAATTCCATAGAAATGAATGGGGTTTTTTGGGGCGATTTTTTCGCGACTACGTCGCGAAAAAATCGTATTCTATAGAGAAAAGTAATAGCATAGCGAGTCCGATCGAGCCGCACGTTTTGATATATTGTTTGTCTGTGTGCGACGTACGGTTATTGAGTTATTCGAAATCAAAATTTGCGTAGGAATAATAAGAAGAAGAAGAAATACGTAGAAGAACAATAGTTGCAGTGCTTTGCACTGCAACCTATGGGCTCCCCTAGGGGAGCCCATAGGTTGCTGTGCTGCAGCACTGCATCCTAATAAGAAGAAGAAGAAACACGTAGAAGAACAATAGTTGCAGTGCTTTGCACTGCAACCTATGGGCTCCCCTAGGGGAGCCCATAGGTTGCTGTGCTGCAGCACTGCATCCTAACTAGACCGGACAATTCCCCGGGGGAAATTGTGAGAGGATGCAGTGCGCGAAGCAATTCGGTCATGCATGTTTGCCGGCCGTGAATGTGTGACCAGCAATGATGTTTCAATGCAATGATCGTGTGTGTGCTTGAGACAGCAGCCGTCATGAAGGAGACCTATTCAAGAGCATGAACAAAGTGACTACAGGCGGAAATTAGCATGTACTGCTATAACCTGGGACAGACATCTGTCCTTAACACAAGGATAATGTTTAATTTGTGCACTGTCCCTTTTAAAAATAAAATAAACTCTAAACACTAAGAAGAGTGTTTGTAGTTTGTATGTACGAACAGAAGTGTTCCTAATAAAGTGGGCAGCTAAGGTGAGGCCTGTCGGCTGCCCTCTTCTCAGTTTCTCAGAGCAGCGGATGTTTGAAAAAGTGCTTTTTTTTCCAATTAATTCCATAGAAATTAATGGGGTTTTTTTGGGACAAGTGTGACTACTACTTCTGAGAAAATTATGTCTGTAGTGTGAAATTTGTGGCTGAAAACAGTTTAAGTTTGAAATTTTGAGCATGTAAGTGTAGAACCTAGCAGAAAAGTTGAATGACAGATCCACAGAGGAGAAGTTTTCCTACGTTTTAGAGTTTGAATCACGTCTCTAGGTGAAAGCATGCCAGAGCAGCAGACGTTTGAAAAACGTTGAAAAAGTGCTTTTTTTCAATTAATTCCATAGAAATGAATGGGGTTTTTTTGTGACGATTTTTTTTTTTTATAACCTGGGACAGACATCTGATCTTAACACAAGGATAATGTTTAATTTGTGCACTGTCCCTTTTAAAAATAAAATAAACTCTAAACTCTAAGAAGAGTGTTTGTAGTTTGTATGTACGAATAGAAGTGTTCCTAATAAAGTGGGCGGCTAAGGTGAGGCTGACACACAAGGGCTGGAGTTTTCTACTGTTTTTTTATGAAGGACCAGGCCTCGAACAATGACAAATAACTCGACAACGGAAGCAGCTATTCACAAAATTCTTTCACAGTGAGCGCTAGAAGGGTCTCCTGAATAAAATGATGTATTTTTTTGTTTGCATTGTTAAAAATGAGGACGCTACAGGGAGTTAAAAACGAGTGACTTCTCAGCAACGTTTATACTGGGAGTCAATGAGGCTGCTCACCTGTGCTCTCCTCACTTTGAGGCTTGTCATTCAAAAACCGTAAATCCTATCGTTTAGGTAGACACATTGTGTGAATCAGGACAAGTTTTCCTACTACTTTTGAGAAAATCATGTCTGTAGAGTGAAATTTGTGGCTGAAAACACGGTTTAAAAATAAAATAAACTCTAAACTCTAAGAAGAGTGTTTGTAGTTTGTATGTACGAACAGAAGTGTTCCTAATAAAGTGGGCGGCTAAGGTGAGGCTGACACACAAGGGCTGGAGTTTTCTACTGTTTTTTTTATGAAGGACCAGGCCTCGAACAATGACAAATAACTCGACAACGGAAGCAGCTATTCACAAAATTCTTTCACAGTGAGCGCTAGAAGGGTCTCCTGAATAAAATGATGTATTTTTTTGTTTGTATTGTTAAAAATGACGACGCTACAGGGAGTTAAAAACGAGTGACTTTTCAGCAACGTTTATACTGGGAGTCAATGAGGCCGCTCACCTGTGCTCTCCTCACTTTGAGGCTTGTCATTCAAAAACCGTAAATCCTACCGTTTAGGTAGACACATTGTGTGAATCAGGACAAGTTTTCCTACTACTTTTGAGAAAATCATGTCTGTAGAGTGAAATTTGTGGATGAAAACACAGTTTAAGCGAGAAAGTTTGACCTTTTTTTTGAACCTCTCTCCACTCTGACCTTAACGAGGTCCACTGGTGTGTAACGCAATAGACACCCATTCAAAAGCCAGATTTTTTCCCAGAAACCACATGGCGTTTGACCCGGGACTGATCCGAAAGTGTAGAACCTAGCAGAAAAGTTGAATGCCAGATCCACAGAGGAGAAGTTTTCCTACGTTTTAGAGTTTGAATCATGCCTCTAGGTGAAAGCATGCCAGAGCAGCGGATGTTTGAAAAACGTTGGAAAAGTGCTTTTTTTTCAATTAATTCCATCGAAATGAATGGGGTTTTTTGAGACGATTTTTTCGCGACTACGTCGCGAAAAAATCGTATTCTGTAGAGAAAAGTAATAGCATAGCGAGTCCAATCAAGCCGCACGTTTTGATATATTGTTTGTCTGTGTGCGACGTACGGTTGTGTGACCTGCTATGAAGCTACAATGCCATGATTCATGTGTGTGCTTGAGACAGCCGGCCCCTCCCCTCTGTGCTCGCTTACTGAAGCCAGTCGGCATGGTAAAGGGCCTGAGCAGGTTAAAAAACACACACAAGAGTTTGTCAGGTGTCTGCTGAATTTTGCTAAGGGACAGGCCTCGAACAATGACAAATAACTCGACAACGGAAGCAGCTATTCACAAAATTCTTTCACAGTGAGCGCTAGAAGGGTTTCCTGAATAAAATGATGTATTTTTTTGTTTGTATTGTTAAAAATGAGGACGCTACAGGGAGTTAAAAACGAGTGACTTTTCAGCAACGTTTATACTGGGAGTCAATGAGGCCGCTCACCTGTGCTCTCCTCACTTTGAGGCTTGTCATTCAAAAACCGTAAATCCTATCGTTTAGGTAGACACATTGTGTGAATCAGGACAAGTTTTCCTACTACTTTTGAGAAAATCATGTCTGTAGAGTGAAATTTGTGGCTGAAAACGGAGTTTAAGCGAGAAAGTTTGACCTTTTTTTTGAAGCCGCCTACACTCTAAGCTAAACGACCCTCACTGGTGTG
The DNA here is from genome assembly GCF_027579695.1 of Neoarius graeffei. Lineage (NCBI taxonomy): Eukaryota > Metazoa > Chordata > Actinopteri > Siluriformes > Ariidae > Neoarius > Neoarius graeffei. The sequence goes on along the minus strand of NC_083590.1, from coordinate 20,548,589 downwards.
TAACGCAATAGACACCCATTCAAAAGCCGGATTTTCTCCCAGAAACCACATGGCGTTTGAACCGGGCCTGATCCGAAAGTGTAAAACCTAGCAGAAAAGTTGAATGCCAGATCCACAGAGGAGAAGTTTTCCTACGTTTTAGAGTTTGAATCATGTCTCTAGGTGAAAGCATGCCAGAGCAGTGGATGTTTGAAAAACATTGAAAAAGTGCTTTTTTTTCAATTAATTCCATAGAAATGAATGGGGTTTTTTGGGGCGATTTTTTCGCGACTACGTCGCGAAAAAATCGTATTCTATAGAGAAAAGTAATAGCATAGCGAGTCCGATCGAGCCGCACGTTTTGATATATTGTTTGTCTGTGTGCGACGTACGGTTATTGAGTTATTCGAAATCAAAATTTGCGTAGGAATAATAAGAAGAAGAAGAAATACGTAGAAGAACAATAGTTGCAGTGCTTTGCACTGCAACCTATGGGCTCCCCTAGGGGAGCCCATAGGTTGCTGTGCTGCAGCACTGCATCCTAATAAGAAGAAGAAATACGTAGAAGAACAATAGTTGCAGTGCTTTGCACTGCAACCTATGGGCTCCCCTAGGGGAGCCCATAGGTTGCTGTGCTGCAGCACTGCATCCTAACTAGACCGGACAATTCCCCGGGGGAAATTGTGAGAGGATGCAGTGCGCGAAGCAATTCGGTCACGCATGTTCGCTGGCCGTGAATGTGTGACCCGGAATGATGTTTCAACGCAATGATTGTGTGTGCTCGAAACAGCAGCCATCATGAATAAGAGCTATTCAAGAGAATAACCAAAGTGACTACAGGCGGAAATTAGCATGTACTGCTATAACCTGGGACAGACATCTGCAGCCGGTTTCACTAAAGTAGTTTAGACTGGTCTATGGGTTAAGATTGGTCTTAAGTTTCTTTATAGACCAGTCTAATGCAAGTAAGACAGTTTCACAAAAGTTAAGACTAATTTTTTAAGTCTAATTTTAGGCTTAAAAAGTAAGACACCCTCCCCCCAGTCTAATATGGGTCTAAGGGCTATATCACCATGGTAATAACTGAAATAGTGTGTGAATCAGTGTGTGTGTGTGTTGTTGTTGTTGTTGTTATTATTATTATTATAGTGTTGTTATTGTGTTCTTGTTATTGTGTTCTTGTTATTATTACTATTGTTATTATTATTACTATTGTTACTATTATTACTGGACATACTTTCTTAAATGAATAAAATTGAATTAAAAAAAAGTCAAGCCATAAGTGCCATCAATGTCAATAACTACAAGAAAGCCTGAAATATTAAGGCAGTGAAGTGCAAGTATGTAATACACAAATTTAGGCTATTATAATCTAACTATAAAGTATTCAAAAAAGAACAAACAGTGTAATGCCAGCTTATTCATTTTATTACTTATAAATAATATAAATATATATAAATAATATAAATATATCAATTCATTTATGCATATAATTACATCACCACTCATCACTTATCTCTCTCTCACACACACACACACACACACCACTACATCACTCCTCCATCTGCGCGAGTCTCTTCAATTTAAGTTGCAGTCGCTCCAAAAGGAAAGACTGCAACTTAAATTGAAGAGACTCGCGCAGATGGAGGAGTGATGTAGATAATAACGGCGACTCGCCTCCGTAGATCTCTATCACCATTTCGGTGGTGACTTTGTTTCTTCGCTTTCCCTCCTCCTGTTGGGGGTCCCGTTTTCCGCTTGTATATTAACTTTTTTGCCTCTGGCAATATTTTTAAACCTCTTCTGCACAGCTGACACGTCTCGTACCGCAGCGGGGTTAACGCTGTTCACCGCATCGGTGATTTTTTTCCACACCTCATGTTTCTTTTTCTTGGTACACTCCTCATTGAATTTCCCCAACAAAATCCCTTTGTAGGAATTAAATTCTTCAAGAATGGCTAAATTCTCTGAGTGCGTGAACAGCACTGACCGGTTGCTGTCCGCCATTTTTTTTTGTTTTGAAAAGAGTCTTAAATTACCAACAATCCTTTGCGGCATAGTACGACTTAAGATAGTCAGAGTCTTAACTGCTTTGTGCAACAGTTTTTGTTAGACGTCTATGCTAAGTCCGACTATACCCTCTGTCTAAGTTATAGTCATAGTCTATCTTAGTGAAACCGGCTCCTGTCCTTACCACAAGGATAATGTTTAATTTGTGCACTGTCCCTTTTAAAAATAAAATAAACTCTAAACTCTAAGAAGAGTGTTTGTAGTTGGTATGTACGAACAGAAGTGTTCCTAATAAAGTGGGCGGCTAAGGTGAGGCCTGTCGGCTGCCCTCCTCTCAGTTTGAGGCTTGTCATTCAAAAAGTGTAAATTCTATCGTTTAGGTAGACACATTGTGTGAATCAGGACAAGTTTTCCTACTACTTTTGAGAAAATCATGTCTGTAGAGTGAAATTTGTGGGTGAAAACACAGTTTAAGCGAGAAAATTTGAGCTTTTTTTCAAACTGTCTACACTCTAAGCTTAACGACCCTCACTGGTGTGTAACGCAATAGACACCCATTCAAAAGCCGGATTTTCTCCCGGAACCCACATGGCGTTTGAGCTGGGACTGATCCAAAAGTGTAGAACCTAGCAGAAAAGTTGAATGCCAGATCCACAGAGGAGAAGTTTTCCTACGTTTTAGAGTTTGAATCACGTCTCTAGGTTAAAGCATGCCAGAGCAGCAGACGTTTGAAAAACGTTGAAAAAGTGCTTTTTTTCAATTAATTCCATAGAAATGAATGGGGTTTTTTTCGACGATTTTTTCGCGACTACATCGCGAAAAAATTGTTTTCTATAGAGAAAAGTAATAGCATAGCGAGTCCGATCGAGCCGCACGTTTTGATATATTGTTTGTCTGTGTGCAACGTACGGTTATTGAGTTAATCGAAATCGAAATTTGCGTAGGAAGAGTAACAAATATAACACTAGACCGGACAATTCCCCGGGGGAAATTGTGAGAGGATGCAGTGCGCGAAGCAATTCGCTCACGCACGTTCGCTGGCCGTGAACGTGTGACCCGCAATGATGTTTCAATGCAATGATCGTGTGTGTGCTCGAGACAGCAGCCATCATGAAGAAGACCTATTCAAGAGTATGACCAAAGTGACTACAGGCGGAAATTAGCATGTACTGCTATAACCTGGGACAGACATCTGTCCTTAACACAAGGATAATGTTTAATTTGTGCACTGTCCCTTTTAAAAATAAAATAAACTCTAAACTCTAAGAAGAGTGTTTGTAGTTTGTATGTACGAACAGAAGTGTTCCTAATAAAGTGGGCGGCTAAGGTGAGGCTGACACACAAGGGCTGGAGTTTTCTACTGTTTTTTTTATGAAGGACCAGGCCTCGAACAATGACAAATAACTCGACAACGGAAGCAGCTATTCACAAAATTCTTTCACAGTGAGCGCTAGAAGGGTCTCCTGAATAAAATGATGTATTTTTTTGTTTGTATTGTTAAAAATGAGGACGCTACAGGGAGTTAAAAACGAGTGACTTTTCAGCAACGTTTATACTGGGAGTCAATGAGGCCGCTCACCTGTGCTCTCCTCACTTTGAGGCTTGTCATTCGAAAACCGTAAATCCTATCGTTTAGGTAGACACATTGTGTGAATCAGGACAAGTTTTCCTACTACTTTTGAGAAAATCATGTCTGTAGAGTGAAATTTGTGGCTGAAAACACGGTTTAAGCGAGAAAGTTTGAGCTTTTTTTTGAAGCCGCCTACACTCTAAGATTAACGACCCTCACTGGTGTGTAACGCAATAGACACCCATTCAAAAGCCGGATTTTCTCCCAGAAACCACATGGCGTTTGAACCGGGCCTGATCCGAAAGTGTAAAACCTAGCAGAAAAGTTGAATGCCAGATCCACAGAGGAGAAGTTTTCCTACGTTTTAGAGTTTGAATCATGTCTCTAGGTGAAAGCATGCCAGAGCAGCAGATGTTTGAAAAATGTTGAAAAAGTGCTTTTTTTTCAATTAATTCCATAGAAATGAATGGGGTTTTTTGGGGCGATTTTTTCGCGACTACGTCGCGAAAAAATCGCAATCTATAGAGAAAAGTAATAGCATAGCGAGTCCGATCGAGCCGCACGTTTTGATATATTGTTTGTCTGTGTGTGACGTACGGTTATTGAGTTATTCGAAATCAAAATTTGCGTAGGAATAATAAGTATAACTAGACCGGACAATTCCCCGGGGGAAATTGTGAGAGGATGCAGTGCGCGAAGCAATTCGCTCACGCACGTTCGCTGGCCATGAATGCGTGACCTGCAATGATGTTTCAATGCAATGATTATGTGTGTGCTTGAGACAGCAGCCGTCATGAAGAAGAGATATTCAACAGTATAACCAAAGTGACTACAGGCGGAAATTAGCATGTACTGCTATAACCTGGGACAGACATCTGTCCTTAACACAAGGATAATGTTTAATTTGTGCACTGTCCCTTTCAAAAATAAAATAAACTCTAAACTCTAAGAAGAGTGTTTGTAGTTTGTATGTACGAACAGAAGTGTTCCTAATAAAGTGGGCGGCTAAGGTGAGGCTGACACACAAGGGCTGGAGTTTTCTACTGTTTTTTTTATGAAGGACCAGGCCTCGAACAATGACAAATAACTCGACAACGGAAGCAGCTATTCACAAAATTCTTTCACAGTGAGCGCTAGAAGGGTCTCCTGAATAAAATGATGTATTTTTTTGTTTGTACTCTTTAAAATAACGACACTAGAGCGATTTAAAAACGAGTGACTTTTCTCTCACGTTTACAATGGGTTTCAATGAAGCCTGTCAGCTGCCCTGTCCTCAGTTTGACGCTTGTCATTCAAAAACCGTAAATCCTATCGTTTAGGTAGACACATTGTGTGAATCAGGACAAGTTTTCCTACTACTTTTGAGAAAATCAAGTCTGTAGAGTGAAATTTGTGGCTGAAAACAGAGTTTAAGCGAGAAATTTTGACCTTTTTTTTTAACCTCTCTCCACTCTGAGCATAACGAGGTCCACTGGTGTGTAATGCTATAGACACCCATAAAAAGCCGGATTTTCTCCCGGAACCAACATGGCGTTTGAGCCGGGACTGATCCGAAAGTGTAGAACCTAGCAGAAAAGTTGAAGGCCAGATCCACAGAGGAGAAGTTTTCCTACGTTTTAGAGTTTGAATCACGTCACTAGGTGAAAGCATGCCAGAGCAGCGGATGTTTGAAAAACGTTGAAAAAGTGCTTTTTTTTCAATTAATTCCATAGAAATGAATGGGGATTTTTTGGACGATTTTTTCGCGACTACGTCGCGAAAAAATCGTATTCTATAGAGAAAAGTAATAGCATAGCGAGTCCGATCGAGCCGCACGTTTTGATACATTGTTTGTCTGTGTGCGACGTACGGTTATTGTGTTACTCGAAATCAAAATTTGTGTAGGAAGAGTAACAAATATAACACTAGACTGGACAATTCCCCGGGGGAAATTGTGAGAGGATGCAGTGCGCGAAGCAATTCGGTCACGCATGTTCGCTGGCCGTGAACGTGTGACCCGCAATGACGTTTCAATGCAATGATTGTGTGTGTGCTCGAGACAGCAGCCATCATGAAGAAGAGCTATTCAAGAGCATGAACAAAGTGACTACAGGCGGAAATTAGCATGTACTGCTATAACCTGGGACAGACATCTGTCCTTACCACAAGGATAATGTTTAATTTGTGCACTGTCCCTTTTAAAAATAAAATAAACTCTAAACACTAAGAAGAGTGTTTGTAGTATGTATGTACGAACAGAAGTGTTCCTAATAAAGTGGGCGGCTAAGGTGAGGCTAAGACACACAAGGGCTGGAGTTTTCTACTGTTTTTTTATGAAGGACCAGGCCTCGAACAATAACAAATAACTCGACAACGGAAGCAGCTATTCACAAAATTCTTTCACAGTGAGCGCTAGAAGGGTCTCCTGAATAAAATGTTGTATTTTTTTGTTTGTACTCTTAAAAATAACGACAATAGAGCGATTTAAAAACGAGTGACTTTTCTCTCATGTTTACAATGGGTTTCAATGAAGCCTGTCAGCTGCCCTGTCCTCAGTTTGACGCTTGTCATTCAAAAACCGTAAATCCTATTGTTTAGGTAGACACATTGTGTGAATCAGGACAAGTTTTCCTACAAGGATAATGTTTAATTTGTGCACTGTCCCTTTTAAAAATAAAATAAACTCTAAACTCTAAGAAGAGTGTTTGTAGTTTGTATGTACGAACAGAAGTGTTCCTAATAAAGTGGGCGGCTAAGGTGAGGCTGACACACAAGGGCTGGAGTTTTCTACTGTTTTTTTATGAAGGACCAGGCCTCGAACAATGACAAATAACTCGACAACGGAAGCAGCTATTCACAAAATTCTTTCACAGTGAGCGCTAGAAGGGTCTCCTGAATAAAATGATGTATTTTTTTGTTTGTATTTTTAAAAATGACGACGCTACAGGGAGTTAAAAACGAGTGACTTTTCAGCAACGTTTATACTGGGAGTCAATGAGGCCGCTCACCTGTGCTCTCCTCACATTGAGGCTTGTCATTCAAAAACCGTAAATCCTATCGTGTAGGTAGACACATTGTGTGAATCAGGACAAGTTTTCCTACTACTTTTGAGAAAATCATGTCTGTAGAGTGAAATTTGTGGCTGAAAACACGGTTTAAGCGAGAAAGTTTGAGCTTTTTTTTGAAGCCGCCTACACTCTAAGCTTAAAGACCCTCACTGGTGTGTAACGCAATAGACACCCATTCAAAAGCTGGATTTTCTCCCAGAAACCACATGGCGTTTGAACCGGGACTGATCCGAAAGTGTAAAACCTAGCAGAAAAGTTGAATGCCAGATCCACAGAGGAGAAGTTTTCCTACGTTTTAGAGTTTGAATCATGTCTCTAGGTGAAAGCATGCCAGAGCAACGGATGTTTGAAAAACGTTGAAAAAGTGCTTTTTTTCAATTAATTCCATAGAAATGAATGGGGTTTTTTGGGGCGATTTTTTCACGACTACGTCGCGAAAAAATCGTATTCTATAGAGAAAAGTAATGTACTGTTTGTTTGCATGTACTGCTATAACCTGGGACAGACATCTGTCCTTAACACAAGGATAATGTTTAATTTGTGCACTGTCCCTTTTAAAAATAAAATAAACTCTAAACTCTAAGAAGAGTGTTTGTAGTTTGTATGTACGAACAGAAGTGTTCCTAATAAAGTGGGCGGCTAAGGTGAGGCTGACACACAAGGGCTGGAGTTTTCTACTGTTTTTTTATGAAGGACCAGGCCTCGAACAATGACAAATTACTCGACAACGGAAGCAGCTATTCACAAAATTCTTTCACAGTGAGCGCTAGAAGGGTCTCCTGAATAAAATGATGTATTTTTTTGTTTGTATTGTTAAAAATGAGGACGCTACAGGGAGTTAAAAACGAGTGACTTTTCAGCAACGTTTATACTGGGAGTCAATGAGGCTGCTCACCTGTGCTCTCCTCACTTTGAGGCTTGTCATTCAAAAACCGTAAATCCTATCGTTTAGGTAGACACATTGTGTGAATCAGGACAAGTTTTCCTACTACTTTTGAGAAAATAATGTCTGTAGAGTGAAATTTGTGGCTGAAAACGGAGTTTAAGCGAGAAAGTTTGACCTTTTTTTTGAAGCCGCCTACACTCTAAGTTTAACGACCCTCACTGGTGTGTAACGCAATAGACACCCATTCAAAAGCCGGATTTTCTCCCAGAAACCACATGGCGTTTGAACCGGGCCTGATCCGAAAGTGTAAAACCTAGCAGAAAAGTTGAACGCCAGATCCACAGAGGAGAAGTTTTCCTACGTTTTAGAGTTTGAATCATGTCTCTAGGTGAAAGCATGCCAGAGCAGTGGATGTTTGAAAAACATTGAAAAAGTGCTTTTTTTTCAATTAATTCCATAGAAATGAATGGGGTTTTTTGGGGCGATTTTTTCGCGACTACGTCGCGAAAAAATCGTATTCTATAGAGAAAAGTAATAGCATAGCGAGTCCGATCGAGCCGCACGTTTTGATATATTGTTTGTCTGTGTGCGACGTACGGTTATTGAGTTATTCGAAATCAAAATTTGCGTAGGAATAATAAGAAGAAGAAGAAATACGTAGAAGAACAATAGTTGCAGTGCTTTGCACTGCAACCTATGGGCTCCCCTAGGGGAGCCCATAGGTTGCTGTGCTGCAGCACTGCATCCTAATAATAATAACTAGACCGGACAATTCCCCGGGGGAAATTGTGAGAGGATGCAGTGCGCGAAGCAATTCGGTCACGCACGTTCGCTGGCCGTGAACGTGTGACCCGCAATTATGTTTCAATGCAATGATTATGTGTGTGCTTGAGACAGCAGCCGTCATGAAGAAGAGCTATTCAACAGTACAACCAAAGTGACTACAGGCGGAAATTAGCATGTACTGCTATAACCTGGGACAGACATCTGTCCTTACCACAAGGATAATGTTTAATTTGTGCACTGTCCCTTTTAAAAATAAAATAAACTCTAAGAAGAGTGTTTGTAGTTTGAATGTACGAACAGAAGTGTTCCTAATAAAGTGGGCGGCTAAGGTGAGGCCTGTCGGCTGCCCTCCTCTCAGTTTCTCAGAGCAGCGGATGTTTGAAAAAGTGCTTTTTTTTCCAATTAATTCCATAGAAATGAATGGGGTTTTTTTGGGACAAGTGTGACTACTACTTTTGAGAAAATTATGTCTGTAGTGTGAAATTTGTGGCTGAAAACAGTTTAAGTTTGAAATTTTGAGCATGATGTGTGTGTGCTTGAGACAGCTTTTCCCTCTGCCCCGTCACTGGCCCCAATTGGCATGGTGACGGGCCTGAACAGGAGAGTTAAGCACACACACAAGATTATGTCAGGTGTCTGCTGTGTTTTTTGCAAAGAGTAGGCCTCGAACAATCACAAATAACTCGACAACGAAAGCAGCTATTCACAAAATTCTTTCACAGTGAGCGCTAGAAGGGTCTCCTGAATAAAATGATGTGTAACGCACTGGTGTGTAACGCAATAGACACCCATTCAAAAGCCGGATTTTCTCCCAGAACTCACATCGTGTTTGAGCCGGGCCTGATCCGAAAGTGTAGAACCTTGCAGAAAAGTTGAATGCCAGATCCACAGAGGAGAAGTTTTCCTACGTTTTAGAGTTTGAATCACGTCTCTAGGTTAAAGCATGCCAGAGCAGCGGATGTTTGAAAAACGTTGAAAAAGTGCTTTTTTTCAAATTAATTCCATAGAAATGAATGGGGTTTTTTTGGACGATTTTTTCACGACTACGTCGCGAAAAAATCGTAAACTGTAGAGAAAAGTAATAGCATAGCGAGTCCGATCGAGCCGCACGTTTTGATATATTGTTTGTCTGTGTGCGACGTACGGTTATTGAGTTAATCGAAATCGAAATTTGCGTAGGGAGAGTAACAAATATAACACTAGACCGGACAATTCCCCGGGGGAAATTGTGAGAGGATGCAGTGCGCGAAGCAATTCGGTCACGCATGTTCGCTGGCCGTGAATGTGTGACCCGCAATGATGTTTCAATGCAATGATTGTGTGTGTGCTTGAGACAGCAGCCGTCATGAAGAAGAGCTATTCAACAGTATAACCAAAGTGACTACAGGCGGAAATTAGCATGTACTGCTATAACCTGGGACAGACATCTGTCCTAACCACAAGGATAATGTTTAATTTGTGCACTGTCCCTTTTAAAAATAAAATAAACTCTAAACTCTAAGAAGAGTGTTTGTAGTTTGTATGTACGAACAGAAGTGTTCCTAATAAAGTGGGCGGCTAAGGTGAGGCTGACACACAAGGGCTGGAGTTTTCTACTGTTTTTTTTATGAAGGACCAGGCCTCGAACAATGACAAATAACTCGACAACGGAAGCAGCTATTCACAAAATTCTTTCACAGTGAGCGCTAGAAGGGTCTCCTGAATAAAATGATGTATTTTTTTGTTTGTATTGTTAAAAATGAGGACGCTACAGGGAGTTAAAAACGAGTGACTTTTCTATCCCGTTTATAATGCATGTCAATGAGCTAACACACACAAGGTCTTGAATTTTGTGCTGTTTTTTACTACGGACCAGACCTCAAACAATGACAAATAACTCGACAACGAAAGCAGCTATTCACAAAATTCTTTCACAGTGAGCGCTAGAAGGGTCTCCTGAATAAAATGATGTATTTTTTTGTTTGTATTGTTAAAAATGAGGACGCTACAGGGAGTTAAAAACGAGTGACTTTTCAGCAACGTTTATACTGGGAGTCAATGAGGCCGCTCACCTGTGCTCTCCTCACTTTGAGGCTTGTCATTCAAAAACCGTAAATCCTATCGTTTAGGTAGACACATTGTGTGAATCAGGACAAGTTTTCCTACTACTTTTGAGAAAATCATGTCTGTAGAGTGAAATTTGTGGATGAAAACACGGTTTAAGCGAGAAAGTTTGAGCTTTTTTTTGAAGCCGCCTACACTCTAACCTTAACGACCCTCACTGGTGTGTAACGCAATAGACACCCATTCAAAAGCCGGATTTTCTCCCAGAAACCACATGGCGTTTGAACCGGGCCTGATCCGAAAGTGTAAAACCTAGCAGAAAAGTTGAATGCCAGATCCACAGAGGAGAAGTTTTCCTACGTTTTAGAGTTTGAATCATGTCTCTAGGTGAAAGCATGCCAGAGCAGTGGATGTTTGAAAAACATTGAAAAAGTGCTTTTTTTTCAATTAATTCCATAGAAATGAATGGGGTTTTTTGGGGCGATTTTTTCGCGACTACGTCGCGAAAAAATCGTATTCTATAGAGAAAAGTAATAGCATAGCGAGTCCGATCGAGCCGCACGTTTTGATATATTGTTTGTCTGTGTGCGACGTACGGTTATTGAGTTATTCGAAATCAAAATTTGCGTAGGAATAATAAGAAGAAGAAGAAATACGTAGAAGAACAATAGTTGCAGTGCTTTGCACTGCAACCTATGGGCTCCCCTAGGGGAGCCCATAGGTTGCTGTGCTGCAGCACTGCATCCTAACTAGACCGGACAATTCCCCGGGGGAAATTGTGAGAGGATGCAGTGCGCGAAGCAATTCGCTCACGCACGTTCGCTGGCCGTGAATGTGTGACCCGCAATGATGTTTCAATGCAATGATTGTGTGTGTGCTTGAGACAGCAGCCGTCATGAAGAAGAGCTATTCAAGACTATGACCAAAGTGACTACAGGCGGAAATTAGCATGTACTGCTATAACCTGGGACAGACATCTGTCCTTAACACAAGGATAATGTTTAATTTGTGCACTGTCCCTTTTAAAAATAAAATAAACTCTAAACTCTAAGAAGAGTGTTTGTAGTTTGTATGTACGAACAGAAGTGTTCCTAATAAAGTGGGCGGCTAAGGTGAGGCTGACACACAAGGGCTGGAGTTTTCTACTGTTTTTTTTATGAAGGACCAGGCCTCGAACAATGACAAATAACTCGACAACGGAAGCAGCTATTCACAAAATTCTTTCACAGTGAGCGCTAGAAGGGTCTCCTGAATAAAATGATGTATTTTTTTGTTTGTATTGTTAAAAATGAGGACGCTACAGGGAGTTAAAAACGAGTGACTTTTCAGCAACGTTTATACTGGGAGTCAATGAGGCCGCTCACCTGTGCTCTCCTCACTTTGAGGCTTGTCATTCAAAAACCGTAAATCCTATCGTTTAGGTAGACACATTGTGTGAATCAGGACAAGTTTTCCTACTACTTTTGAGAAAATCATGTCTGTAGAGTGAAATTTGTGGCTGAAAACACGGTTTAAGCGAGAAAGTTTGACCTTTTTTTTGAACCTCTCTCCACTCTGACCTTAACGAGGTCCACTGGTGTGTAACGCAATAGACACCCATTCAAAAGCCGGATTTTCTCCCAGAAACCACATGGCGTTTGAACCGGGCCTGATCCGAAAGTGTAGAACCTAGCAGAAAAGTTGAATGCCAGATCCACAGAGGAGAAGTTTTCCTACGTTTTAGAGTTTGAATCACGTCTCTAGGTTAAAGCATGCCAGAGCAGCGGATGTTTGAAAAACGTTGAAAAAGTGCTTTTTTTTCAATTAATTCCATAGAAATGAATGGGATTTTTTGGGGCGATTTTTTCGCGACTACGTCGCGAAAAAATCGTATTCTATAGAGAAAAGTAATAGCATAGCGAGTCCGATCGAGCCGCACGTTTTGATACATTGTTTGTCTGTGTGCGACGTACGGTTATTGTGTTACTCGAAATCAAAATTTGTGTAGGAAGAGTAACAAATATAACACTAGACCGGACAATTCCCCGGGGGAAATTGTGAGAGGATGCAGTGCGCGAAGCAATTCGGTCATGCATGTTTGCCGGCCGTGAATGTGTGACCAGCAATGATGTTTCAATGCAATGATCGTGTGTGTGCTTGAGACAGCAGCCGTCATGAAGGAGACCTATTCAAGAGCATGAACAAAGTGACTACAGGCGGAAATTAGCATGTACTGCTATAACCTGGGACAGACATCTGTCCTTACCACAAGGATAATGTTTAATTTGTGCACTGTCCCTTTTAAAAATAAAATAAACTCTAAACACTAAGAAGAGTGTTTGTAGTTTGTATGTACGAACAGAAGTGTTCCTAATAAAGTGGGCGGCTAAGGTGAGGCCTGTCGGCTGCCCTCTTCTCAGTTTCTCAGAGCAGCGGATGTTTGAAAAAGTGCTTTTTTTTCCAATTAATTCCATAGAAATTAATGGGGTTTTTTTGGGACAAGTGTGACTACTACTTCTGAGAAAATTATGTCTGTAGTGTGAAATTTGTGGCTGAAAACAGTTTAAGTTTGAAATTTTGAGCATGTAAGTGTAGAACCTAGCAGAAAAGTTGAATGACAGATCCACAGAGGAGAAGTTTTCCTACGTTTTAGAGTTTGAATCACGTCTCTAGGTGAAAGCATGCCAGAGCAGCAGACGTTTGAAAAACGTTGAAAAAGTGCTTTTTTTCAATTAATTCCATAGAAATGAATGGGGTTTTTTTGTGACGATTTTTTTTTTATAACCTGGGACAGACATCTGATCTTAACACAAGGATAATGTTTAATTTGTGCACTGTCCCTTTTAAAAATAAAATAAACTCTAAACTCTAAGAAGAGTGTTTGTAGTTTGTATGTACGAACAGAAGTGTTCCTAATAAAGTGGGCGGCTAAGGTGAGGCTGCCACACAAGGGCTGGAGTTTTCTACTGTTTTTTTATGAAGGACCAGGCCTCGAACAATGACAAATAACTCGACAACGGAAGCAGCTATTCACAAAATTCTTTCACAGTGAGCGCTAGAAGGGTCTCCTGAATAAAATGATGTATTTTTTTGTTTGTATTGTTAAAAATGAGGACGCTACAGGGAGTTAAAAACGAGTGACTTTTCAGCAACGTTTATACTGGGAGTCAATGAGGCCGCTCACCTGTGCTCTCCTCACTTTGAGGCTTGTCATTCAAAAACCGTAAATCCTATCGTTTAGGTAGACACATTGTGTGAATCAGGACAAGTTTTCCTACTACTTTTGAGAAAATCATGTCTGTAGAGTGAAATTTGTGGCTGAAAACGGAGTTTAAGCGAGAAAGTTTGACCTTTTTTTTGAAGCCGCCTACACTCTAAGTTTAACGACCCTCACTGGTGTGTAACGCAATAGACACCCATTCAAAAGCCGGATTTTCTCCCAGAAACCACATGGCGTTTGAACCGGGCCTGATCCGAAAGTGTAAAACCTAGCAGAAAAGTTGAATGCCAGATCCACAGAGGAGAAGTTTTCCTACGTTTTAGAGTTTGAATCATGTCTCTAGGTGAAAGCATGCCAGAGCAGTGGATGTTTGAAAAACATTGAAAAAGTGCTTTTTTTTCAATTAATTCCATAGAAATGAATGGGGTTTTTTGGGGCGATTTTTTCGCGACTACGTCGCGAAAAAATCGTATTCTACAGAGAAAAGTAATAGCATAGCGAGTCCGATCGAGCCGCACGTTTTGATATATTGTTTGTCTGTGTGCGACGTACGGTTATTGAGTTATTCGAAATCAAAATTTGCGTAGGAATAATAAGAAGAAGAAGAAGAAGAAGAAATACGTAGAAGAACAATAGTTGCAGTGCTTTGCACTGCAACCTATGGGCTCCCCTAGGGGAGCCCATAGGTTGCTGTGCTGCAGCACTGCATCCTAACTAGACCGGACAATTCCCCGGGGGAAATTGTGAGAGGATGCAGTGCGCGAAGCAATTCGCTCACGCATGTTCGCTGGCCGTGAACGTGTGACCCGCAATGATGTTTCAATGCAATGATCGTGTGTGTGCTCGAGACAGCAGCCATCATGAAGAAGACCTATTCAAGAGTATGACCAAAGTGACTACAGGCGGAAATTAGCATGTACTGCTATAACCTGGGACAGACATCTGTCCTTAACACAAGGATAATGTTTAATTTGTGCACTGTCCCTTTTAAAAATAAAATAAACTCTAAACTCTAAGAAGAGTGTTTGTAGGTTGTATGTACGAACAGAAGTGTTCCTAATAAAGTGGGCGGCTAAGGTGAGGCCTGTCGGCTGCCCTCCTCTCAGTTTGAGGCTTGTCATTCAAAAAGTGTAAATCCTATCGTTTAGGTAGACACATTGTGTGAATCAGGACAAGTTTTCCTACTACTTTTGAGAAAATCATGTCTGTAGAGTGAAATTTGTGGGTGAAAACACAGTTTAAGCGAGAAAGTTTGAGCTTTTTTTTTCAAACTGTCTACACTCTGTAGAGAAAATTAATAGCATAGCGAGTCCAATCGAGCCGCACGTTTTGATATATTGTTTGTCTGTGTGCGACGTACGGTTGTGTGACCTGCTATGAAGCTACAATGCCATGATTTATGTGTGTGCTTGAGACAGCCGGCCCCTCCCCTCTGTGCTCGCTTACTGAAGCCAGTCGGCATGGTGAAGGGCCTGAGCAGGTTAAGATACACACACAAGATTTTGTCAGGTGTCTGTCTGCTGTGTTTTGCTAAGGAGTAGGCCTCGAACAATCACAAATAACTCGACAACGAAAGCAGCTATTCACAAAATTCTTTCACAGTGAGCGCTAGAAGGGTCTCCTGAATAAAATGATGTATTTTTTTGTTTGTATTGTTAAAAATGAGGACGCTACAGGGAGTTAAAAACGAGTGACTTTTCAGCAACGTTTATACTGGGAGTCAATGAGGCCGCTCACCTGTGCTCTCCTCACTTTGAGGCTTGTCATTCGAAAACCGTAAATCCTATCGTTTAGGTAGACACATTGTGTGAATCAGGACAAGTTTTCCTACTACTTTTGAGAAAATCATGTCTGTAGAGTGAAATTTGTGGCTGAAAACACGGTTTAAGCGAGAAAGTTTGAGCTTTTTTTTGAAGCCGCCTACACTCTAAGCTTAACGACCCTCACTGGTGTGTAACGCAATAGACACCCATTCAAAAGCCGGATTTTCTCCCAGAAACCACATGGCGTTTGAACCGGGCCTGATCCGAAAGTGTAAAACCTAGCAGAAAAGTTGAATGCCAGATCCACAGAGGAGAAGTTTTCCTACGTTTTAGAGTTTGAATCATGTCTCTAGGTGAAAGCATGCCAGAGCAGTGGATGTTTGAAAAACATTGAAAAAGTGCTTTTTTTTCAATTAATTCCATAGAAATGAATGGGGTTTTTTTGGACGATTTTTTCGCGACTACGTCGCGAAAAAATCGTATTCTATAGAGAAAAGTAATAGCATAGCGAGTCCGATCGAGCCGCACGTTTTGATACATTGTTTGTCTGTGTGCGACGTACGGTTATTGTGTTACTCGAAATCAAAATTTGTGTAGGAAGAGTAACAAATATAACACTAGACTGGACAATTCCCCGGGGGAAATTGTGAGAGGATGCAGTGCGCGAAGCAACTCGGTCACGCATGTTCGCTGGCCGTGAATGTGTGACCCGCAATGATGTTTCAATGCAATGATTGTGTGTGTGCTTGAGACAGCAGCCATCATGAAGAAGAGCTATTCAAGAGCATGAACAAAGTGACTACAGGCGGAAATTAGCATGTACTGCTATAACCTGGGACAGACATCTGTCCTTACCACAAGGATAATGTTTAATTTGTGCACTGTCCCTTTTAAAAATAAAATAAACTCTAAACACTAAGAAGAGTGTTTGTAGTTTGTATGTACGAACAGAAGTGTTCCTAATAAAGTGGGCGGCTAAGGTGAGGCTAAGACACACAAGGGCTGGAGTTTTCTACTGTTTTTTTTATGAAGGACCAGGCCTCGAACAATAACAAATAACTCGACAACGGAAGCAGCTATTCACAAAATTCTTTCACAGTGAGCGCTAGAAGGGTCTCCTGAATAAAATGATGTATTTTTTTGTTTGTACTCTTAAAAATAACGACAATAGAGCGATTTAAAAACGAGTGACTTTTCTCTCATGTTTACAATGGGTTTCAATGAAGCCTGTCAGCTGCCCTGTCCTCAGTTTGACGCTTGTCATTCAAAAAACGTAAATCCTATCGTTTAGGTAGACACATTGCGTGAATCAGGACAAGTTTTCCTACTACTTTTGAGAAAATCATGTCTGTAGAGTGAAATTTGTGGATGAAAACACAGTTTAAGCGAGAAAGTTTGAGCTTTTTTTCCAAGCTGTCTACACTCTAAGCTTAACGACCTTCACTGGTGTGTAACGCAATAGACACCCATTCAAAAGCCGGATTTTCTCCCGGAACCCACATGGCGTTTGAGCCGGGACTGATCCAAAAGTGTAGAACCTAGCAGAAAAGTTGAATGCCAGATCCACAGAGGAGAAGTTTTCCTACGTTTTAGAGTTTGAATCACGTCTCTAGGTTAAAGCATGCCAGAGCAGCGGACGGTTGAAAAACGTTGAAAAAGTGCTTTTTTTCAATTAATTCCATAGAAATGAATGGGGTTTTTTGGGGCGATTTTTTAGCGACTACGTCGCGAAAAAATCGTTTTCTATAGAGAAAAGTAATAGCATAGCGAGTCCGATCGAGCCGCACGTTTTGATATATTGTTTGTCTGTGTGCGACGTACGGTTATTGTGTTACTCGAAATCAAAATTTGTGTAGGAAGAGTAACAAATATAACACTAGACCGGACAATTCCCCGGGGGAAATTGTGAGAGGATGCAGTGCGCGAAGCAATTCGCTCACGCATGTTCGCTGGCCGTGAATGTGTGACCCGCAATGACGTTTCAATGCAATGATCGTGTGTGTGCTCGAGACAGCAGCCGTCATGAAGAAGACCTATTCAAGAGTATGACCAAAGTGACTACAGGCGGAAATTAGCATGTACTGCTATAACCTGGGACAGACATCTGTCCTTAACACAAGGAAAATGTTTAATTTGTGCGCTGTCCCTTTTAAAAATAAAATAAACTCTAAACTCTAAGAAGAGTGTTTGTAGTTTGTATGTACGAACAGAAGTGTTCCTATTAAAGTGGGCGGCTAAGGTGAGGCTGACACACAAGGGCTGGAGTTTTCTACTGTTTTTTTTATGAAGGACCAGGCCTCGAACAATGACAAATAACTCGACAACGGAAGCAGCTATTCACAAAATTCTTTCACAGTGAGCGCTAGAAGGGTCTCCTGAATAAAATGATGTATTTTTTTGTTTGTATTGTTAAAAATGAGGACGCTACAGGGAGTTAAAAACGAGTGACTTTTCAGCAACGTTTATACTGGGAGTCAATGAGGCCGCTCACCTGTGCTCTCCTCACTTTGAGGCTTGTCATTCGAAAACCGTAAATCCTATCGTTTAGGTAGACACATTGTGTGAATCAGGACAAGTTTTCCTACTACTTTTGAGAAAATCATGTCTGTAGAGTGAAATTTGTGGCAGAAAACACGGTTTAAGCGAGAAAGTTTGAGCTTTTTTTTGAAGCCGCCTACACTCTAATCTTAACGACCCTCACTGGTGTGTAACGCAATAGACACCCATTCAAAAGCCGGATTTTCTCCCAGAAACCACATGGTGTTTGAACCGGGCCTGATCCGAAAGTGTAAAACCTAGCAGAAAAGTTGAATGCCAGATCCACAGAGGAGAAGTTTTCCTACGTTTTAGAGTTTGAATCATGTCTCTAGGTGAAAGCATGCCAGAGCAGCGGATGTTTGAAAAACGTTGAAAAAGTGCTTTTTTTTCAATTAATTCCATAGAAATGAATGGGGTTTTTTGGGGCGATTTTTTCGCGACTACGTCGCGAAAAAATCGTATTCTATAGAGAAAAGTAATAGCATAGCGAGTCCGATCGAGCCGCACGTTTTGATATATTGTTTGTCTGTGTGCGACGTACGGTTGTGTGACCTGCTATGAAGCTACAATGCCATGATTTGTGTGCTTGAGACAGCCGGCCCCTCCCCTCTGTGCTCGCTTACTGAAGCCAGTAAGCATGGTAACAGGCCTGAGCAGGTTATGAAACACACACAAGATTTTATCAGGTGTCTGCTGTAAATTGCTATGGACCAGGCCTCGAACAATGACAAATAACTCGACAACGGAAGCAGCTATTCACAAAATTCTTTCACAGTGAGCGCTAGAAGGGTCTCCTGAATAAAATGATGTATTTTTTTCTTTGTATTGTTAAAAATGAGGACGCTACAGGGAGTTAAAAACGAGTGACTTTTCAGCAACGTTTATACTGGGAGTCAATGAGGCCGCTCACCTGTGCTCCCCTCACTTTGAGGCTTGTCATTCAAAAACCGTAAATCCTATCGTTTAGGTAGACACATTGTGTGAATCAGGACAAGTTTTCCTACTACTTTTGAGAAAATCATGTCTGTAGAGTGAAATTTGTGGCTGAAAACAGAGTTTAAGCGAGAAAGTTTGACCTTTTTTTTGAAGCCGCCTACACTCTAAGCCTAACGACCCTCACTGGTGTGTAACGCAATAGACACCCATTCAAAAGCCGGATTTTCTCCCAGAAACCATATGGCGTTTGAACCGGGCCTGATCCGAAAGTGTAAAACCTAGCAGAAAAGTTGAATGCCAGATCCACAGAGGAGAAGTTTTCCTACGTTTTAGAGTTTGAATCATGTCTCTAGGTGAAAGCATGCCAGAGCAGTGGATGTTTGAAAAACGTTGAAAAAGTGCTTTTTTTTCAATTAATTCCATAGAAATGAATGGGGTTTTTTGGGGCGATTTTTTCGCGACTACGTCGCGAAAAAATCGTAAACTGTAGAGAAAAGTAATAGCATAGCGAGTTCGATCGAGCCGCACGTTTTGATATATTGTTTGTCTGTGTGCGACGTACGGTTATTGAGTTATTCGAAATCAAAATTTGCGTAGGAATAATAAGAATAAGAAAAAGAAGAAGAAACACGTAGAAGAACAATAGTTGCAGTGCTTTGCACTGCAACCTATGGGCTCCCCTAGGGGAGCCCATAGGTTGCTGTGCTGCAGCACTGCATCCTAACTAGACCGGACAATTCCCCGGGGGAAATTGTGAGAGGATGCAGTGCGCGAAGCAATTCGCTCACGCACGTTCGCTGGCCGTGAATGTGTGACCCGCAATGATGTTTCAATGCAATGATCGTGTGTGTGCTCGAGACAGCAGCCATCATGAAGAAGACCTATTCAAGAGTATGACCAAAGTGACTACAGGCGGAAATTAGCATGTACTGCTATAACCTGGGACAGACATCTGTCCTTACCACAAGGATAATGTTTAATTTGTGCACTGTCCCTTTTAAAAATAAAATAAACTCTAAACTCTAAGAAGAGTGTTTGTAGTTTGTATGTACGAACAGAAGTGTTCCTAATAAAGTGGGCGGCTAAGGTGAGGCTGACACACAAGGGCTGGAGTTTTCTACTGTTTTTTTTATGAAGGACCAGGCCTCGAACAATGACAAATAACTCGACAACGGAAGCAGCTATTCACAAAATTCTTTCACAGTGAGCGCTAGAAAGGTCTCCTGAATAAAATGATGTAATTTTTTGTTTGTACTCTTAAAAATAACGACACTAGAGCGATTTAAATACGAGTGACTTTTCACTCACGTTTATAATGTGAGTCAATGAGCTAAGAAACACAAGGTCTTGAATATTGTGCTGTGTTTTACTACGGACCAGACCTCGAACAATGACAAATAACTCGACAACGGAAGCAGCTATTCACAAAATTCTTTCACACTGAGCGCTAGAAGGGTCTCCTGAATAAAATGATGTATTTTTTTGTTTGTACTCTTTAAAATAACGACACTAGAGCGATTTAAAAACGAGTGACTTTTCACTCATGTTTATAATGTGTGTCAATGACCTAAGACACACAAGGTCTTGAATATTGTGCTGTGTTTTACTACGGACCAGACCTCGAACAATGACAAATAACTCGACAACGGAAGCAGCTATTCACAAAATTCTTTCACAGTGAGCGCTAGAAGGGTCTCCTGAATAAAATGATGTATTTTTTTGTTTGTATTGTTAAAAATGAGGACGCTACAGGGAGTTAAAAACGAGTGACTTTTCAGCAACGTTTATACTGGGAGTCAATGAGGCCGCTCACCTGTGCTCTCCTCACTTTGAGGCTTGTCATTCAAAAACCGTAAATCCTATCGTTTAGGTAGACACATTGTGTGAATCAGGACAAGTTTTCCTACTACTTTTGAGAAAATCATGTCTGTAGAGTGAAATTTGTGGCTGAAAACAGAGTTTAAGCGAGAAAGTTTGACCTTTTTTTTCAAACTGTCTACACTCTAAGATAATGACCTTCACTGGTGTGTAACGCAATAGACACCCATTCAAAAGCCGGATTTTCTATCAGAACCCACATGGCGTTTGACCCGGGACTGATCCGAAAGTGTAGAACCTAGCAGAAAAGTTGAATGCCAGATCCACAGAGGAGAAGTTTTCCTACGTTTTAGAGTTTGAATCATGTCTCTAGGTGAAAGCATGCCAGAGCAGCGGATGTTTGAAAAACGTTGAAAAAGTGCTTTTTTTTCAATTAATTCCATAGAAATGAATGGGGTTTTTTGGGGCGATTTTTTCGCGACTACGTCGCGAAAAAATCGTAAACTGTAGAGAAAAGTAATAGCATAGCGAGTCCGATCGAGCCGCACGTTTTGATGTATTGTTTGTCTGTGTGCGACGTACGGTTATTGAGGTATTCGAAATCAAAATTTGCGTAGGAATAATAATAATAACTAGACCGGACAATTCCCCGGGGGAAATTGTGAGAGGATGCAGTGCGCGAAGCAATTCGCTCACGCATGTTCGCTGGCCGTGAACGTGTGACCTGCAATGACGTTTCAATGCAATGATTGTGTGTGTGCTTGAGACAGCAGCCATCATGAAGAAGAGCTATTCAACAGTATGAACAAAGTGACTACAGGCGGAAATTAGCATGTACTGCTTTAACCTGGGACAGACATCTGTCCTTACCACAACGATAATGTTTAATTTGTGCACTGTCCCTTTTAAAAATAAAATAAACTCTAAGAAGAGTGTTTGTAGTTTGTATGTACGAACAGAAGTGTTCCTAATAAAGTGGGCGGCTAAGGTGAGGCCTGTCGGCTGCCCTCTTCTCAGTTTCTCAGAGCAGCGGATGTTTGAAAAAGTGCTTTATTTTCCAATTAATTCCATAGAAATGAATGGGGTTTTTTTGGGACAAGTGTGACTACTACATTTGAGAAAATTATGTCTGTAGTGTGAAATTTGTGGCTGAAAACAGTTTAAGATTGAAATTTTGAGCATGATTTGTGTGTGTGCTTGAGACAGCAGCCCCCCTCTGCCCCGTCACTGGCCCCAATCGGCATGGTGACGGGCCTGAACAGGAGAGTTAAGAGACACACAGAAGATTATGTCAGGTTTCTGCTGTGTTTTGCTAAGAAGTAGGCCTCGAACAATCACAAATAACTCGACAACGAAAGCTTCTATTCACAAAATTCTTTCACAGTGAGCGCTAGAAGGGTCTCCTGAATAAAATGATGTATTTTTTTGTTTGTATTGTTAAAAATGAGGACGCTACAGGGAGTTAAAAACGAGTGACTTTTCAGCAACGTTTATACTGGGAGTCAATGAGGCCGCTCACCTGTGCTCTCCTCACTTTGAGGCTTCTCATTCAAAAACCGTGAATCCTATCGTTTAGGTAGACACATTGTGTGAATCAGGACAAGTTTTCCTACTACTTTTGAGAAAATCATGTCTGTAGAGTGAAATTTGTGGATGAAAACACAGTTTAAGCGAGAAAGTTTGAGCTTTTTTTTTAAGCCGCCTACACTCTGAGTTAACGAGGCGCACTGGTGTGTAACGCAATAGACACCCATTCAAAAGCCGGATTTTCTCCCAGAAACCACATGGCGTTTGACCCGGGACTGATCCGAAAGTGTAGACCTAGCAGAAAAGTTTAATGCCAGATCCACAGAGGAGAAGTTTTCCTACGTTTTAGAGTTTGAATCACGTCTCTAGGTGAAAGCATGCCAGAGCAGCGGATGTTTGAAAAACGTTGAAAAAGTGCTTTTTTTCAAATTAATTCCATAGAAATGAATGGGGTTTTTTTGGACGATTTTTTCGCGACTACGTCGCGAAAAAATCGTTTTCTATAGAGAAAAGTAATAGCATAGCGAGTCCGATCGAGCCGCACGTTTTGATATATTGTTTGTCTGTGTGCAACGTACGGTTATTGAGTTAATCGAAATCGAAATTTGCGTAGGAAGAGTAACAAATATAACACTAGACCGGACAATTCCCCGGGGGAAATTGTGAGAGGATGCAGTGCGCGAAGCAATTCGGTCACGCACGTTTGCTGGCCGTGAATGTGTGACCCGCAATGATGTTTCAACGCAATGATTATGTGTGTGCTTGAGACAGCAGCCGTCATGAAGAAGAGCCATTCAAGACTATAACCAAAGTGACTACAGGCGGAAATTAGCATGTACTGCTATAACCTGGGACAGACATCTGTCCTTACCACAAGGATAATGTTTAATTTGTGCACTGTCCCTTTTAAAAATAAAATAAACTCTAAACACTAAGAAGAGTGTTTGTAGGTTGTATGTACGAACAGAAGTGTTCCTAATAAAGTGGGCGGCTAAGGTGAGGCTAAGACACACAAGGGCTGGAGTTTTCTACTGTTTTTTTTATGAAGGACCAGGCCTCGAACAATGACAAATAACTCGACAACGGAAGCAGCTATTCACAAAATTCTTTCACAGTGAGCGCTAGAAGGGTCTCCTGAATAAAATTATGTATTTTTTTGTTTGTACTCTTAAAAATAACGACACTAGAGCGATTTAAAAACGAGTGACTTTTCTCTCACGTTTACAATGGGTTTCAATGAAGCCTGTCAGCTGCCCTGTCCTCAGTTTGACGCTTGTCATTCAAAAACCGTAAATCCTATCGTTTAGGTAGACACATTGTGTGAATCAGGACAAGTTTTCCTACTACTTTTGAGAAAATCATGTCTGTAGAGTGAAATTTGTGGCTGAAAACACGGTTTAAAAATAAAATAAACTCTAAACTCTAAGAAGAGTGTTTGTAGTTTGTATGTACGAACAGAAGTGTTCCTAATAAAGTGGGCGGCTAAGGTGAGGCTGACACACAAGGGCTGGAGTTTTCTACTGTTTTTTTTATGAAGGACCAGGCCTCGAACAATGACAAATAACTCGACAACGGAAGCAGCTATTCACAAAATTCTTTCACAGTGAGCGCTAGAAGGGTCTCCTGAATAAAATGATGTATTTTTTTGTTTGTATTGTTAAAAATGAGGACGCTACAGGGAGTTAAAAACGAGTGACTTTTCAGCAACGTTTATACTGGGAGTCAATGAGGCCGCTCACCTGTGCTCTCCTCACTTTGAGGCTTGTCATTCAAAAACCGTAAATCCTATCGTTTAGGTAGACACATTGTGTGAATCAGGACAAGTTTTCCTACTACTTTTGAGAAAATCATGTCTGTAGAGTGAAATTTGTGGCTGAAAACAGAGTTTAAGCGAGAAAGTTTGAGCTTTTTTTTGAAGCCGCCTACACTCTAAGCTTAAGGACCCTCACTGGTGTGTAACGCAATAGACACCCATTCAAAAGCCGGATTTTCTCCCAGAAACCACATGGCGTTTGAACCGGGCCTGATCCGAAAGTGTAAAACCTAGCAGAAAAGTTGAATGCCAGATCCACAGAGGAGAAGTTTTCCTACGTTTTAGAGTTTGAATCATGTCTCTAGGTGAAAGCATGCCAGAGCAGCGGATGTTTGAAAAACGTTGAAAAAGTGCTTTTTTTTTCAATTAATTCCATAGAAATGAATGGGGTTTTTTTGGGACAAGTGTGACTACTACTTTTGAGAAAATTATGTCTGTAGTGTGAAATTTGTGGCTGAAAACAGTTTAAGTTTGAAATTTTGAGCATGATGTGTGTGTTCTTGAGACAGCTTTTCCCTCTGCCCCGTCACTGGCCCCAATTGGCATGGTGATGGGCCTGAACAGGAGAGTTAAGAAACACACACAAGATTATGTCAGGTGTCTGCTGTAAATTGCTATGGACCAGGCCTCGAACAATGACAAATAACTCGACAACGGAAGCAGCTATTCACAAAATTCTTTCACAGTGAGCGCTAGAAGGGTCTCCTGAATAAAATGATGTATTTTTTTGTTTGTATTGTTAAAAATGAGGACGCTACAGGGAGTTAAAAACGAGTGACTTTTCAGCAACATTTATACTGGGAGTCAATGAGGCCGCTCACCTGTGCTCTCCTCACTTTGAGGCTTGTCATTCAAAAACCGTAAATCCTACCGTTTAGGTAGACACATTGTGTGAATCAGGACAAGTTTTCCTACTACTTTTGAGAAAATAATGTCTGTAGAGTGAAATTTGTGGCTGAAAACGGAGTTTAAGCGAGAAAGTTTGACCTTTTTTTTGAAGCCGCCTACACTCTAAGTTTAACGACCCTCACTGGTGTGTAACGCAATAGACACCCATTCAAAAGCCGGATTTTCTCCCAGAAACCACATGGCGTTTGAACCGGGCCTGATCCGAAAGTGTAAAACCTAGCAGAAAAGTTGAATGCCAGATCCACAGAGGAGACGTTTTCCTACGTTTTAGAGTTTGAATCATGTCTCTAGGTGAAAGCATGCCAGAGCAGTGGATGTTTGAAAAACATTGAAAAAGTGCTTTTTTTTCAATTAATTCCATAGAAATGAATGGGGTTTTTTGGGGCGATTTTTTCGCGACTACGTCGCGAAAAAATCGTATTCTATAGAGAAAAGTAATAGCATAGCGAGTCCGATCGAGCCGCACGTTTTGATATATTGTTTGTCTGTGTGCGACGTACGGTTATTGAGTTATTCGAAATCAAAATTTGCGTAGGAATAATAAGAAGAAGAAGAAATACGTAGAAGAACAATAGTTGCAGTGCTTTGCACTGCAACCTATGGGCTCCCCTAGGGGAGCCCATAGGTTGCTGTGCTGCAGCACTGCATCCTAATAAGAAGAAGAAGAAACACGTAGAAGAACAATAGTTGCAGTGCTTTGCACTGCAACCTATGGGCTCCCCTAGGGGAGCCCATAGGTTGCTGTGCTGCAGCACTGCATCCTAACTAGACCGGACAATTCCCCGGGGGAAATTGTGAGAGGATGCAGTGCGCGAAGCAATTCGGTCATGCATGTTTGCCGGCCGTGAATGTGTGACCAGCAATGATGTTTCAATGCAATGATCGTGTGTGTGCTTGAGACAGCAGCCGTCATGAAGGAGACCTATTCAAGAGCATGAACAAAGTGACTACAGGCGGAAATTAGCATGTACTGCTATAACCTGGGACAGACATCTGTCCTTAACACAAGGATAATGTTTAATTTGTGCACTGTCCCTTTTAAAAATAAAATAAACTCTAAACACTAAGAAGAGTGTTTGTAGTTTGTATGTACGAACAGAAGTGTTCCTAATAAAGTGGGCAGCTAAGGTGAGGCCTGTCGGCTGCCCTCTTCTCAGTTTCTCAGAGCAGCGGATGTTTGAAAAAGTGCTTTTTTTTCCAATTAATTCCATAGAAATTAATGGGGTTTTTTTGGGACAAGTGTGACTACTACTTCTGAGAAAATTATGTCTGTAGTGTGAAATTTGTGGCTGAAAACAGTTTAAGTTTGAAATTTTGAGCATGTAAGTGTAGAACCTAGCAGAAAAGTTGAATGACAGATCCACAGAGGAGAAGTTTTCCTACGTTTTAGAGTTTGAATCACGTCTCTAGGTGAAAGCATGCCAGAGCAGCAGACGTTTGAAAAACGTTGAAAAAGTGCTTTTTTTCAATTAATTCCATAGAAATGAATGGGGTTTTTTTGTGACGATTTTTTTTTTTTATAACCTGGGACAGACATCTGATCTTAACACAAGGATAATGTTTAATTTGTGCACTGTCCCTTTTAAAAATAAAATAAACTCTAAACTCTAAGAAGAGTGTTTGTAGTTTGTATGTACGAATAGAAGTGTTCCTAATAAAGTGGGCGGCTAAGGTGAGGCTGACACACAAGGGCTGGAGTTTTCTACTGTTTTTTTATGAAGGACCAGGCCTCGAACAATGACAAATAACTCGACAACGGAAGCAGCTATTCACAAAATTCTTTCACAGTGAGCGCTAGAAGGGTCTCCTGAATAAAATGATGTATTTTTTTGTTTGCATTGTTAAAAATGAGGACGCTACAGGGAGTTAAAAACGAGTGACTTCTCAGCAACGTTTATACTGGGAGTCAATGAGGCTGCTCACCTGTGCTCTCCTCACTTTGAGGCTTGTCATTCAAAAACCGTAAATCCTATCGTTTAGGTAGACACATTGTGTGAATCAGGACAAGTTTTCCTACTACTTTTGAGAAAATCATGTCTGTAGAGTGAAATTTGTGGCTGAAAACACGGTTTAAAAATAAAATAAACTCTAAACTCTAAGAAGAGTGTTTGTAGTTTGTATGTACGAACAGAAGTGTTCCTAATAAAGTGGGCGGCTAAGGTGAGGCTGACACACAAGGGCTGGAGTTTTCTACTGTTTTTTTTATGAAGGACCAGGCCTCGAACAATGAC
This sequence comes from Neoarius graeffei, assembly GCF_027579695.1. Classification (NCBI taxonomy): domain Eukaryota; kingdom Metazoa; phylum Chordata; class Actinopteri; order Siluriformes; family Ariidae; genus Neoarius; species Neoarius graeffei. Next base: position 20,521,534 of record NC_083590.1, on the reverse strand, counting down.
AAATAACTCGACAACGGAAGCAGCTATTCACAAAATTCTTTCACAGTGAGCGCTAGAAGGGTCTCCTGAATAAAATGATGTATTTTTTTGTTTGTATTGTTAAAAATGACGACGCTACAGGGAGTTAAAAACGAGTGACTTTTCAGCAACGTTTATACTGGGAGTCAATGAGGCCGCTCACCTGTGCTCTCCTCACTTTGAGGCTTGTCATTCAAAAACCGTAAATCCTACCGTTTAGGTAGACACATTGTGTGAATCAGGACAAGTTTTCCTACTACTTTTGAGAAAATCATGTCTGTAGAGTGAAATTTGTGGATGAAAACACAGTTTAAGCGAGAAAGTTTGACCTTTTTTTTGAACCTCTCTCCACTCTGACCTTAACGAGGTCCACTGGTGTGTAACGCAATAGACACCCATTCAAAAGCCAGATTTTTTCCCAGAAACCACATGGCGTTTGACCCGGGACTGATCCGAAAGTGTAGAACCTAGCAGAAAAGTTGAATGCCAGATCCACAGAGGAGAAGTTTTCCTACGTTTTAGAGTTTGAATCATGCCTCTAGGTGAAAGCATGCCAGAGCAGCGGATGTTTGAAAAACGTTGGAAAAGTGCTTTTTTTTCAATTAATTCCATCGAAATGAATGGGGTTTTTTGAGACGATTTTTTCGCGACTACGTCGCGAAAAAATCGTATTCTGTAGAGAAAAGTAATAGCATAGCGAGTCCAATCAAGCCGCACGTTTTGATATATTGTTTGTCTGTGTGCGACGTACGGTTGTGTGACCTGCTATGAAGCTACAATGCCATGATTCATGTGTGTGCTTGAGACAGCCGGCCCCTCCCCTCTGTGCTCGCTTACTGAAGCCAGTCGGCATGGTAAAGGGCCTGAGCAGGTTAAAAAACACACACAAGAGTTTGTCAGGTGTCTGCTGAATTTTGCTAAGGGACAGGCCTCGAACAATGACAAATAACTCGACAACGGAAGCAGCTATTCACAAAATTCTTTCACAGTGAGCGCTAGAAGGGTTTCCTGAATAAAATGATGTATTTTTTTGTTTGTATTGTTAAAAATGAGGACGCTACAGGGAGTTAAAAACGAGTGACTTTTCAGCAACGTTTATACTGGGAGTCAATGAGGCCGCTCACCTGTGCTCTCCTCACTTTGAGGCTTGTCATTCAAAAACCGTAAATCCTATCGTTTAGGTAGACACATTGTGTGAATCAGGACAAGTTTTCCTACTACTTTTGAGAAAATCATGTCTGTAGAGTGAAATTTGTGGCTGAAAACGGAGTTTAAGCGAGAAAGTTTGACCTTTTTTTTGAAGCCGCCTACACTCTAAGCTAAACGACCCTCACTGGTGTGTAACGCAATAGACACCCATTCAAAAGCCGGATTTTCTCCCAGAAACCACATGGCGTTTGAACCGGGCCTGATCCGAAAGTGTAAAACCTAGCAGAAAAGTTGAATGCCAGATCCACAGAGGAGAAGTTTTCCTACGTTTTAGAGTTTGAATCATGTCTCTAGGTGAAAGCATGCCAGAGCAGTGGATGTTTGAAAAACATTGAAAAAGTGCTTTTTTTTCAATTAATTCCATAGAAATGAATGGGGTTTTTTGGGGCGATTTTTTCGCGACTACGTCGCGAAAAAATCGTATTCTATAGAGAAAAGTAATAGCATAGCGAGTCCGATCGAGCCGCACGTTTTGATATATTGTTTGTCTGTGTGCGACGTACGGTTATTGAGTTATTCGAAATCAAAATTTGCGTAGGAATAATAAGAAGAAGAAGAAATACGTAGAAGAACAATAGTTGCAGTGCTTTGCACTGCAACCTATGGGCTCCCCTAGGGGAGCCCATAGGTTGCTGTGCTGCAGCACTGCATCCTAACTAGACCGGACAATTCCCCGGGGGAAATTGTGAGAGGATGCAGTGCGCGAAGCAATTCGGTCATGCATGTTTGCCGGCCGTGAATGTGTGACCAGCAATGATGTTTCAATGCAATGATCGTGTGTGTGCTTGAGACAGCAGCCGTCATGAAGGAGACCTATTCAAGAGCATGAACAAAGTGACTACAGGCGGAAATTAGCATGTACTGCTATAACCTGGGACAGACATCTGTCCTTACCACAAGGATAATGTTTAATTTGTGCACTGTCCCTTTTAAAAATAAAATAAACTCTAAACACTAAGAAGAGTGTTTGTAGTTTGTATGTACGAACAGAAGTGTTCCTAATAAAGTGGGCGGCTAAGGTGAGGCCTGTCGGCTGCCCTCTTCTCAGTTTCTCAGAGCAGCGGATGTTTGAAAAAGTGCTTTTTTTTCCAATTAATTCCATAGAAATTAATGGGTTTTTTTTGGGACAAGTGTGACTACTACTTCTGAGAAAATTATGTCTGTAGTGTGAAATTTGTGGCTGAAAACAGTTTAAGTTTGAAATTTTGAGCATGTAAGTGTAGAACCTAGCAGAAAAGTTGAATGACAGATCCACAGAGGAGAAGTTTTCCTACGTTTTAGAGTTTGAATCACGTCTCTAGGTGAAAGCATGCCAGAGCAGCAGACGTTTGAAAAACGTTGAAAAAGTGCTTTTTTTCAATTAATTCCATAGAAATGAATGGGGTTTTTTTGTGACGATTTTTTTTTTATAACCTGGGACAGACATCTGATCTTAACACAAGGATAATGTTTAATTTGTGCACTGTCCCTTTTAAAAATAAAATAAACTCTAAACTCTAAGAAGAGTGTTTGTAGTTTGTATGTACGAACAGAAGTGTTCCTAATAAAGTGGGCGGCTAAGGTGAGGCTGCCACACAAGGGCTGGAGTTTTCTACTGTTTTTTTATGAAGGACCAGGCCTCGAACAATGACAAATAACTCGACAACGGAAGCAGCTATTCACAAAATTCTTTCACAGTGAGCGCTAGAAGGGTCTCCTGAATAAAATGATGTATTTTTTTGTTTGTATTGTTAAAAATGAGGACGCTACAGGGAGTTAAAAACGAGTGACTTTTCAGCAACGTTTATACTGGGAGTCAATGAGGCCGCTCACCTGTGCTCTCCTCACTTTGAGGCTTGTCATTCAAAAACCGTAAATCCTATCGTTTAGGTAGACACATTGTGTGAATCAGGACAAGTTTTCCTACTACTTTTGAGAAAATCATGTCTGTAGAGTGAAATTTGTGGCTGAAAACGGAGTTTAAGCGAGAAAGTTTGACCTTTTTTTTGAAGCCGCCTACACTCTAAGTTTAACGACCCTCACTGGTGTGTAACGCAATAGACACCCATTCAAAAGCCGGATTTTCTCCCAGAAACCACATGGCGTTTGAACCGGGCCTGATCCGAAAGTGTAAAACCTAGCAGAAAAGTTGAATGCCAGATCCACAGAGGAGAAGTTTTCCTACGTTTTAGAGTTTGAATCATGTCTCTAGGTGAAAGCATGCCAGAGCAGTGGATGTTTGAAAAACATTGAAAAAGTGCTTTTTTTTCAATTAATTCCATAGAAATGAATGGGGTTTTTTGGGGCGATTTTTTCGCGACTACGTCGCGAAAAAATCGTATTCTATAGAGAAAAGTAATAGCATAGCGAGTCCGATCGAGCCGCACGTTTTGATATATTGTTTGTCTGTGTGCGACGTACGGTTATTGAGTTATTCGAAATCAAAATTTGCGTAGGAGGAAGAAGAAGAAGAAGAAGAAGAAGAAATACGTAGAAGAACAATAGTTGCAGTGCTTTGCACTGCAACCTATGGGCTCCCCTAGGGGAGCCCATAGGTTGCTGTGCTGCAGCACTGCATCCTAATAAGAAGAAGAAGAAACACGTAGAAGAACAATAGTTGCAGTGCTTTGCACTGCAACCTATGGGCTCCCCTAGGGGAGCCCATAGGTTGCTGTGCTGCAGCACTGCATCCTAACTAGACCGGACAATTCCCCGGGGGAAATTGTGAGAGGATGCAGTGCGCGAAGCAATTCGGTCATGCATGTTTGCCGGCCGTGAATGTGTGACCAGCAATGATGTTTCAATGCAATGATCGTGTGTGTGCTTGAGACAGCAGCCGTCATGAAGGAGACCTATTCAAGAGCATGAACAAAGTGACTACAGGCGGAAATTAGCATGTACTGCTATAACCTGGGACAGACATCTGTCCTTAACACAAGGATAATGTTTAATTTGTGCACTGTCCCTTTTAAAAATAAAATAAACTCTAAACACTAAGAAGAGTGTTTGTAGTTTGTATGTACGAACAGAAGTGTTCCTAATAAAGTGGGCAGCTAAGGTGAGGCCTGTCGGCTGCCCTCTTCTCAGTTTCTCAGAGCAGCGGATGTTTGAAAAAGTGCTTTTTTTTCCAATTAATTCCATAGAAATTAATGGGGTTTTTTTGGGACAAGTGTGACTACTACTTCTGAGAAAATTATGTCTGTAGTGTGAAATTTGTGGCTGAAAACAGTTTAAGTTTGAAATTTTGAGCATGTAAGTGTAGAACCTAGCAGAAAAGTTGAATGACAGATCCACAGAGGAGAAGTTTTCCTACGTTTTAGAGTTTGAATCACGTCTCTAGGTGAAAGCATGCCAGAGCAGCAGACGTTTGAAAAACGTTGAAAAAGTGCTTTTTTTCAATTAATTCCATAGAAATGAATGGGGTTTTTTTGTGACGATTTTTTTTTTTTATAACCTGGGACAGACATCTGATCTTAACACAAGGATAATGTTTAATTTGTGCACTGTCCCTTTTAAAAATAAAATAAACTCTAAACTCTAAGAAGAGTGTTTGTAGTTTGTATGTACGAATAGAAGTGTTCCTAATAAAGTGGGCGGCTAAGGTGAGGCTGACACACAAGGGCTGGAGTTTTCTACTGTTTTTTTATGAAGGACCAGGCCTCGAACAATGACAAATAACTCGACAACGGAAGCAGCTATTCACAAAATTCTTTCACAGTGAGCGCTAGAAGGGTCTCCTGAATAAAATGATGTATTTTTTTGTTTGCATTGTTAAAAATGAGGACGCTACAGGGAGTTAAAAACGAGTGACTTCTCAGCAACGTTTATACTGGGAGTCAATGAGGCTGCTCACCTGTGCTCTCCTCACTTTGAGGCTTGTCATTCAAAAACCGTAAATCCTATCGTTTAGGTAGACACATTGTGTGAATCAGGACAAGTTTTCCTACTACTTTTGAGAAAATCATGTCTGTAGAGTGAAATTTGTGGCTGAAAACACGGTTTAAAAATAAAATAAACTCTAAACTCTAAGAAGAGTGTTTGTAGTTTGTATGTACGAACAGAAGTGTTCCTAATAAAGTGGGCGGCTAAGGTGAGGCTGACACACAAGGGCTGGAGTTTTCTACTGTTTTTTTTATGAAGGACCAGGCCTCGAACAATGACAAATAACTCGACAACGGAAGCAGCTATTCACAAAATTCTTTCACAGTGAGCGCTAGAAGGGTCTCCTGAATAAAATGATGTATTTTTTTGTTTGTATTGTTAAAAATGACGACGCTACAGGGAGTTAAAAACGAGTGACTTTTCAGCAACGTTTATACTGGGAGTCAATGAGGCCGCTCACCTGTGCTCTCCTCACTTTGAGGCTTGTCATTCAAAAACCGTAAATCCTACCGTTTAGGTAGACACATTGTGTGAATCAGGACAAGTTTTCCTACTACTTTTGAGAAAATCATGTCTGTAGAGTGAAATTTGTGGATGAAAACACAGTTTAAGCGAGAAAGTTTGACCTTTTTTTTGAACCTCTCTCCACTCTGACCTTAACGAGGTCCACTGGTGTGTAACGCAATAGACACCCATTCAAAAGCCAGATTTTTTCCCAGAAACCACATGGCGTTTGACCCGGGACTGATCCGAAAGTGTAGAACCTAGCAGAAAAGTTGAATGCCAGATCCACAGAGGAGAAGTTTTCCTACGTTTTAGAGTTTGAATCATGCCTCTAGGTGAAAGCATGCCAGAGCAGCGGATGTTTGAAAAACGTTGGAAAAGTGCTTTTTTTTCAATTAATTCCATCGAAATGAATGGGGTTTTTTGAGACGATTTTTTCGCGACTACGTCGCGAAAAAATCGTATTCTGTAGAGAAAAGTAATAGCATAGCGAGTCCAATCAAGCCGCACGTTTTGATATATTGTTTGTCTGTGTGCGACGTACGGTTGTGTGACCTGCTATGAAGCTACAATGCCATGATTCATGTGTGTGCTTGAGACAGCCGGCCCCTCCCCTCTGTGCTCGCTTACTGAAGCCAGTCGGCATGGTAAAGGGCCTGAGCAGGTTAAAAAACACACACAAGAGTTTGTCAGGTGTCTGCTGAATTTTGCTAAGGGACAGGCCTCGAACAATGACAAATAACTCGACAACGGAAGCAGCTATTCACAAAATTCTTTCACAGTGAGCGCTAGAAGGGTTTCCTGAATAAAATGATGTATTTTTTTGTTTGTATTGTTAAAAATGAGGACGCTACAGGGAGTTAAAAACGAGTGACTTTTCAGCAACGTTTATACTGGGAGTCAATGAGGCCGCTCACCTGTGCTCTCCTCACTTTGAGGCTTGTCATTCAAAAACCGTAAATCCTATCGTTTAGGTAGACACATTGTGTGAATCAGGACAAGTTTTCCTACTACTTTTGAGAAAATCATGTCTGTAGAGTGAAATTTGTGGCTGAAAACGGAGTTTAAGCGAGAAAGTTTGACCTTTTTTTTGAAGCCGCCTACACTCTAAGCTAAACGACCCTCACTGGTGTGTAACGCAATAGACACCCATTCAAAAGCCGGATTTTCTCCCAGAAACCACATGGCGTTTGAACCGGGCCTGATCCGAAAGTGTAAAACCTAGCAGAAAAGTTGAATGCCAGATCCACAGAGGAGAAGTTTTCCTACGTTTTAGAGTTTGAATCATGTCTCTAGGTGAAAGCATGCCAGAGCAGTGGATGTTTGAAAAACATTGAAAAAGTGCTTTTTTTTCAATTAATTCCATAGAAATGAATGGGGTTTTTTGGGGCGATTTTTTCGCGACTACGTCGCGAAAAAATCGTATTCTATAGAGAAAAGTAATAGCATAGCGAGTCCGATCGAGCCGCACGTTTTGATATATTGTTTGTCTGTGTGCGACGTACGGTTATTGAGTTATTCGAAATCAAAATTTGCGTAGGAATAATAAGAAGAAGAAGAAATACGTAGAAGAACAATAGTTGCAGTGCTTTGCACTGCAACCTATGGGCTCCCCTAGGGGAGCCCATAGGTTGCTGTGCTGCAGCACTGCATCCTAACTAGACCGGACAATTCCCCGGGGGAAATTGTGAGAGGATGCAGTGCGCGAAGCAATTCGGTCATGCATGTTTGCCGGCCGTGAATGTGTGACCAGCAATGATGTTTCAATGCAATGATCGTGTGTGTGCTTGAGACAGCAGCCGTCATGAAGGAGACCTATTCAAGAGCATGAACAAAGTGACTACAGGCGGAAATTAGCATGTACTGCTATAACCTGGGACAGACATCTGTCCTTACCACAAGGATAATGTTTAATTTGTGCACTGTCCCTTTTAAAAATAAAATAAACTCTAAACACTAAGAAGAGTGTTTGTAGTTTGTATGTACGAACAGAAGTGTTCCTAATAAAGTGGGCGGCTAAGGTGAGGCCTGTCGGCTGCCCTCTTCTCAGTTTCTCAGAGCAGCGGATGTTTGAAAAAGTGCTTTTTTTTCCAATTAATTCCATAGAAATTAATGGGTTTTTTTTGGGACAAGTGTGACTACTACTTCTGAGAAAATTATGTCTGTAGTGTGAAATTTGTGGCTGAAAACAGTTTAAGTTTGAAATTTTGAGCATGTAAGTGTAGAACCTAGCAGAAAAGTTGAATGACAGATCCACAGAGGAGAAGTTTTCCTACGTTTTAGAGTTTGAATCACGTCTCTAGGTGAAAGCATGCCAGAGCAGCAGACGTTTGAAAAACGTTGAAAAAGTGCTTTTTTTCAATTAATTCCATAGAAATGAATGGGGTTTTTTTGTGACGATTTTTTTTTTATAACCTGGGACAGACATCTGATCTTAACACAAGGATAATGTTTAATTTGTGCACTGTCCCTTTTAAAAATAAAATAAACTCTAAACTCTAAGAAGAGTGTTTGTAGTTTGTATGTACGAACAGAAGTGTTCCTAATAAAGTGGGCGGCTAAGGTGAGGCTGCCACACAAGGGCTGGAGTTTTCTACTGTTTTTTTATGAAGGACCAGGCCTCGAACAATGACAAATAACTCGACAACGGAAGCAGCTATTCACAAAATTCTTTCACAGTGAGCGCTAGAAGGGTCTCCTGAATAAAATGATGTATTTTTTTGTTTGTATTGTTAAAAATGAGGACGCTACAGGGAGTTAAAAACGAGTGACTTTTCAGCAACGTTTATACTGGGAGTCAATGAGGCCGCTCACCTGTGCTCTCCTCACTTTGAGGCTTGTCATTCAAAAACCGTAAATCCTATCGTTTAGGTAGACACATTGTGTGAATCAGGACAAGTTTTCCTACTACTTTTGAGAAAATCATGTCTGTAGAGTGAAATTTGTGGCTGAAAACGGAGTTTAAGCGAGAAAGTTTGACCTTTTTTTTGAAGCCGCCTACACTCTAAGTTTAACGACCCTCACTGGTGTGTAACGCAATAGACACCCATTCAAAAGCCGGATTTTCTCCCAGAAACCACATGGCGTTTGAACCGGGCCTGATCCGAAAGTGTAAAACCTAGCAGAAAAGTTGAATGCCAGATCCACAGAGGAGAAGTTTTCCTACGTTTTAGAGTTTGAATCATGTCTCTAGGTGAAAGCATGCCAGAGCAGTGGATGTTTGAAAAACATTGAAAAAGTGCTTTTTTTTCAATTAATTCCATAGAAATGAATGGGGTTTTTTGGGGCGATTTTTTCGCGACTACGTCGCGAAAAAATCGTATTCTACAGAGAAAAGTAATAGCATAGCGAGTCCGATCGAGCCGCACGTTTTGATATATTGTTTGTCTGTGTGCGACGTACGGTTATTGAGTTATTCGAAATCAAAATTTGCGTAGGAATAATAAGAAGAAGAAGAAGAAGAAGAAATACGTAGAAGAACAATAGTTGCAGTGCTTTGCACTGCAACCTATGGGCTCCCCTAGGGGAGCCCATAGGTTGCTGTGCTGCAGCACTGCATCCTAACTAGACCGGACAATTCCCCGGGGGAAATTGTGAGAGGATGCAGTGCGCGAAGCAATTCGCTCACGCATGTTCGCTGGCCGTGAATGTGTGACCCGCAATGTTGTTTCAATGCAATGATCGTGTGTGTGCTCGAGACAGCAGCCATCATGAAGAAGACCTATTCAAGAGTATGACCAAAGTGACTACAGGCGGAAATTAGCATGTACTGCTATAACCTGGGACAGACATCTGTCCTTAACACAAGGATAATGTTTAATTTGTGCACTGTCCCTTTTAAAAATAAAATAAACTCTAAACTCTAAGAAGAGTGTTTGTAGTTTGTATGTACGAACAGATGTGTTCCTAATAAAGTGGGCGGCTAAGGTGAGGCTGACACACAAGGGCTGGAGTTTTCTACTGTTTTTTTTATGAAGGACCAGGCCTCGAACAATGACAAATAACTCGACAACGGAAGCAGCTATTCACAAAATTCTTTCACACTGAGCGCTAGAAGGGTCTCCTGAATAAAATGATGTATTTTTTTGTTTGTACTCTTAAAAATAACGACACTAGAGCGATTTAAAAACGAGTGACTTTTCACTCACGTTTATAATGTGAGTCAATGAGCTAAGAAACACAAGGTCTTGAATATTGTGCTGTGTTTTACTACAGACCAGACCTCGAACAATGACAAATAACTCGACAACGGAAGCAGCTATTCACAAAATTCTTTCACAGTGAGCGCTAGAAGGGTCTCCTGAATAAAATTATGTATTTTTTTGTTTGTACTCTTAAAAATAACGACACTAGAGCGATTTAAAAACGAGTGACTTTTCTATCCCGTTTATAATGCATGTCAATGAGCTAAAACACACAAGGTCTTGAATTTTGGGCTGTGTTTTACTACAGACCAGACCTCGAACAATGACAAATAACTCGACAACGGAAGCAGCTATTCACAAAATTCTTTCACAGTGAGCGCTAGAAGGGTCTCCTGAATAAAATTATGTATTTTTTTGTTTGTACTCTTAAAAATAACGACACTAGAGCGATTTAAAAACGAGTGACTTTTCTCTCAAGTTTACAATGGGTTTCAATGAAGCCTGTCAGCTGCCCTGTCCTCAGTTTGACGCTTGTCATTCAAAAACCGTAAATCCTATCGTTTAGGTAGACACATTGTGTGAATCAGGACAAGTTTTCCTACTACTTTTGAGAAAATCATGTCTGTAGAGTGAAATTTGTGGATGAAAACACAGTTTAAGCGAGAAAGTTTGACCTTTTTTTTGAACCTCTCTCCACTCTGACCTTAACGAGGTCCACTGGTGTGTAACGCAATAGACACCCATTCAAAAGCCGGATTTTTTCCCAGAAACCACATGGCGTTTGACCCGGGACTGATCCGAAAGTGTAGAACCTAGCAGAAAAGTTGAATGCCAGATCCACAGAGGAGAAGTTTTCCTACGTTTTAGAGTTTGAATCATGCCTCTAGGTGAAAGCATGCCAGAGCAGCGGATGTTTGAAAAACGTTGGAAAAGTGCTTTTTTTTCAATTAATTCCATCGAAATGAATGGGGTTTTTTGAGACGATTTTTTCGCGACTACGTCGCGAAAAAATCGTATTCTGTAGAGAAAAGTAATAGCATAGCGAGTCCAATCAAGCCGCACGTTTTGATATATTGTTTGTCTGTGTGCGACGTACGGTTGTGTGACCTGCTATGAAGCTACAATGCCATGATTCATGTGTGTGCTTGAGACAGCCGGCCCCTCCCCTCTGTGCTCGCTTACTGAAGCCAGTCGGCATGGTAAAGGGCCTGAGCAGGTTAAAAAACACACACAAGAGTTTGTCAGGTGTCTGCTGAATTTTGCTAAGGGACAGGCCTCGAACAATGACAAATAACTCGACAACGGAAGCAGCTATTCACAAAATTCTTTCACAGTGAGCGCTAGAAGGGTTTCCTGAATAAAATGATGTATTTTTTTGTTTGTATTGTTAAAAATGAGGACGCTACAGGGAGTTAAAAACGAGTGACTTTTCAGCAACGTTTATACTGGGAGTCAATGAGGCCGCTCACCTGTGCTCTCCTCACTTTGAGGCTTGTCATTCAAAAACCGTAAATCCTATCGTTTAGGTAGACACATTGTGTGAATCAGGACAAGTTTTCCTACTACTTTTGAGAAAATCATGTCTGTAGAGTGAAATTTGTGGCTGAAAACAGAGTTTAAGCGAGAAAGTTTGACCTTTTTTTTCAAACTGTCTACACTCTAAGATAATGACCTTCACTGGTGTGTAACGCAATAGACACCCATTCAAAAGCCGGATTTTCTCCCAGAAACCACATGGCGGTTGAGCCGGGACTGATCCGAAAGTGTAGAACCTAGCAGAAAAGTTTAATGCCAGATCCACAGAGGAGAAGTTTTCCTACGTTTTAGAGTTTGAATCACGTCTCTAGGTGAAAGCATGCCAGAGCAGCGGATGTTTGAAAAACGTTGAAAAAGTGCTTTTTTTTCAATTAATTCCATAGAAATGAATGGGGTTTTTTTGGGCGATTTTTTCGCGACTACGTCGCGAAAAAATCGCAATCTATAGAGAGAAGTAATAGCATAGCGAGTCCGATCGAGCCGCACGTTTTGATATATTGTTTGTCTGTGTGCGACGTACGGTTATTGAGTTATTCGAAATCAAAATTTGCGTAGGAATAATAAAAATAAAAATAAAAATAATAATAAAAAGAAACACGTAGAAGAACAATAGTTGCAGTGCTTTGCACTGCAACCTATGGGCTCCCCTAGGGGAGCCCATAGGTTGCTGTGCTGCAGCACTGCATCCTAACTAGACCGGACAATTCCCCGGGGGAAATTGTGAGAGGATGCAGTGCGCGAAGCAATTCGCTCACGCATGTTCGCTGGCCGTGAATGTGTGACCCGCAATGATGTTTCAATGCAATGATCGTGTGTGTGCTCGAGACAGCAGCCATCATGAATAAGAACTATTCAAGATTATGAACAAAGTGACTACAGGCGGAAATTAGCATGTACTGCTATAACCTGGGACAGACATCTGTCCTTACCACAAGGATAATGTTTAATTTGTGCACTGTCCCTTTTAAAAATAAAATAAACTTTAAACTCTAAGAAGAGTGTTTGTAGTTTGTATGTACGAACAGAAGTGTTCCTAATAAAGTGGGCGGCTAAGGTGAAGTGTCATGCCGACCGAGGCTGTTTTTTTTTTTTCACAAAAAAAAGAAATTCACAAAATTCTTTCACAGTGAGCGCTAGAAGGGTCTCCTGAGCTTTTTTTCCAAGCCGTCTCCACTCTGACTTAACGAGCTTCACTGGTGTGTAACGCAATAGACACCCATTCAAAAGCCGGATTTTCTCCTGGAACCCACATGGCATTTAAGCGGGGACTGATCCGAAAGTGTAGAACCTAGCAGAAAAGTTGAATGCCAGATCCACAGAGGAGAAGTTTTCCTACATTTTAGAGTTTGAATCACGTCTCTAGGTGAAAGCATGCCAGAGCAGCGGATGTTTGAAAAACGTTGAAAAAGTGCTTTTTTTTCAATTAATTCCATAGAAATGAATGGGATTTTTTTGGACGTTTTTTTCGCGACTACGTCGCGAAAAAATCGTATTCTGTAGAGAAAAGTAATAGCATAGCGAGTCCGATCGAACCGCTCGTTTTGATACATTGTTTGTCTGTGTGCGACGTACGGTTATTGTGTTACTCGAAATCAAAATTTTTGTAGGAAGAGTAACAAATATAACACTAGACCGGACAATTCCCCGGGGGAAATTGTGAGAGGATGCAGTGCGCGAAGCAATTCGCTCACGCATGTTCGCTGGCCGTGAACGTGTGACCCGCAATGATGTTTCAATGCAATGATCGTGTGTGTGCTCGAGACAGCAGCCATCATGAAGAAGACCTATTCAAGAGTATGACCAAAGTGACTACAGGCGGAAATTAGCATGTACTGCTATAACCTGGGACAGACATCTGTCCTTAACACAAGGATAATGTTTAATTTGTGCACTGTCCCTTTTAAAAATAAAATAAACTCTAAACTCTAAGAAGAGTGTTTGTAGTTTGTATGTACGAACAGAAGTGTTCCTAATAAAGTGGGCGGCTAAGGTGAGGCTGACACACAAGGGCTGGAGTTTTCTACTGTTTTTTTTATGAAGGACCAGGCCTCGAACAATGTCAAATAACTCGACAACGGAAGCAGCTATTCACAAAATTCTTTCACAGTGAGCGCTAGAAGGGTCTCCTGAATAAAATGATGTATTTTTTTGTTTGTATTGTTAAAAATGAGGACGCTACAGGGAGTTAAAAACGAGTGACTTTTCAGCAACGTTTATACTGGGAGTCAATGAGGCCGCTCACCTGTGCTCTCCTCACTTTGAGGCTTGTCATTCAAAAACCGTAAATCCTATCGTTTAGGTAGACACATTGTGTGAATCAGGACAAGTTTTCCTACTACTTTTGAGAAAATCATGTCTGTAGAGTGAAATTTGTGGCTGAAAACACGGTTTAAAAATAAAATAAACTCTAAACTCTAAGAAGAGTGTTTGTAGTTTGTATGTACGAACAGAAGTGTTCCTAATAAAGTGGGCGGCTAAGGTGAGGCTGACACACAAGGGCTGGAGTTTTCTACTGTTTTTTTTATGAAGGACCAGGCCTCGAACAATGACAAATAACTCGACAACGGAAGCAGCTATTCACAAAATTCTTTCACAGTGAGCGCTAGAAGGGTCTCCTGAATAAAATGATGTATTTTTTTGTTTGTATTGTTAAAAATGAGGACGCTACAGGGAGTTAAAAACGAGTGACTTTTCAGCAACGTTTATACTGGGAGTCAATGAGGCCGCTCACCTGTGCTCTCCTCACTTTGAGGCTTGTCATTCAAAAACCATAAATCCTATCGTTTAGGTAGACACATTGTGTGAATCAGGACAAGTTTTCCTACTACTTTTGAGAAAATCATGTCTGTAGAGTGAAATTTGTGGCTGAAAACACGGTTTAAAAATAAAATAAACTCTAAACTCTAAGAAGAGTGTTTGTAGTTTGTATGTACGAACAGAAGTGTTCCTAATAAAGTGGGCGGCTAAGGTGAGGCTGACACACAAGGGCTGGAGTTTTCTACTGTTTTTTTTATGAAGGACCAGGCCTCGAACAATGACAAATAACTCGACAACGGAAGCAGCTATTCACAAAATTCTTTCACAGTGAGCGCTAGAAGGGTTTCCTGAATAAAATGATGTATTTTTTTGTTTGTATTGTTAAAAATGAGGACGCTACAGGGAGTTAAAAACGAGTGACTTTTCAGCAACGTTTATACTGGGAGTCAATGAGGCCGCTCACCTGTGCTCTCCTCACTTTGAGGCTTGTCATTCAAAAACCGAAAATCCTATCGTTTAGGTAGACACATTGTGTGAATCAGGACAAGTTTTCCTACTACTTTTGAGAAAATAATGTCTGTAGAGTGAAATTTGTGGCTGAAAACGGAGTTTAAGCGAGAAAGTTTGACCTTTTTTTTGAAGCCGCCTACACTCTAAGCTAAACGACCCTCACTGGTGTGTAACGCAATAGACACCCATTCAAAAGCCGGATTTTCTCCCAGAAACCACATGGCGTTTGAACCGGGCCTGATCCGAAAGTGTAAAACCTAGCAGAAAAGTTGAATGCCAGATCCACAGAGGAGAAGTTTTCCTACGTTTTAGAGTTTGAATCATGTCTCTAGGTGAAAGCATGCCAGAGCAGTGGATGTTTGAAAAACATTGAAAAAGTGCTTTTTTTTCAATTAATTCCATAGAAATGAATGGGGTTTTTTGGGGCGATTTTTTCGCGACTACGTCGCGAAAAAATCGTATTCTATAGAGAAAAGTAATAGCATAGCGAGTCCGATCGAGCCGCACGTTTTGATATATTGTTTGTCTGTGTGCGACGTACGGTTATTGAGTTATTCGAAATCAAAATTTGCGTAGGAATAATAATAAGAAGAAGAAATACGTAGAAGAACAATAGTTGCAGTGCTTTGCACTGCAACCTATGGGCTCCCCTAGGGGAGCCCATAGGTTGCTGTGCTGCAGCACTGCATCCTAACTAGACCGGACAATTCCCCGGGGGAAATTGTGAGAGGATGCAGTGCGCGAAGCAATTCGGTCATGCATGTTTGCCGGCCGTGAATGTGTGACCAGCAATGATGTTTCAATGCAATGATCGTGTGTGTGCTTGAGACAGGAGCCGTCAT
The DNA here is from genome assembly GCF_027579695.1 of Neoarius graeffei. Classification (NCBI taxonomy): domain Eukaryota; kingdom Metazoa; phylum Chordata; class Actinopteri; order Siluriformes; family Ariidae; genus Neoarius; species Neoarius graeffei. The sequence continues at coordinate 20,506,152 of NC_083590.1, read as the reverse complement.
GAAGGAGACCTATTCAAGAGCATGAACAAAGTAACTACAGGCGGAAATTAGCATGTACTGCTATAACCTGGGACAGACATCTGTCCTTACCACAAGGATAATGTTTAATTTGTGCACTGTCCCTTTTAAAAATAAAATAAACTCTAAACACTAAGAAGAGTGTTTGTAGTTTGTATGTACGAACAGAAGTGTTCCTAATAAAGTGGGCGGCTAAGGTGAGGCCTGTCGGCTGCCCTCTTCTCAGTTTCTCAGAGCAGCGGATGTTTGAAAAAGTGCTTTTTTTTCCAATTAATTCCATAGAAATTAATGGGTTTTTTTTGGGACAAGTGTGACTACTACTTCTGAGAAAATTATGTCTGTAGTGTGAAATTTGTGGCTGAAAACAGTTTAAGTTTGAAATTTTGAGCATGTAAGTGTAGAACCTAGCAGAAAAGTTGAATGCCAGATCCACAGAGGAGAAGTTTTCCTACGTTTTAGAGTTTGAATCACGTCTCTAGGTGAAAGCATGCCAGAGCAGCAGACGTTTGAAAAACGTTGAAAAAGTGCTTTTTTTCAATAAATTCCATAGAAATGAATGGGGTTTTTTTGTGACGATTTTTTTTTTTATAACCTGGGACAGACATCTGATCTTAACACAAGGATAATGTTTAATTTGTGCACTGTCCCTTTTAAAAATAAAATAAACTCTAAACTCTAAGAAGAGTGTTTGTAGTTTGTATGTACGAACAGAAGTGTTCCTAATAAAGTGGGCGGCTAAGGTGAGGCTGCCACACAAGGGCTGGAGCTTTCTACTGTTTTTTTATGAAGGACCAGGCCTCGAACAATGACAAATAACTCGACAACGGAAGCAGCTATTCACAAAATTCTTTCACAGTGAGCGCTAGAAGGGTCTCCTGAATAAAATGATGTATTTTTTTGTTTGTATTGTTAAAAATGAGGACGCTACAGGGAGTTAAAAACGAGTGACTTTTCAGCAACGTTTATACTGGGAGTCAATGAGGCCGCTCACCTGTGCTCTCCTCACTTTGAGGCTTGTCATTCAAAAACCGTAAATCCTATCGTTTAGGTAGACACATTGTGTGAATCAGGACAAGTTTTCCTACTACTTTTGAGAAAATCATGTCTGTAGAGTGAAATTTGTGGCTGAAAACACGGTTTAAAAATAAAATAAACTCTAAACTCTAAGAAGAGTGTTTGTAGTTTGTATGTACGAACAGAAGTGTTCCTAATAAAGTGGGCGGCTAAGGTGAGGCTGACACACAAGGGCTGGAGTTTTCTACTGTTTTTTTTATGAAGGACCAGGCCTCGAACAATGACAAATAACTCGACAACGGAAGCAGCTATTCACAAAATTCTTTCACAGTGAGCGCTAGAAGGGTCTCCTGAATAAAATGATGTATTTTTTTGTTTGTATTGTTAAAAATGAGGACGCTACAGGGAGTTAAAAACGAGTGACTTTTCAGCAACGTTTACAATGGGAGTCAATGAGGCCGCTCACCTGTGCTCTCCTCACTTTGAGGCTTGTCATTCAAAAACCGTAAATCCTATCGTTTAGGTAGACACATTGTGTGAATCAGGACAAGTTTTCCTAGTACTTTTGAGAAAATCATGTCTGTAGAGTGAAATTTGTGGCTGAAAACGGAGTTTAAGCGAGAAAGTTTGACCTTTTTTTTGAAGCCGCCTACACTCTAATCTTAATGACCCTCACTGGTGTGTAACGCAATAGACACCCATTCAAAAGCCGGATTTTCTCCCAGAAACCACATGGCGTTTGAACCGGGCCTGATCCGAAAGTGTAAAACCTAGCAGAAAAGTTGAATGCCAGATCCACAGAGGAGAAGTTTTCCTACGTTTTAGAGTTTGAATCATGTCTCTAGGTGAAAGCATGCCAGAGCAGTGGATGTTTGAAAAACATTGAAAAAGTGCTTTTTTTTCAATTAATTCCATAGAAATGAATGGGGTTTTTTGGGGCGATTTTTTCGCGACTACGTCGCGAAAAAATCGTATTCTATAGAGAAAAGTAATAGCATAGCGAGTCCGATCGAGCCGCACGTTTTGATATATTGTTTGTCTGTGTGCGACGTACGGTTATTGAGTTATTCGAAATCAAAATTTGCGTAGGAATAATAAGAAGAAGAAGAAATACGTAGAAGAACAATAGTTGCAGTGCTTTGCACTGCAACCTATGGGCTCCCCTAGGGGAGCCCATAGGTTGCTGTGCTGCAGCACTGCATCCTAACTAGACCGGACAATTCCCCGGGGGAAATTGTGAGAGGATGCAGTGCGCGAAGCAATTCGCTCACGCATGTTCGCTGGCCGTGAATGTGTGACCCGCAATGATGTTTCAATGCAATGATCGTGTGTGTGCTCGAGACAGCAGCCGTCATGAAGAAGACCTATTCAAGAGTATGACCAAAGTGACTACAGGCGGAAATTAGCATGTACTGCTATAACCTGGGACAGACATCTGTCCTTACCACAAGGATAATGTTTAATTTGTGCACTGTCCCTTTTAAAAATAAAATAAACTCTAAACTCTAAGAAGAGTGTTTGTAGTTTGTATGTACGAACAGAAGTGTTCCTAATAAAGTGGGCGGCTAAGGTGAGGCTGACACACAAGGGCTGGAGTTTTCTACTGTTTTTTTTATGAAGGACCAGGCCTCGAACAATGACAAATAACTCGACAACGGAAGCAGCTATTCACAAAATTCTTTCACAGTGAGCGCTAGAAGGGTCTCCTGAATAAAATGATGTATTTTTTTGTTTGTATTGTTAAAAATGAGGACGCTACAGGGAGTTAAAAACGAGTGACTTTTCAGCAACGTTTATACTGGGAGTCAATGAGGCCGCTCACCTGTGCTCTCCTCGCTTTGAGGCTTGTCATTCAAAAACCGTAAATCCTATCGTTTAGGTAGACACATTGTGTGAATCAGGACAAGTTTTCCTACTACTTTTGAGAAAATCATGTCTGTAGAGTGAAATTTGTGGCTGAAAACACGGTTTAAAAATAAAATAAACTCTAAACTCTAAGAAGAGTGTTTGTAGTTTGTATGTACGAACAGAAGTGTTCCTAATAAAGTGGGCGGCTAAGGTGAGGCTGACACACAAGGGCTGGAGTTTTCTACTGTTTTTTTTATGAAGGACCAGGCCTCGAACAATGACAAATAACTCGACAACGGAAGCAGCTATTCACAAAATTCTTTCACAGTGAGCGCTAGAAGGGTTTCCTGAATAAAATGATGTATTTTTTTGTTTGTATTGTTAAAAATGAGGACGCTACAGGGAGTTAAAAACGAGTGACTTTTCAGCAACGTTTATACTGGGAGTCAATGAGGCCGCTCACCTGTGCTCTCCTCACTTTGAGGCTTGTCATTCAAAAACCGTAAATCCTATCGTTTAGGTAGACACATTGTGTGAATCAGGACAAGTTTTCCTACTACTTTTGAGAAAATCATGTCTGTAGAGTGAAATTTGTGGCTGAAAACACGGTTTAAAAATAAAATAAACTCTAAACTCTAAGAAGAGTGTTTGTAGTTTGTATGTACGAACAGAAGTGTTCCTAATAAAGTGGGCGGCTAAGGTGAGGCTGACACACAAGGGCTGGAGTTTTCTACTGTTTTTTTTATGAAGGACCAGGCCTCGAACAATGACAAATAACTCGACAACGGAAGCAGCTATTCACAAAATTCTTTCACAGTGAGCGCTAGAAGGGTCTCCTGAATAAAATGATGTATTTTTTTGTTTGTATTGTTAAAAATGAGGACGCTACAGGGAGTTAAAAACGAGTGACTTTTCAGCAACGTTTATACTGGGAGTCAATGAGGCCGCTCACCTGTGCTCTCCTCACTTTGAGGCTTGTCATTCAAAAACCATAAATCCTATCGTTTAGGTAGACACATTGTGTGAATCAGGACAAGTTTTCCTACTACTTTTGAGAAAATCATGTCTGTAGAGTGAAATTTGTGGCTGAAAACACGGTTTAAAAATAAAATAAACTCTAAACTCTAAGAAGAGTGTTTGTAGTTTGTATGTACGAACAGAAGTGTTCCTAATAAAGTGGGCGGCTAAGGTGAGGCTGACACACAAGGGCTGGAGTTTTCTACTGTTTTTTTTATGAAGGACCAGGCCTCGAACAATGACAAATAACTCGACAACGGAAGCAGCTATTCACAAAATTCTTTCACAGTGAGCGCTAGAAGGGTTTCCTGAATAAAATGATGTATTTTTTTGTTTGTATTGTTAAAAATGAGGACGCTACAGGGAGTTAAAAACGAGTGACTTTTCAGCAACGTTTATACTGGGAGTCAATGAGGCCGCTCACCTGTGCTCTCCTCACTTTGAGGCTTGTCATTCAAAAACCGAAAATCCTATCGTTTAGGTAGACACATTGTGTGAATCAGGACAAGTTTTCCTACTACTTTTGAGAAAATAATGTCTGTAGAGTGAAATTTGTGGCTGAAAACGGAGTTTAAGCGAGAAAGTTTGACCTTTTTTTTGAAGCCGCCTACACTCTAAGCTAAACGACCCTCACTGGTGTGTAACGCAATAGACACCCATTCAAAAGCCGGATTTTCTCCCAGAAACCACATGGCGTTTGAACCGGGCCTGATCCGAAAGTGTAAAACCTAGCAGAAAAGTTGAATGCCAGATCCACAGAGGAGAAGTTTTCCTACGTTTTAGAGTTTGAATCATGTCTCTAGGTGAAAGCATGCCAGAGCAGTGGATGTTTGAAAAACATTGAAAAAGTGCTTTTTTTTCAATTAATTCCATAGAAATGAATGGGGTTTTTTGGGGCGATTTTTTCGCGACTACGTCGCGAAAAAATCGTATTCTATAGAGAAAAGTAATAGCATAGCGAGTCCGATCGAGCCGCACGTTTTGATATATTGTTTGTCTGTGTGCGACGTACGGTTATTGAGTTATTCGAAATCAAAATTTGCGTAGGAATAATAATAAGAAGAAGAAATACGTAGAAGAACAATAGTTGCAGTGCTTTGCACTGCAACCTATGGGCTCCCCTAGGGGAGCCCATAGGTTGCTGTGCTGCAGCACTGCATCCTAACTAGACCGGACAATTCCCCGGGGGAAATTGTGAGAGGATGCAGTGCGCGAAGCAATTCGGTCATGCATGTTTGCCGGCCGTGAATGTGTGACCAGCAATGATGTTTCAATGCAATGATCGTGTGTGTGCTTGAGACAGGAGCCGTCATGAAGGAGACCTATTCAAGAGCATGAACAAAGTAACTACAGGCGGAAATTAGCATGTACTGCTATAACCTGGGACAGACATCTGTCCTTACCACAAGGATAATGTTTAATTTGTGCACTGTCCCTTTTAAAAATAAAATAAACTCTAAACACTAAGAAGAGTGTTTGTAGTTTGTATGTACGAACAGAAGTGTTCCTAATAAAGTGGGCGGCTAAGGTGAGGCCTGTCGGCTGCCCTCTTCTCAGTTTCTCAGAGCAGCGGATGTTTGAAAAAGTGCTTTTTTTTCCAATTAATTCCATAGAAATTAATGGGTTTTTTTTGGGACAAGTGTGACTACTACTTCTGAGAAAATTATGTCTGTAGTGTGAAATTTGTGGCTGAAAACAGTTTAAGTTTGAAATTTTGAGCATGTAAGTGTAGAACCTAGCAGAAAAGTTGAATGCCAGATCCACAGAGGAGAAGTTTTCCTACGTTTTAGAGTTTGAATCACGTCTCTAGGTGAAAGCATGCCAGAGCAGCAGACGTTTGAAAAACGTTGAAAAAGTGCTTTTTTTCAATAAATTCCATAGAAATGAATGGGGTTTTTTTGTGACGATTTTTTTTTTTATAACCTGGGACAGACATCTGATCTTAACACAAGGATAATGTTTAATTTGTGCACTGTCCCTTTTAAAAATAAAATAAACTCTAAACTCTAAGAAGAGTGTTTGTAGTTTGTATGTACGAACAGAAGTGTTCCTAATAAAGTGGGCGGCTAAGGTGAGGCTGCCACACAAGGGCTGGAGCTTTCTACTGTTTTTTTATGAAGGACCAGGCCTCGAACAATGACAAATAACTCGACAACGGAAGCAGCTATTCACAAAATTCTTTCACAGTGAGCGCTAGAAGGGTCTCCTGAATAAAATGATGTATTTTTTTGTTTGTATTGTTAAAAATGAGGACGCTACAGGGAGTTAAAAACGAGTGACTTTTCAGCAACGTTTATACTGGGAGTCAATGAGGCCGCTCACCTGTGCTCTCCTCACTTTGAGGCTTGTCATTCAAAAACCGTAAATCCTATCGTTTAGGTAGACACATTGTGTGAATCAGGACAAGTTTTCCTACTACTTTTGAGAAAATCATGTCTGTAGAGTGAAATTTGTGGCTGAAAACACGGTTTAAAAATAAAATAAACTCTAAACTCTAAGAAGAGTGTTTGTAGTTTGTATGTACGAACAGAAGTGTTCCTAATAAAGTGGGCGGCTAAGGTGAGGCTGACACACAAGGGCTGGAGTTTTCTACTGTTTTTTTTATGAAGGACCAGGCCTCGAACAATGACAAATAACTCGACAACGGAAGCAGCTATTCACAAAATTCTTTCACAGTGAGCGCTAGAAGGGTCTCCTGAATAAAATGATGTATTTTTTTGTTTGTATTGTTAAAAATGAGGACGCTACAGGGAGTTAAAAACGAGTGACTTTTCAGCAACGTTTACAATGGGAGTCAATGAGGCCGCTCACCTGTGCTCTCCTCACTTTGAGGCTTGTCATTCAAAAACCGTAAATCCTATCGTTTAGGTAGACACATTGTGTGAATCAGGACAAGTTTTCCTAGTACTTTTGAGAAAATCATGTCTGTAGAGTGAAATTTGTGGCTGAAAACGGAGTTTAAGCGAGAAAGTTTGACCTTTTTTTTGAAGCCGCCTACACTCTAATCTTAATGACCCTCACTGGTGTGTAACGCAATAGACACCCATTCAAAAGCCGGATTTTCTCCCAGAAACCACATGGCGTTTGAACCGGGCCTGATCCGAAAGTGTAAAACCTAGCAGAAAAGTTGAATGCCAGATCCACAGAGGAGAAGTTTTCCTACGTTTTAGAGTTTGAATCATGTCTCTAGGTGAAAGCATGCCAGAGCAGTGGATGTTTGAAAAACATTGAAAAAGTGCTTTTTTTTCAATTAATTCCATAGAAATGAATGGGGTTTTTTGGGGCGATTTTTTCGCGACTACGTCGCGAAAAAATCGTATTCTATAGAGAAAAGTAATAGCATAGCGAGTCCGATCGAGCCGCACGTTTTGATATATTGTTTGTCTGTGTGCGACGTACGGTTATTGAGTTATTCGAAATCAAAATTTGCGTAGGAATAATAAGAAGAAGAAGAAATACGTAGAAGAACAATAGTTGCAGTGCTTTGCACTGCAACCTATGGGCTCCCCTAGGGGAGCCCATAGGTTGCTGTGCTGCAGCACTGCATCCTAACTAGACCGGACAATTCCCCGGGGGAAATTGTGAGAGGATGCAGTGCGCGAAGCAATTCGCTCACGCATGTTCGCTGGCCGTGAATGTGTGACCCGCAATGATGTTTCAATGCAATGATCGTGTGTGTGCTCGAGACAGCAGCCGTCATGAAGAAGACCTATTCAAGAGTATGACCAAAGTGACTACAGGCGGAAATTAGCATGTACTGCTATAACCTGGGACAGACATCTGTCCTTACCACAAGGATAATGTTTAATTTGTGCACTGTCCCTTTTAAAAATAAAATAAACTCTAAACTCTAAGAAGAGTGTTTGTAGTTTGTATGTACGAACAGAAGTGTTCCTAATAAAGTGGGCGGCTAAGGTGAGGCTGACACACAAGGGCTGGAGTTTTCTACTGTTTTTTTTATGAAGGACCAGGCCTCGAACAATGACAAATAACTCGACAACGGAAGCAGCTATTCACAAAATTCTTTCACAGTGAGCGCTAGAAGGGTCTCCTGAATAAAATGATGTATTTTTTTGTTTGTATTGTTAAAAATGAGGACGCTACAGGGAGTTAAAAACGAGTGACTTTTCAGCAACGTTTATACTGGGAGTCAATGAGGCCGCTCACCTGTGCTCTCCTCGCTTTGAGGCTTGTCATTCAAAAACCGTAAATCCTATCGTTTAGGTAGACACATTGTGTGAATCAGGACAAGTTTTCCTACTACTTTTGAGAAAATCATGTCTGTAGAGTGAAATTTGTGGCTGAAAACACGGTTTAAAAATAAAATAAACTCTAAACTCTAAGAAGAGTGTTTGTAGTTTGTATGTACGAACAGAAGTGTTCCTAATAAAGTGGGCGGCTAAGGTGAGGCTGACACACAAGGGCTGGAGTTTTCTACTGTTTTTTTTATGAAGGACCAGGCCTCGAACAATGACAAATAACTCGACAACGGAAGCAGCTATTCACAAAATTCTTTCACAGTGAGCGCTAGAAGGGTTTCCTGAATAAAATGATGTATTTTTTTGTTTGTATTGTTAAAAATGAGGACGCTACAGGGAGTTAAAAACGAGTGACTTTTCAGCAACGTTTATACTGGGAGTCAATGAGGCCGCTCACCTGTGCTCTCCTCACTTTGAGGCTTGTCATTCAAAAACCGTAAATCCTATCGTTTAGGTAGACACATTGTGTGAATCAGGACAAGTTTTCCTACTACTTTTGAGAAAATAATGTCTGTAGAGTGAAATTTGTGGCTGAAAACGGAGTTTAAGCGAGAAAGTTTGACCTTTTTTTTGAAGCCGCCTACACTCTAAGCTAAACGACCCTCACTGGTGTGTAACGCAATAGACACCCATTCAAAAGCCGGATTTTCTCCCAGAAACCACATGGCGTTTGAACCGGGCCTGATCCGAAAGTGTAAAACCTAGCAGAAAAGTTGAATGCCAGATCCACAGAGGAGAAGTTTTCCTACGTTTTAGAGTTTGAATCATGTCTCTAGGTGAAAGCATGCCAGAGCAGTGGATGTTTGAAAAACATTGAAAAAGTGCTTTTTTTTCAATTAATTCCATAGAAATGAATGGGGTTTTTTGGGGCGATTTTTTCGCGACTACGTCGCGAAAAAATCGTATTCTATAGAGAAAAGTAATAGCATAGCGAGTCCGATCGAGCCGCACGTTTTGATATATTGTTTGTCTGTGTGCGACGTACGGTTATTGAGTTATTCGAAATCAAAATTTGCGTAGGAATAATAAGAAGAAGAAGAAATACGTAGAAGAACAATAGTTGCAGTGCTTTGCACTGCAACCTATGGGCTCCCCTAGGGGAGCCCATAGGTTGCTGTGCTGCAGCACTGCATCCTAACTAGACCGGACAATTCCCCGGGGGAAATTGTGAGAGGATGCAGTGCGCGAAGCAATTCGGTCATGCATGTTTGCCGGCCGTGAATGTGTGACCAGCAATGATGTTTCAATGCAATGATCGTGTGTGTGCTTGAGACAGCAGCCGTCATGAAGGAGACCTATTCAAGAGCATGAACAAAGTGACTACAGGCGGAAATTAGCATGTACTGCTATAACCTGGGACAGACATCTGTCCTTACCACAAGGATAATGTTTAATTTGTGCACTGTCCCTTTTAAAAATAAAATAAACTCTAAACACTAAGAAGAGTGTTTGTAGTTTGTATGTACGAACAGAAGTGTTCCTAATAAAGTGGGCGGCTAAGGTGAGGCCTGTCGGCTGCCCTCTTCTCAGTTTCTCAGAGCAGCGGATGTTTGAAAAAGTGCTTTTTTTTCCAATTAATTCCATAGAAATTAATGGGTTTTTTTTGGGACAAGTGTGACTACTACTTCTGAGAAAATTATGTCTGTAGTGTGAAATTTGTGGCTGAAAACAGTTTAAGTTTGAAATTTTGAGCATGTAAGTGTAGAACCTAGCAGAAAAGTTGAATGACAGATCCACAGAGGAGAAGTTTTCCTACGTTTTAGAGTTTGAATCACGTCTCTAGGTGAAAGCATGCCAGAGCAGCAGACGTTTGAAAAACGTTGAAAAAGTGCTTTTTTTCAATTAATTCCATAGAAATGAATGGGGTTTTTTTGTGACGATTTTTTTTTTTATAACCTGGGACAGACATCTGATCTTAACACAAGGATAATGTTTAATTTGTGCACTGTCCCTTTTAAAAATAAAATAAACTCTAAACTCTAAGAAGAGTGTTTGTAGTTTGTATGTACGAACAGAAGTGTTCCTAATAAAGTGGGCGGCTAAGGTGAGGCTGCCACACAAGGGCTGGAGTTTTCTACTGTTTTTTTATGAAGGACCAGGCCTCGAACAATGACAAATAACTCGACAACGGAAGCAGCTATTCACAAAATTCTTTCACAGTGAGCGCTAGAAGGGTCTCCTGAATAAAATGATGTATTTTTTTGTTTGTATTGTTAAAAATGAGGACGCTACAGGGAGTTAAAAACGAGTGACTTTTCAGCAACGTTTATACTGGGAGTCAATGAGGCCGCTCACCTGTGCTCTCCTCACTTTGAGGCTTGTCATTCAAAAACCGTAAATCCTATCGTTTAGGTAGACACATTGTGTGAATCAGGACAAGTTTTCCTACTACTTTTGAGAAAATCATGTCTGTAGAGTGAAATTTGTGGCTGAAAACGGAGTTTAAGCGAGAAAGTTTGACCTTTTTTTTGAAGCCGCCTACACTCTAAGTTTAACGACCCTCACTGGTGTGTAACGCAATAGACACCCATTCAAAAGCCGGATTTTCTCCCAGAAACCACATGGCGTTTGAACCGGGCCTGATCCGAAAGTGTAAAACCTAGCAGAAAAGTTGAATGCCAGATCCACAGAGGAGAAGTTTTCCTACGTTTTAGAGTTTGAATCATGTCTCTAGGTGAAAGCATGCCAGAGCAGTGGATGTTTGAAAAACATTGAAAAAGTGCTTTTTTTTCAATTAATTCCATAGAAATGAATGGGGTTTTTTGGGGCGATTTTTTCGCGACTACGTCGCGAAAAAATCGTATTCTACAGAGAAAAGTAATAGCATAGCGAGTCCGATCGAGCCGCACGTTTTGATATATTGTTTGTCTGTGTGCGACGTACGGTTATTGAGTTATTCGAAATCAAAATTTGCGTAGGAATAATAAGAAGAAGAAGAAGAAGAAGAAATACGTAGAAGAACAATAGTTGCAGTGCTTTGCACTGCAACCTATGGGCTCCCCTAGGGGAGCCCATAGGTTGCTGTGCTGCAGCACTGCATCCTAATAAGAAGAAGAAGAAATACGTAGAAGAACAATAGTTGCAGTGCTTTGCACTGCAACCTATGGGCTCCCCTAGGGGAGCCCATAGGTTGCTGTGCTGCAGCACTGCATCCTAACTAGACCGGACAATTCCCCGGGGGAAATTGTGAGAGGATGCAGTGCGCGAAGCAATTCGCTCACGCATGTTCGCTGGCCGTGAATGTGTGACCCGCAATGATGTTTCAATGCAATGATCGTGTGTGTGCTCGAGACAGCAGCCGTCATGAAGAAGACCTATTCAAGAGTATGACCAAAGTGACTACAGGCGGAAATTAGCATGTACTGCTATAACCTGGGACAGACATCTGTCCTTACCACAAGGATAATGTTTAATTTGTGCACTGTCCCTTTTAAAAATAAAATAAACTCTAAACTCTAAGAAGAGTGTTTGTAGTTTGTATGTACGAACAGAAGTGTTCCTAATAAAGTGGGCGGCTAAGGTGAGGCTGACACACAAGGGCTGGAGTTTTCTACTGTTTTTTTTATGAAGGACCAGGCCTCGAACAATGACAAATAACTCGACAACGGAAGCAGCTATTCACAAAATTCTTTCACAGTGAGCGCTAGAAGGGTCTCCTGAATAAAATGATGTATTTTTTTGTTTGTATTGTTAAAAATGAGGACGCTACAGGGAGTTAAAAACGAGTGACTTTTCAGCAACGTTTATACTGGGAGTCAATGAGGCCGCTCACCTGTGCTCTCCTCACTTTGAGGCTTGTCATTCAAAAACCGTAAATCCTATCATTTAGGTAGACACATTGTGTGAATCAGGACAAGTTTTCCTACTACTTTTGAGAAAATCATGTCTGTAGAGTGAAATTTGTGGCTGAAAACACGGTTTAAGCGAGAAAGTTTGAGCTTTTTTTTGAAGCCGCCTACACTCTAAGCTTAAAGACCCTCACTGGTGTGTAACGCAATAGACACCCATTCAAAAGCCGGATTTTCTCCCAGAAACCACATGGCGTTTGAACCGGGACTGATCCGAAAGTGTAAAACCTAGCAGAAAAGTTGAATGCCAGATCCACAGAGGAGAAGTTTTCCTACGTTTTAGAGTTTGAATCATGTCTCTAGGTGAAAGCATGCCAGAGCAACGGATGTTTGAAAAACGTTGAAAAAGTGCTTTTTTTTCAATTAATTCCATAGAAATGAATGGGGTTTTTTGGGGCGATTTTTTCACGACTACGTCGCGAAAAAATCGTATTCTATAGAGAAAAGTAATGTACTGTTTGTTTGCATGTACTGCTATAACCTGGGACAGACATCTGTCCTTAACACAAGGATAATGTTTAATTTGTGCACTGTCCCTTTTAAAAATAAAATAAACTCTAAACTCTAAGAAGAGTGTTTGTAGTTTGTATGTACGAACAGAAGTGTTCCTAATAAAGTGGGCGGCTAAGGTGAGGCTGACACACAAGGGCTGGAGTTTTCTACTGTTTTTTTTATGAAGGACCAGGCCTCGAACAATGACAAATAACTCGACAACGGAAGCAGCTATTCACAAAATTCTTTCACAGTGAGCGCTAGAAGGGTCTCCTGAATAAAATGATGTATTTTTTTGTTTGTATTGTTAAAAATGAGGACGCTACAGGGAGTTAAAAACGAGTGACTTTTCAGCAACGTTTATACTGGGAGTCAATGAGGCCGCTCACCTGTGCTCTCCTCACTTTGAGGCTTGTCATTCAAAAACCGTAAATCCTATCGTTTAGGTAGACACATTGTGTGAATCAGGACAAGTTTTCCTACTACTTTTGAGAAAATCATGTCTGTAGAGTGAAATTTGTGGCTGAAAACACGGTTTAAAAATAAAATAAACTCTAAACTCTAAGAAGAGTGTTTGTAGTTTGTTTGTACGAACAGAAGTGTTCCTAATAAAGTGGGCGGCTAAGGTGAGGCTGACACACAAGGGCTGGAGTTTTCTACTGTTTTTTTTATGAAGGACCAGGCCTCGAACAATGACAAATAACTCGACAACGGAAGCAGCTATTCACAAAATTCTTTCACAGTGAGCGCTAGAAGGGTCTCCTGAATAAAATGATGTATTTTTTTGTTTGTATTGTTAAAAATGAGGACGCTACAGGGAGTTAAAAACGAGTGACTTTTCAGCAACGTTTATACTGGGAGTCAATGAGGCCGCTCACCTGTGCTCTCCTCACTTTGAGGCTTGTCATTCGAAAACCGTAAATCCTATCGTTTAGGTAGACACATTGTGTGAATCAGGACAAGTTTTCCTACTACTTTTGAGAAAATCATGTCTGTAGAGTGAAATTTGTGGCTGAAAACACGGTTTAAGCGAGAAAGTTTGAGCTTTTTTTTGAAGCCGCCTACACTCTAAGATTAACGACCATCACTGGTGTGTAACGCAATAGACACCCATTCAAAAGCCGGATTTTCTCCCAGAACTCACATCGTGTTTGAGCCGGGCCTGATCCGAAAGTGTAGAACCTTGCAGAAAAGTTGAATGCCAGATCCACAGAGGAGAAGTTTTCCTACGTTTTAGAGTTTGAATCACGTCTCTAGGTTAAAGCATGCCAGAGCAGCGGACGTTTGAAAAACGTTGAAAAAGTGCTTTTTTTCCAATTAATTCCATAGAAATGAATGGGTTTTTTTTGGGACAAGTGTGACTACTACTTTTGAGAAAATTATGTCTGTAGTGTAAAATTTGTGGCTGAAAACAGTTTAAGTTTGAAATTTTGAGCATGATGTGTGTGTTCTTGAGACAGCTTTTCCCTCTGCCCCGTCACTGGCCCCAATTGGCATGGTGATGGGCCTGAACAGGAGAGTTAAGAAACACACACAAGATTATGTCAGGTGTCTGCTGTAAATTGCTATGGACCAGGCCTCGAACAATGACAAATAACTCGACAACGGAAGCAGCTATTCACAAAATTCTTTCACAGTGAGCGCTAGAAGGGTCTCCTGAATAAAATGATGTATTTTTTTGTTTGTATTGTTAAAAATGAGGACGCTACAGGGAGTTAAAAACGAGTGACTTTTCAGCAACGTTTATACTGGGAGTCAATGAGGCCGCTCACCTGTGCTCTCCTCACTTTGAGGCTTGTCATTCAAAAACCGTAAATCCTATCGTTTAGGTAGACACATTGTGTGAATCAGGACAAGTTTTCCTACTACTTTTGAGAAAATCATGTCTGTAGAGTGAAATTTGTGGCTGAAAACAGAGTTTAAGCGAGAAAGTTTGACCTTTTTTTTCAAACTGTCTACACTCTAAGATAATGACCTTCACTGGTGTGTAACGCAATAGACACCCATTCAAAAGCCGGATTTTCTCCCAGAAACCACATGGCGGTTGAGCCGGGACTGATCCGAAAGTGTAGAACCTAGCAGAAAAGTTTAATGCCAGATCCACAGAGGAGAAGTTTTCCTACGTTTTAGAGTTTGAATCACGTCTCTAGGTGAAAGCATGCCAGAGCAGCGGATGTTTGAAAAACGTTGAAAAAGTGCTTTTTTTTCAATTAATTCCATAGAAATGAATGGGGTTTTTTTGGGCGATTTTTTCGCGACTACGTCGCGAAAAAATCGCAATCTATAGAGAAAAGTAATAGCATAGCGAGTCCGATCGAGCCGCACGTTTTGATATATTGTTTGTCTGTGTGCGACGTACGGTTATTGAGTTATTCGAAATCAAAATTTGCGTAGGAATAATAAAAATAAAAATAATAATAATAAAAAGAAACACGTAGAAGAACAATAGTTGCAGTGCTTTGCACTGCAACCTATGGGCTCCCCTAGGGGAGCCCATAGGTTGCTGTGCTGCAGCACTGCATCCTAATAATAAGAAGAAGAAATACGTAGAAGAACAATAGTTGCAGTGCTTTGCACTGCAACCTATGGGCTCCCCTAGGGGAGCCCATAGGTTGCTGTGCTGCAGCACTGCATCCTAACTAGACCGGACAATTCCCCGGGGGAAATTGTGAGAGGATGCAGTGCGCGAAGCAATTCGCTCACGCATGTTTGCTGGCCGTGAATGTGTGACCCGCAATGATGTTTCAATGCAATGATTGTGTGTGTGCTTGAGACAGCAGCCGTCATGAAGAAGAGCTATTCAAGACTTTAACCAAAGTGACTACAGGCGGAAATTAGCATGTACTGCTATAACCTGGGACAGACATCTGTCCTTACCACAAGGATAATGTTTAATTTGTGCACTGTCCCTTTTAAAAATAAAATAAACTCTAAACTCTAAGAAGAGTGTTTGTAGGTTGTATGTACGAACAGAAGTGTTCCTAATAAAGTGGGCGGCTAAGGTGAGGCCTGTCGGCTGCCCTCCTCTCAGTTTCTCAGAGCAGCGGATGTTTGAAAAAGTGCTTTTTTTTCCAATTAATTCCATAGAAATGAATGGGTTTTTTTTGGGACAAGTGTGACTACTACTTTTGAGAAAATTATGTCTGTAGTGTGAAATTTGTGGCTGAAAACAGTTTAAGTTTGAAATTTTGAGCATGATGTGTGTGTTCTTGAGACAGCTTTTCCCTCTGCCCCGTCACTGGCCCCAATTGGCATGGTGATGGGCCTGAACAGGAGAGTTAAGAAACACACACAAGATTATGTCAGGTGTCTGCTGTAAATTGCTATGGACCAGGCCTCGAACAATGACAAATAACTCGACAACGGAAGCAGCTATTCACAAAATTCTTTCACAGTGAGCGCTAGAAGGGTCTCCTGAATAAAATGATGTATTTTTTTGTTTGTATTGTTAAAAATGAGGACGCTACAGGGAGTTAAAAACGAGTGACTTTTCAGCAACGTTTATACTGGGAGTCAATGAGGCCGCTCACCTGTGCTCTCCTCACTTTGAGGCTTGTCATTCAAAAACCGTAAATCCTATCGTTTAGGTAGACACATTGTGTGAATCAGGACAAGTTTTCCTACTACTTTTGAGAAAATCATGTCTGTAGAGTGAAATTTGTGGCTGAAAACACGGTTTAAAAATAAAATAAACTCTAAACTCTAAGAAGAGTGTTTGTAGTTTGTATGTACGAACAGAAGTGTTCCTAATAAAGTGGGCGGCTAAGGTGAGGCTGACACACAAGGGCTGGAGTTTTCTACTGTTTTTTTTATGAAGGACCAGGCCTCGAACAATGACAAATAACTCGACAACGGAAGCAGCTATTCACAAAATTCTTTCACCGTGAGCGCTAGAAGGGTCTCCTGAATAAAATGATGTATTTTTTTGTTTGTATTGTTAAAAATGAGGACGCTACAGGGAGTTAAAAACGAGTGACTTTTCAGCAACGTTTATACTGGGAGTCAATGAGGCCGCTCACCTGTGCTCTCCTCACTTTGAGGCTTGTCATTCAAAAACCGTAAATCCTATCGTTTAGGTAGACACATTGTGTGAATCAGGACAAGTTTTCCTACTACTTTTGAGAAAATCATGTCTGTAGAGTGAAATTTGTGGCGGAAAACACGGTTTAAGCGAGAAAGTTTGAGCTTTTTTTTGAAGCCGCCTACACTCTAATCGTAACGACCCTCACTGGTGTGTAACGCAATAGACACCCATTCAAAAGCCGGATTTTCTCCCAGAAACCACATGGCGTTTGAACCGGGCCTGATCCGAAAGTGTAAAACCTAGCAGAAAAGTTGAATGCCAGATCCACAGAGGAGAAGTTTTCCTACGTTTGAGAGTTTGAATCATGTCTCTAGGTGAAAGCATGCCAGAGCAGCGGATGTTTGAAAAACGTTGAAAAAGTGCTTTTTTTCCAATTAATTCCATAGAAATGAATGGGGTTTTTTTGGGCGATTTTTTCGCGACTACGTCGCGAAAAAATCGTAATCTGTAGAGAAAACTAATAGCATAGCGAGTCCGATCGATCCGCACGTTTTGATATATTGTTTGTCTGTGTGCGACGTACGGTTGTGTGACCTGCTATGAAGCTACAATGCCATGATTGATGTGTGTGCTTGAGACAGCTGCCCCCCTCCCCTCTGTGCTCGCTTACTGAAGCCAGCAAGCATGGTGACATGCCTGAGCAGGCTAAGAAACACACACAAGATTTTATCAGGTGTCTGCTGTTTTGCTAAGGAGTAGGCCTCGAACAATCACAAATAACTCGACAACGAAAGCAGCTATTCACAAAATTCTTTCACAGTGAGCGCTAGAAGGGTCTCCTGAATAAAATGATGTATTTTTTTGTTTGTATTGTTAAAAATGAGGACGCTACAGGGAGTTAAAAACGAGTGACTTTTCAGCAACGTTTATACTGGGAGTCAATGAGGCCGCTCACCTGTGCTCTCCTCACTTTGAGGCTTGTCATTCAAAAACCGTAAATCCTACCGTTTAGGTAGACACATTGTGTGAATCAGGACAAGTTTTCCTACTACTTTTGAGAAAATCATGTCTGTAGAGTGAAATTTGTGGCTGAAAACAGAGTTTAAGCGAGAAAGTTTGAGCTTTATTTTCAACCTCTCTACACTCTAAGATAACGACCTTCACTGGTGTGTAACGCAATAGACACCCATTCAAAAGCCGGATTTTCTCCCAGAAACCACATGGCGGTTGAGCCGGGACTGATCCGAAAGTGTAGAACCTAGCACAAAAGTTTAATGCCAGATCCACAGAGGAGAAGTTTTCCTACGTTTTAGAGTTTGAATCATGTCTCTAGGTGAAAGCATGCCAGAGCAGTGGATGTTTGAAAAACATTGAAAAAGTGCTTTTTTTTCAATTAATTCCATAGAAATGAATGGGGTTTTTTGGGGCGATTTTTTCGCGACTACGTCGCGAAAAAATCGTATTCTATAGAGAAAAGTAATAGCATAGCGAGTCCGATCGAGCCGCACGTTTTGATATATTGTTTGTCTGTGTGCGACGTACGGTTATTGAGTTATTCGAAATCAAAATTTGCGTAGGAATAATAATAATAAGAAGAAGAAGAAATACGTAGAAGAACAATAGTTGCAGTGCTTTGCACTGCAACCTATGGGCTCCCCTAGGGGAGCCCATAGGTTGCTGTGCTGCAGCACTGCATCCTAACTAGACCGGACAATTCCCCGGGGGAAATTGTGAGAGGATGCAGTGCGCGAAGCAATTCGGTCACGCATGTTCGCTGGCCGTGAACGTGTGACCCGCAATGATGTTTCAATGCAATGATCGTGTGTGTGCTCGAGACAGCAGCCATCATGAAGAAGACCTATTCAAGAGTATGACCAAAGTGACTACAGGCGGAAATTAGCATGTACTGCTATAACCTGGGACAGACATCTGTCCTTAACACAAGGATAATGTTCAATTTGTGCACTGTCCCTTTTAAAAATAAAATAAACTCTAAACTCTAAGAAGAGTGTTTGTAGTTTGTATGTACGAACAGAAGTGTTCCTAATAAAGTGGGCGGCTAAGGTGAGGCTGACACACAAGGGCTGGAGTTTTCTACTGTTTTTTTTATGAAGGACCAGGCCTCGAACAATGACAAATAACTCGACAACGGAAGCAGCTATTCACAAAATTCTTTCACAGTGAGCGCTAGAAGGGTCTCCTGAATAAAATGATGTATTTTTTTGTTTGTATTGTTAAAAATAAGGACGCTACAGGGAGTTAAAAACGAGTGACTTTTCAGCAACGTTTATACTGGGAGTCAATGAGGCCGCTCACCTGTGCTCCCCTCACTTTGAGGCTTGTCATTCAAAAACCGTAAATCCTATCGTTTAGGTAGACACATTGTGTGAATCAGGACAAGTTTTCCTACTACTTTTGAGAAAATCATGTCTGTAGAGTGAAATTTGTGGCTGAAAACAGAGTTTAAGCGAGAAAGTTTGACCTTTTTTTTCAAACTGTCTACACTCTAAGATAATGACCTTCACTGGTGTGTAACGCAATAGACACCCATTCAAAAGCCGGATTTTCTCCCAGAAACCACATGGCGTTTGAACCGGGCCTGATCCGAAAGTGTAGAACCTAGCAGAAAAGTTTAATGCCAGATCCACAGAGGAGAAGTTTTCCTACGTTTTAGAGTTTGAATCATGTCTCTAGGTGAAAGCATGCCAGAGCAGCGGATGTTTGAAAAACGTTGAAAAAGTGCTTTTTTTTCAATTAATTCCATAGAAATGAATGGGGTTTTTTTGGGCGATTTTTTCGCGACTACGTCGCGAAAAAATCGCAATCTATAGAGAAAAGTAATAGCATAGCGAGTCCGATCGAGCCGCACGTTTTGATATATTGTTTGTCTGTGTGCGACGTACGGTTATTGAGTTATTCGAAATCAAAATTTGCGTAGGAATAATAAAAATAAAAATAAAAATAATAACTAGACCGGACAATTCCCCGGGGGAAATTGTGAGAGGATGCAGTGCGCGAAGCAATTCGCTCACGCACGTTCGCTGGCCGTGAATGTGTGACCCGCAATGATGTTTCAATGCAATGATCGTGTGTGTGCTCGAGACAGCAGCCATCATGAAGAAGACCTATTCAAGAGTATGAACAAAGTGACTACAGGCGGAAATTAGCATGTACTGCTATAACCTGGGACAGACATCTGTCCTTAACACAAGGATAATGTTTAATTTGTGCACTGTCCCTTTTAAAAATAAAATAAACTCTAAACTCTAAGAAGAGTGTTTGTAGTTTGTATGTACGAACAGAAGTGTTCCTAATAAAGTGGGCGGCTAAGGTGAGGCTGACACACAAGGGCTGGAGTTTTCTACTGTTTTTTTTATGAAGGACCAGGCCTCGAACAATGACAAATAACTCGACAACGGAAGCAGCTATTCACAAAATTCTTTCACAGTGAGCGCTAGAAGGGTCTCCTGAATAAAATGATGTATTTTTTTGTTTGTATTGTTAAAAATGAGGACGCTACAGGGAGTTAAAAACGAGTGACTTTTCAGCAACGTTTATACTGGGAGTCAATGAGGCCGCTCACCTGTGCTCTCCTCACTTTGAGGCTTGTCATTCAAAAACCGTAAATCCTATCGTTTAGGTAGACACATTGTGTGAATCAGGACAAGTTTTCCTACTACTCTTGAGAAAATCATGTCTGTAGAGTGAAATTTGTGGATGAAAACACAGTTTAAGTGAGAAATTTTGAGCTTTTTTTTGAAGCCGCCTACACTCTGAGTTAACGAGGCGCACTGGTGTGTAACGCAATAGACACCCATTCAAAAGCCGGATTTTCTCCCAGAACACACATGGCGTTTGACCCGGGACTGATCCGAAAGTGTAGAACCTAGCAGAAAAATTGAATGCCAGATCCACAGAGGAGAAGTTTTCCTACGTTTTAGAGTTTGAATCACGTCTCTAGGTTAAAGCATGCCAGAGCAGCGGATGTTTGAAAAACGTTGAAAAAGTGCTTTTTTTCAAATTAATTCCATAGAAATGAATGGGGTTTTTTTGGACGATTTTTTCGCGACTACGTCGCGAAAAAATCGTATTCTGTAGAGAAAAGTAATAGCATAACGAGTCCGATCGAGCCGCACGTTTTGATACATTGTTTGTCTGTGTGCGACGTACGGTTATTGTGTTACTCGAAATCAAAATTTGTGTAGGAAGAGTAACAAATATAACACTAGACCGGACAATTCCCCGGGGGAAATTGTGAGAGGATGCAGTGCGCGAAGCAATTCGGTCACGCATGTTTGCTGGCCGTGAACGTGTGACCCGCAATGATGTTTCAATGCAATGATTATGTGTGTGCTTGAGACAGCAGCCGTCATGAATAAGAGCTATTCAAGAGCATGAACAAAGTGACTACAGGCGGAAATTAGCATGTACTGCTATAACCTGGGACAGACATCTGTCCTTACCACAAGGATAATGTTTAATTTGTGCACTGTCCCTTTTAAAAATAAAATAAACTCTAAGAAGAGTGTTTGTAGTTTGTATGTACGAACAGAAGTGTTCCTAATAAAGTGGGCGGCTAAGGTGAGGCCTGTCGGCTGCCCTCCTCTCAGTTTCTCAGAGCAGCGGATGTTTGAAAAAGTGCTTTTTTTTTCCAATTAATTCCATAGAAATGAATGGGGGTTTTTTTGGGACAAGTGTGACTACTACTTTTGAGAAAATTATGTCTGTAGTGTGAAATTTGTGGCTGAAAACAGTTTAAGTTTGAAATTTTGAGCATGATGTGTGTGTGCTTGAGACAGCTTTTCCCTCTGCCCCGTCACTGGCCCCAATTGGCATGGTGACGGGCCTGAACAGGAGAGTTAAGCACACACACAAGATTTCGTCAGGTGTCTGCTGTTTTGCTAAGGAGTAGGCCTCGAACAATCACAAATAACTCGACAACGAAAGCAGCTATTCACAAAATTCTTTCACAGTGAGCGCTAGAAGGGTCTCCTGAATAAAATGATGTATTTTTTTGTTTGTATTGTTAAAAATGAGGACGCTACAGGGAGTTAAAAACGAGTGACTTTTCAGCAACGTTTATACTGGGAGTCAATGAGGCCGCTCACCTGTGCTCTCCTCACTTTGAGGCTTGTCATTCAAAAACCGTAAATCCTACCGTTTAGGTAGACACATTGTGTGAATCAGGACAAGTTTTCCTACTACTTTTGAGAAAATCATGTCTGTAGAGTGAAATTTGTGGATGAAAACACAGTTTAAGTGAGAAATTTTGAGCTTTTTTTTGAAGCCGCCTACACTCTGAGTTAACGAGGCGCACTGGTGTGTAACGCAATAGACACCCATTCAAAAGCCGGATTTTCTCCCAGAAACCACATGGCGTTTGAACCGGGCCTGATCCGAAAGTGTAAAACCTAGCAGAAAAGTTGAATGCCAGATCCACAGAGGAGAAGTTTTCCTACGTTTTAGAGTTTGAATCATGTCTCTAGGTGAAAGCATGCCAGAGCAGCGGACGTTTGAGAAACGTTGAAAAAGTGCTTTTTTTTCAATTAATTCCATAGAAATGAATGGGGTTTTTTTGGACGATTTTTTCGCGACTACGTCGCGAAAAAATCGTTTTCTATAGAGAAAAGTAATAGCATAGCGAGTCCGATCGAGCCACACGTTTTGATATATTGTTTGTCTGTGTGCAACGTACGGTTATTGAGTTAATCGAAATCGAAATTTGCGTAGGAAGAGTAACAAATATAACACTAGACCGGACAATTCCCCGGGGGAAATTGTGAGAGGATGCAGTGCGCGAAGCAATTCGGTCACGCATGTTCGCTGTCCGTGAACGTGTGACCCGCAATGACGTTTCAATGCAATGATTGTGTGTGTGCTTGAGACAGCAGCCATCATGAAGAAGAGCTATTCAACAGTATGAACAAAGTGACTACACGTGGAAATTAGCATGTACTGCTTTAACCTGGGACAGACATCTGTCCTTACCACAAGGATAATGTTTAATTTGTGCACTGTCCCTTTTAAAAATAAAATAAACTCTAAGAAGAGTGTTTGTAGTTTGTATGTACGAACAGAAGTGTTCCTAATAAAGTGGGCGGCTAAGGTGAGGCCTGTCGGCTGATCTCTTCTCAGTTTCTCAGAGCAGCGGATGTTTGAAAAAGTGCTTTTTTTTTCCAATTAATTCCATAGAAATGAATGGGTTTTTTTTGGGACAAGTGTGACTACTACTTTTGAGAAAATTATGTCTGTAGTGTGAAATTTGTGGCTGAAAACAGTTTAAGTTTGAAATTTTGAGCATGATGTGTGTGTGCTTGAGACAGCTTTTCCCTCTGCCCCGTCACTGGCCCCAATCGGCTTGGTGACGGGCCTGAACAGGAGAGTTAAGAGACACACACAAGATTATGTCAGGTGTCTGCTGTAAATTGCTATGGACCAGGCCTCGAACAATGACAAATTACTCGACAACGGAAGCAGCTATTCACAAAATTCTTTCACAGTGAGCGCTAGAAGGGTTTCCTGAATAAAATGATGTATTTTCTTGTTTGTATTGTTAAAAATGAGGACGCTACAGGGAGTTAAAAACGAGTGACTTTTCAGCAACGTTTATACTGGGAGTCAATGAGGCTGCTCACCTGTGCTCTCCTCACTTTGAGGCTTGTCATTCAAAAACCGTAAATCCTATCGTTTAGGTAGACACATTGTGTGAATCAGGACAAGTTTTCCTACTACTTTTGAGAAAATAATGTCTGTAGAGTGAAATTTGTGGCTAAAAACGGAGTTTAAGCGAGAAAGTTTGACCTTTTTTTTGAAGCCGCCTACACTCTAAGTTTAACGACCCTCACTGGTGTGTAACGCAATAGACACCCATTCAAAAGCCGGATTTTCTCCCAGAAACCACATGGCGTTTGAACCGGGCCTGATCCGAAAGTGTAAAACCTAGCAGAAAAGTTGAATGCCAGATCCACAGAGGAGAAGTTTTCCTACGTTTTAGAGTTTGAATCATGTCTCTAGGTGAAAGCATGCCAGAGCAGTGGATGTTTGAAAAACATTGAAAAAGTGCTTTTTTTTCAATTAATTCCATAGAAATGAATGGGGTTTTTTGGGGCGATTTTTTCGCGACTACGTCGCGAAAAAATCGTATTCTATAGAGAAAAGTAATGTACTGTTTGTTTGCATGTACTGCTATAACCTGGGACAGACATCTGTCCTTAACACAAGGATAATGTTTAATTTGTGCACTGTCCCTTTTAAAAATAAAATAAACTCTAAACTCTAAGAAGAGTGTTTGTAGTTTGTATGTACGAACAGAAGTGTTCCTAATAAAGTGGGCGGCTAAGGTGAGGCTGACACACAAGGGCTGGAGTTTTCTACTGTTTTTTTTATGAAGGACCAGGCCTCGAACAATGACAAATAACTCGACAACGGAAGCAGCTATTCACAAAATTCTTTCAGAGTGAGCGCTAGAAGGGTCTCCTGAATAAAATGATGTATTTTTTTGTTTGTATTGTTAAAAATGAGGACGCTACAGGGAGTTAAAAACGAGTGACTTTTCTATCCCGTTTATAATGCATGTCAATGAGCTAACACACACAAGGTCTTGAATTTTGTGCTGTTTTTTACTACGGACCAGACCTCAAACAATGACAAATAACTCGACAACGAAAGCAGCTATTCACAAAATTCTTTCACAGTGAGCGCTAGAAGGGTCTCCTGAATAAAATGATGTATTTTTTTGTTTGTATTGTTAAAAATGAGGACGCTACAGGGAGTTAAAAACGAGTGACTTTTCAGCAACGTTTATACTGGGAGTCAATGAGGCCGCTCACCTGTGCTCTCCTCACTTTGAGGCTTGTCATTCAAAAACCGTAAATCCTATCGTTTAGGTAGACACATTGTGTGAATCAGGACAAGTTTTCCTACTACTTTTGAGAAAATAATGTCTGTAGAGTGAAATTTGTGGCTGAAAACGGAGTTTAAGCGAGAAAGTTTGACCTTTTTTTTGAAGCCGCCTACACTCTAAGCTAAACGACCCTCACTGGTGTGTAACGCAATAGACACCCATTCAAAAGCCCGATTTTCTCCCAGAAACCACATGGCGTTTGAACCGGGCCTGATCCGAAAGTGTAAAACCTAGCAGAAAAGTTGAATGCCAGATCCACAGAGGAGAAGTTTTCCTACGTTTTAGAGTTTGAATCATGTCTCTAGGTGAAAGCATGCCAGAGCAGTGGATGTTTGAAAAACATTGAAAAAGTGCTTTTTTTTCAATTAATTCCATAGAAATGAATGGGGTTTTTTGGGGCGATTTTTTCGCGACTACGTCGCGAAAAAATCGTATTCTATAGAGAAAAGTAATAGCATAGCGAGTCCGATCGAGCCGCACGTTTTGATATATTGTTTGTCTGTGTGCGACGTACGGTTATTGAGTTATTCGAAATCAAAATTTGCGTAGGAATAATAAGAAGAAGAAGAAATACGTAGAAGAACAATAGTTGCAGTGCTTTGCACTGCAACCTATGGGCTCCCCTAGGGGAGCCCATAGGTTGCTGTGCTGCAGCACTGCATCCTAATAATAAAAAGAAACACGTAGAAGAACAATAGTTGCAGTGCTTTGCACTGCAACCTATGGGCTCCCCTAGGGGAGCCCATAGGTTGCTGTGCTGCAGCACTGCATCCTAACTAGACCGGACAATTCCCCGGGGGAAATTGTGAGAGGATGCAGTGCGCGAAGCAATTCGCTCACGCATGTTCGCTGGCCGTGAATGTGTGACCCGCAATGATGTTTCAATGCAATGATCGTGTGTGTGCTCGAGACAGCAGCCGTCATGAAGAAGACCTATTCAAGAGTATGACCAAAGTGACTACAGGCGGAAATTAGCATGTACTGCTATAACCTGGGACAGACATCTGTCCTTACCACAAGGATAATGTTTAATTTGTGCACTTTCCCTTTTAAAAATAAAATAAACTCTAAACTCTAAGAAGAGTGTTTGTAGTTTGTATGTACGAACAGAAGTGTTCCTAATAAAGTGGGCGGCTAAGGTGAGGCTGACACACAAGGGCTGGAGTTTTCTACTGTTTTTTTTATGAAGGACCAGGCCTCGAACAATGACAAATAACTCGACAACGGAAGCAGCTATTCACAAAATTCTTTCACAGTGAGCGCTAGAAGGGTCTCCTGAATAAAATGATGTATTTTTTTGTTTGTATTGTTAAAAATGAGGACGCTACAGGGAGTTAAAAACGAGTGACTTTTCAGCAACGTTTATACTGGGAGTCAATGAGGCCGCTCACCTGTGCTCTCCTCACTTTGAGGCTTGTCATTCAAAAACCGTAAATCCTATCGTTTAGGTAGACACATTGTGTGAATCAGGACAAGTTTTCCTACTACTTTTGAGAAAATCATGTCTGTAGAGTGAAATTTGTGGCTGAAAACACGGTTTAAAAATAAAATAAACTCTAAACTCTAAGAAGAGTGTTTGTAGTTTGTATGTACGAACAGAAGTGTTCCTAATAAAGTGGGCGGCTAAGGTGAGGCTGACACACAAGGGCTGGAGTTTTCTACTGTTTTTTTTATGAAGGACCAGGCCTCGAACAATGACAAATAACTCGACAACGGAAGCAGCTATTCACAAAATTCTTTCACAGTGAGCGCTAGAAGGGTCTCCTGAATAAAATGATGTATTTTTTTGTTTGTATTGTTAAAAATGAGGACGCTACAGGGAGTTAAAAACGAGTGACTTTTCAGCAACGTTTATACTGGGAGTCAATGAGGCCGCTCACCTGTGCTCTCCTCACTTTGAGGCTTGTCATTCAAAAACCGTAAATCCTATCGTTTAGGTAGACACATTGTGTGAATCAGGACAAGTTTTCCTACTACTTTTGAGAAAATCATGTCTGTAGAGTGAAATTTGTGGCTGAAAACACGGTTTAAAAATAAAATAAACTCTAAACTCTAAGAAGAGTGTTTGTAGTTTGTATGTACGAACAGAAGTGTTCCTAATAATGTGGGCGGCTAAGGTGAGGCTGACACACAAGGGCTGGAGTTTTCTACTGTTTTTTTTATGAAGGACCAGGCCTCGAACAATGACAAATAACTCGACAACGGAAGCAGCTATTCACAAAATTCTTTCACAGTGAGCGCTAGAAGGGTCTCCTGAATAAAATGATGTATTTTTTTGTTTGTATTGTTAAAAATGAGGACGCTACAGGGAGTTAAAAACGAGTGACTTTTCAGCAACGTTTATACTGGGAGTCAATGAGGCCGCTCACCTGTGCTCTCCTCACTTTGAGGCTTGTCATTCGAAAACCGTAAATCCTATCGTTTAGGTAGACACATTGTGTGAATCAGGACAAGTTTTCCTACTACTTTTGAGAAAATCATGTCTGTAGAGTGAAATTTGTGGCTGAAAACACGGTTTAAGCGAGAAAGTTTGAGCTTTTTTTTGAAGCCGCCTACACTCTAAGATTAACGACCATCACTGGTGTGTAACGCAATAGACACCCATTCAAAAGCCGGATTTTCTCCCAGAACTCACATCGTGTTTGAGCCGGGCCTGATCCGAAAGTGTAGAACCTTGCAGAAAAGTTGAATGCCAGATCCACAGAGGAGAAGTTTTCCTACGTTTTAGAGTTTGAATCACGTCTCTAGGTTAAAGCATGCCAGAGCAGCGGACGTTTGAAAAACGTTGAAAAAGTGCTTTTTTTCCAATTAATTCCATAGAAATGAATGGGTTTTTTTTGGGACAAGTGTGACTACTACTTTTGAGAAAATTATGTCTGTAGTGTGAAATTTGTGGCTGAAAACAGTTTAAGTTTGAAATTTTGAGCATGATGTGTGTGTTCTTGAGACAGCTTTTCCCTCTGCCCCGTCACTGGCCCCAATTGGCATGGTGATGGGCCTGAACAGGAGAGTTAAGAAACACACACAAGATTGTCAGGTGTCTGCTGTAAATTGCTATGGACCAGGCCTCGAACAATGACAAATAACTCGACAACGGAAGCAGCTATTCACAAAATTCTTTCACAGTGAGCGCTAGAAGGGTCTCCTGAATAAAATGATGTATTTTTTTGTTTGTATTGTTAAAAATGAGGACGCTACAGGGAGTTAAAAACGAGTGACTTTTCAGCAACGTTTATACTGGGAGTCAATGAGGCCGCTCACCTGTGCTCTCCTCACTTTGAGGCTTGTCATTCGAAAACCGTAAATCCTATCGTTTAGGTAGACACATTGTGTGAATCAGGACAAGTTTTCCTACTACTTTTGAGAAAATCATGTCTGTAGAGTGAAATTTGTGGCTGAAAACACGGTTTAAGCGAGAAAGTTTGAGCTTTTTTTTGAAGCCGCCTACACTCTAAGATTAACGACCCTCACTGGTGTGTAACGCAATAGACACCCATTCAAAAGCCGGATTTTCTCCCAGAAACCACATGGCGTTTGAACCGGGCCTGATCCGAAAGTGTAAAACCTAGCAGAAAAGTTGAATGCCAGATCCACAGAGGAGAAGTTTTCCTACGTTTTAGAGTTTGAATCATGTCTCTAGGTGAAAGCATGCCAGAGCAGTGGATGTTTGAAAAACATTGAAAAAGTGCTTTTTTTTCAATTAATTCCATAGAAATGAATGGGGTTTTTTGGGGCGATTTTTTCGCGACTACGTCGCGAAAAAATCGTATTCTATAGAGAAAAGTAATAGCATAGCGAGTCCGATCGAGCCGCACGTTTTGATATATTGTTTGTCTGTGTGCGACGTACGGTTATTGAGTTATTCGAAATCAAAATTTGCGTAGGAGGAAGAAGAAGAAGAAGAAGAAGAAGAAGAAATACGTAGAAGAACAATAGTTGCAGTGCTTTGCACTGCAACCTATGGGCTCCCCTAGGGGAGCCCATAGGTTGCTGTGCTGCAGCACTGCATCCTAAATACGTAGAAGAACAATAGTTGCAGTGCTTTGCACTGCAACCTATGGGCTCCCCTAGGGGAGCCCATAGGTTGCTGTGCTGCAGCACTGCATCCTAATTAGTAGTCTTTGACTTAACTGGTATTTATTTATTTTATATTTATTTCATATGTTGATTTTTTTCAGAGTGTTCAATTTTCAATAAATCGTGTTAAGTTTATAAGTGTTGTGCGTCCTCTTACTAATATGATATTTTAGCATGCCAATTAAGGACAATACTATAGCATATCGGCACAAAAAATCGGCAGCTCATATCGGCCATCGGCTGACTCTGACCTCTGAATATCGGCATCGGCTTTAGAAAAACCCATATCGGTCGACCTCTAATGACAGGGTCACAGACCATTTTCTGGGAAAGGAGCGGAGGGCAGAATTTGTGTATAAATAGTGTTCATGTTCATGAATCTGAAGTGTGTATATTGTTCAGTAATGTTAAGAGAATGGTGGGCTCTGTGTTATAGGTTATACCTGGGTATAATATTCAAGGTTCTGTGTGTTGCATAGCCTACCTGGTTATGAATTTCCAGACTGTGTTGCAGAAGATGTTCAAGGATGTGTTGCACAGCTGGGTGTTGTGTTAAAGACTCTGTGTTGCATATCAGGGTATGATGTTCAAGGCTCTTCGTTGAATAGCCAGTGATTTTTGGATGTTTGATATTTTTGATTAAGGATATGAGGCACTAGCCTGGCAAGCCAGACTATAACATGAAATGTACAAGCAAAAATACTTTCTGCCACTAGGTAGGGTTGTCTAGTTCACTATGCTAATGGGGCACACCTTTCTATGCTTTGATATCCGGCCTACAGGTTTTACGATGAATGCGTAAAATGGGCTTCCCCCGTTTTCAAAACCAGCAGCCGCCACTGGTATGAATGTAAGGCAGTGGAAGTGTAGAGTTTTCAGCAGTGCATGTGGAGGAAGCCATTTTGAAATTTACTCAGTGTTACCAAGGTAACATGCTGATCATTTGACATTCTTCAAGTGGTTTAGCCCCATCACTGAATTGGACTGAGTTTGATCGTAATTTTACCTTATAAGACACCAATAAGTAATTTGAGAGCTTTTAGAATTATCACAAATTATATAAATATTGATTGGCAGCCATATTGCCATGCCAGTGATCATCTGACTATAGGAAGTCCAAGCTGTGTTTTTGTGAGTAAATAGTTTTAAAAAATGGAAATGGATGTTCTTTATTTATTTTAGGACATTTATTTTCTTTCTTTTTTATTATCTACTGTAACTTCTTTGTAAAAAAAAAAAAAAGAAACACAGAAAGACAGCGGAGGCTCCCAGTGATCAGACTGAAAAAAGCCAGATGAATATCAGGGGATGGACTGACTAAAGATTGGGTCTCGTTGTGATTATACATTATTTACATTTGTACACTTATTTTTCATGGAAGCGATAAACATTTATTTGTGATTGTGCATTTTATAAATCATGACTTTTTTTAGCGGCGGCACGGTGGTGTAGTGGTTAGCGCTGTCGCCTCACAGCAAGAAGGTCCGGGTTTGAGCCCCGTGGCCGGTGAGGGCCTTTCTGTGTGGAGTTTGCATGTTCTCCCCGTGTCCGCATGGGTTTCCTCCGGGTGCTCCGGTTTCCCCCACAGTCCAAAGACATGCAGGTTAGGTTAACTGGTGACTCTAAATTGAGCGTAGGTGTGAATGTGAGTGTGAATGGTTGTCTGTGTCTATGTGTCAGCCCTGTGATGACCTGGCGACTTGTCCAGGGTGTACCCCGCCTTTCGCCTGTAGTCAGCTGGGATAGGCTCCAGCTTGCCTGCGACCCTGTAGAACAGGATAAAGCGGCTAGAGATAATGAGATGAGATCTGATGTAGCAGCAGAAGGGCAATAATGTGCGAATGTGCAAACAATGTAACCGGTCAAGGAAACGGCAGCAAAATGTCAGTAATGTGCAAATATGTGCAAACAATTTAACCAGATGTAAACAGTCAAGGAACAGCAGCAAAAAGGAGCCAGTTTGGTTTGGTCACTTGATGGTGTTAGTTAGCGTGGACCAGCTCTGTTGTCTTTAAATCTAGAATGATCAATCATAGTTTAATCAACTTTATTCACATTTAAGCATGGGGCTGAACCATGTGGAGATGGGACTAATACACCGGATACTTCTTTAAACCATGTGACTTAATTTAGAAGTTAAAATTCTGCATGACTATGAACATCCGATTTTTGCTGGGTAATCCGGTGTAATAAATGTATTGTTCTGTCAAATTTCTTTTTCAGGTTGATTCTCGTCTCATCCAGAGTCATGTTCATGTTTCAGAGGAGACCTGTGATGCTTCAAGATCTTACATCAGTATTGACTGAGGTGAGTGTATTCTCATTGTACTGTGTCATGACTGTCATGATCTTGTCCTTTCCTGTATGTCTCCAAGAGGCTTGTGATGATTTGGAGGATTCTTTCTTTCTTTTTCTGGGCTCTACACAGAGGCTGTAGAAACCGGACATGTTTGCATATAAATTGTGGTTTTATAAAAATGTAATTTTTGTATTTAATCTTTTACAGATGACTCTCAGTATCCTGAGTCCCTGGTTGCTTGGGATTCTAGGTAAGCTGATTAATTTGTGGAGTCTCTAATCGGCTCTATGTGTAAAAGAATGATGTGGTTATCTTTGTTGGCCCATCCCTTTTAAGACAAATGAAGGTGTAGTACACCAGAAATGGATTAAATAAAGATCAGAAATGTGTCTTCAGTGTAAAGTTGAATATTACGATGACTCAATGTAACGTTTAAGAATTGAAACATTAGGAGTGTTCTGATGTCGGCAAATATTTAATGATGCAGAGATGCCTACTAGTACGGATTGGCCGTATTTTGTACGGAAAAGTTACGTAAATACGATGTTACGGCAAACAGTGTTATTCTGTACGGAATTATTATAAAGTCTTAAACAATTCCAGTGAGTTGTTTTTAAATGTCCAAGCGACTTTTTCAATCCATGCGCGATTCACGGCTAAGCTATTTATTTTTACGACAACCGCACATGCTGTGTGTGACATGCGCAGATTCCGCACATTTGTTCGCGCTACTTTCGATACGGTAGAATGGCTGCGCATTACACCCAGTCAAAAGGGCAATGGATACGCGCACTGCAAACTGTGTAGAACTGACATTAACATCACTCGTGGTGGTCGCAATGACTGCACGCGGCATGTCAACTCCAAAAAACATATGGAGTATGCTGAAATGGCGAGTCAGGCGGAAAGTAAATCTGGGGGGATCCAGCAGTTTGTTACAAAATCTGTGGATGAAAAG
This sequence comes from Neoarius graeffei, assembly GCF_027579695.1. NCBI lineage: Eukaryota > Metazoa > Chordata > Actinopteri > Siluriformes > Ariidae > Neoarius > Neoarius graeffei. The sequence goes on along the minus strand of NC_083590.1, from coordinate 20,474,395 downwards.
ACACGGAACGTGACCCGTGCTGAAGCGGTGATGGTTGACCTATGCTTGGAGTTGAACTTGCCAATTAGTGCCATGAAATGTGAGTTAAACTTATTCAGTTTCTTTTTACATGTATGATTTTTATTCACTGAAATATCAAACACTGGCTGTACTTCTTTAATTCAAAGGCTAGTGTGATCAAAAACAGAATTTTATGATTAGTGCTGTTGGGATTGTGGCAAAAAAAATTGATCATTCCACTGTTTTAAATACAATTATAAATGTCATTTTATTCAGTGTCTCTTCTGAAGCATTATGCTGAAGTATTTATATATTGGGGCATTAAGATAACAATGTCGGACTCTCTTTGGCATGAAATAAGAATTTTTTTTTTTTTTTTAATTTTATTAGAATCTGTTAACAGGTAGAACATTTTGCCAGGCAATATAATATAATACTTTTGAGGAGTTACATTCAATACCAATGATTGGTAGTCAACCTTAATGTCTGCAAACAGGGAACACTATTGTATTTATAAAAATGTGATGTATGCTCTAGAAATTTGTTGAGTGGAAATTCAATTGAGATGGCTGCTCGCGTTTTGTTTATTTAATTCACACAAAACAGTTCTTTTTAATAACTTAAATGTTAAACATATTGGTATATACACCTCTTTATAATGGAAATGCGCATAAATTAATGTTACTGAAAGTCATTCCAAAATACTGAAAAATGTTTTCAAGAATACTGAAATTCAAAATTTGGGGTAGGCATCTCTGATGATGTGATGGAGTGATGTGGAGCCTTGAACATTTTTTCATAAAGGCATATCCTCAAGTGTTTATTCCTCTTATACCATAATTTGTCAATGCTGGCAATTATTAATTTATTAAAGAATGACAAATCTCACCTTTTAAATCCATTTAGTGGAAGCCCATGAAATAAGTTAGTTCCTGTTCTCACTAACAACCTGTAGTCATTCCCTCACCATTTTTATAGATAAAATCAGCTTGTCCTCTTACTGAGAAGCTGTATAGCATTTAAATTAAAGACTTTTACTCTGAGATTCATTGCATTAAAACATTGGTGAGTTTTCCCTCTTCACCAAAATTCATTTTACAGAACCTATGTCTACCTCCTGACTTGACTTTGGTGGAGGCTAAAAATAAGAGGGTGCTAAGCAGCTATTCTGTGCCTGAAATTAAAGGAATAGGATATTCTTTTATTGATCCCCATGAGGGAATTCAGGTGTTGCAGTAGCTCAGTTACAGAGAAAAATATAGATAAATGCAGACTAAGTTTAAAAAAAAAAGAATAAATACACATGGTGCTAAATACGGATAATTACTCACAAAAGACAGCAACAAACAATTCTTGTTCATGGTACTACATCCATTAGTGGTGTAGAGCCTTATAAAATGACTGTGAATAAGGGAAAAATGTTACAGCCTGTACCTTTTTAAGTGATTTTCCACTGCAGGGACCATAACGGGTTAAATCCCAAGTTGTTTTTTCCCCTTCTTGGAAGTTGCAGGCTGTTCAGCAAGGCTGGGTCTAACCTGTGACTTTGTCCTTTCCTGTATGTCTGCTAGAGAAACTCGGGGTGGTTTGAGGCCTGACAGCTGTCCCTTCGCTGTCACGTTATAGAAACCTCGTACAAATAAATCTGTATCCGTGCTAGTGTGGCGTGACATAGCCTTTGAGAACTGTTGTTTTAATTTTCTCTGTTTTGTCTCACAGGAGATCGGTGTCCCGTGGTGAGGAGATGCATGAATAAAGAACGATGCTGTAAATTCAGGTTCCAGTGGACTGTGATGTAGGAGGCAGCTATGGTGGTATGGTTTGATGGATGTTTATGGTCTGCTATTTTCATCTGCTTTTGTCAATGTTTATTAAATTAAAACTACTGAAATACTGACATGGAGTGGTCTGTGTGTTTTAATGTTAAAATACCTCAAAACTGACTTATTGGCCAGCTTCATGTTGAAATTTTAAAGAATTAGACAGTAAACATTGGTCATTGATGCTAAACTGGAAAATTTAACATCTTGTAACAAACATGAATATAAGCATTTAAAGTGGTGTCCAGTACGACTATGATACTGTATAGTGCACCCACTAATCTCTATGTAAACTATCAGAGTGAGGCCATCTGCCTGCCATGTTACCACGCATGTCGGATCGATACGGTCACATCTCTGCCTAGGAAGCTACACAAAACTGGACACGTTATTCATCTAATTGTTGGGGGGGGAAAGCAAACTGGACATGTTGTTTACACAAGTGTGTCTTTTTGTGGGGGTGTTTTTGTTTTAATCAATGTACAGTATTTGATACATTTTATGATTGTGGGTCCAGTCAGGGAGATTACTGCAGATTTATTCAAACAAATAGAAAATACATGAATAACAAATGTACACTGCAACATGACTAATTCTGGTTTCCACAGAGATGGAGATGGCACGTTTATCCTTTATTTTGCCAGGAAAGTCCCATTGAGATACAATATCTCTTCTGCCAGGGAGTCCTGGCCAAAATGGCAGTAAATAAAATTTAAAAAATAATAAATTTCATATACATATCGAAAACACAGTCAAGTAACAGTAACAGGTGAAAACACAATTTCGATACAGAGACATAGAGTCAATGACTAAAATGAACTATGGAAAAAAGATAAAAAGGACTTATTTGAAACAATGAGACTGGTCTATGAGGACTGAAGTTAAGAGACTTAACACATCAATAGAAGGCAAGGAATCCAAATTGAGAATGTTTTGCAGCTCATTCCATTTGTGTGGTGCATATGAACCAAAGGCAGATTTGTCCTTGTGGTTGGAGACTGAAGAAATTTGACTGATGGGCGAGTACTGTATGTACGTACAGTGCTCAGCGTAAATGACTTTGAAAAGTACCATCTCATCATCTCTAGCTGCTTTATCCTGTTCTACAGGGTCGCAGGCAAGCTGGAGCCTATCCCAGCTGACTACGGGCGAAAGGCGGGGTACACCCTGGACAAGTCGCCAGGTCATCACAGGGCTGACACATAGACACAGACAACCATTCACACTCACATTCACACCTACAGTCAATTTAGAGTCACCAGTTAGCCTAACCTGCATGTCTTTGGACTGTGGGGGAAACCGGAGCACCCGAAGGAAACCCACGGGGAGAACATGAAAACTGCACAGAAAAGCCCTCGTCAGCCACGGGACTCAAACCCGGACCTTCTTACTGTGAGGCGACAGCGCTAACCACTACACCACCGTGCCGCCCGTGAAAGTAAGGTTAATAATATAAACTTAGATTACACATTTTTTCAGTTTTACTCAAATTAGGATGGTGCAAAAATGAGTACACCCCACAACAAAAACTACTACATCTAGTACTTTGTATGGCCTCCTTGATTTTTAATGACAGCACCAAGTCTTCTAGGCATGGAATGAACAAGTTGGTGACATTTTGCAACATCAATCTTTTTCCATTCTTCAACAATGACCTCTTTTAGTGACTGGATGCTGGATGGAGAGTGATGCTCAGCTTGTCTCTTCAGAATTCCCCATAGGTGTTCGATTGGGTTCAGATCAGGAGACATACTTGGCCACTGAATCACTTTCACCCTGTTCTTCTTCAGAAATCCAACAGTGGCCTTAGATGTGTGTTTAGTCATGTTGGAAAAGTGCACGACGACCAAGGGCACGGAGTGATGGTAGCATCTTCTCTTTCAGTATAGAGCAATACGTCTGTGAATTCATGATGCCATCAGTGACATGCAGCTCCCCGACACCAGCAGCACTCATGCAGCCCCACATAAGGACACTGCCACCACCATGTTTCACTGTAGGCACCATGCATTTTTCTTTGTATTCCTCACCTTTGCGACGCCATACAGTTTTGAAGCCATCAGTTCCAAAAACATTTATCTTGGTCTCATCACTCCAGAGTGTAGAGTCCCAGTAGTCTTCATCTTTGTCAGCATGGGTCCTCGCAAACTCTAGGCGGGCTTTTTTGTGCCTGGGCTTTAGGAGAGGCTTCTTTTGTGGACGGCATCTATGCATGCCATTCCTCTGCAGTGTACGCTGTATTGTGTCACGGGAAATAATCACCCCAGTTTGGCTTTCTACTTCTTTAGATAACTGCAGTGAACTTGCATGCCGATTTTCTTCAACCCTTCTCATCAGAAGACACTCCTGTCGAGGTGTTAACTTCCGTGGACGACCTGGACGTCTCTGTGAGATGGTTGCAGTTCCGTCTTTCTTAAATTTTTGTACCACTTTTGCTACAGTATTCTGACTGATAAGTAAAGCTTTGCTGATCATCTTGTAGCCTTCACCTTTGTGGTGTAAAGAAATTATTTTCTTTGGGGAATTCTGAAGAGACAAGTTGAGCATCACTCTCCATCCAGCATCCAGTCACTAAAAGAGGTCATTGTTGAAGAATGGAAAAAGATTGATGTTGCAAAATGTCACCAACTTGTTCATTCCATGCCTAGAAGACTTGGTGCTGTCATTAAAAATCATGGAGGCCATACAAAGTACTAGATGTAGTAGTTTTTGTTGTGGGGTGTATTCATTTTTGCACCACCCTAATTTGAGTAAAACTGAAAAATGTGTAATCTAAGTTATATTATTAACCTTACTTTCATGTTATAAGTTAAACAGATGTTTAATTTAATTAAACTTTGTCTTGTCAACATTTTGGAAATTGTTTGTGTTCATTGAGATATTGTTTAAAATGGTACTTTTCAAAGGGGGTGTACTCATTTACGCTGAGCACTGTATATATACAGTGGTGCTTGAAAGTTTGTGAACCCTTTAGAATTTTCTGTATTTCTGCATAAATATGATCAAAAACATCATCAGATTTTCACACAAGTCCTAAAAGTAGATAAAGAGAACCCAGTTAAACAAATGAGACAAAAATATTATACTTGGTCATTTATTTATTGAGGAAAATGATCAAATATTACATATTTGTGAGTGGCAAAAGTATGTGAACCTTTGCTTTCAGTATCTTGTGTACAGCAATAACTGCAACTAAATGTTTCCGGTAACTGTTGATCAGTCCTGCACACCGGCTTGGAGGAGTTTTAGTCCATACAGAACAGCTTCAACTCTGGGATGTTGGTGGGTTTCCTCACATGAACTGCTCACTTCAGGTCCTTCCACAACATTTCCATTGGATTAAAGGTCAGGACTTTGACTTGGCCATTCCAAAACATTAATTTTATTCTTCTTTAACCATTCTTTGGTAGAACGACTTGTGTGCTTAGGGTCGTTGTCTTGCTGCATGACCCATCTTCTCTTGAGATTCAGTTCATGGATAGATGTCCTGACATTTTCCTGTCTGACTGTGGATTGGTGGAGTCCAAACTCTTTAGAGATGGCTTTGTAACCTTTTCCAGCCTGATGAGCATCAACAACACTTTTCTGAGGTTCTCAGAAATCTTCTTTGTTCATGCCATGATCCACTTCCACAAACATGTGTTGTGAAGATCAGACTTTGATAGATCCCTGTTCTTTAAATAAAACAGGGTGCCCACTCACACCTGATTGTCATCCCATTGATTGAAAACACCTGACTCTAATTTCCCCTTCAAATTAACTGCTAATCCTAGAGGTTCACATACTTTTGCCACTCACAGATATGTAATATTGGATCATTTTCCTCAAGAAATAAATGACCAAGTATAATATTTTTGTCTCATTTGTTTAACTGGGTTCTCTTTATCTACTTTCAGGACTTGTGTGAAAATCTGACGATGCTTTCGGTCGTATTTATGCAGAAATATAGAAAATTCTAAAGGGTTCACAAACTTTCAAGCACCACTGTATATATATTTTATATTTTTTCGGCCGAGCGCCCCCTATGGGCCAGCCGCCACTGTTTTACACAGTGTCCTAACTTTTTTGGGTTGTAGATTAGATAACTGCATAAAACAGCACGTGTGTGTATGGGTGTACCTGAATATGACTGTATTTAATGCCAATAATATGCAAATAAGAGTGTGTTATAACAGTCATTTAACATACACAGGATATTACAGGTTGTTTTTTGAAACATGAATTGTGTATGAACAGCCTCGATAATATAGTTGCAGAAGAAGGCTTGACTTGAACTAGGCTTTGGAATCAGAATTCGAATCAGAATTGTTTTTTTTTAAATCTTTATTGAAAAGACTGACTAAGGAATTCGAATCAGAATTGTTTTTTTTTTATCTTTTTTGAAAAAGACAAACAGATGTACACAGAACAGCAGACAGGTGCTCCAATATACATGTATCATCACAAAAAAATAATAAATAAATAAATCAGAGTACACTAAGGATGTCATAAGGTTTGTAATAAAGGTGATGTCATTTTCTCCATGGACAAAATACATTATCACACTTCTACAGTCAATTAAGATGTTTATTTTTGAGATCAGAAATTGATAGATTGGGCACAGTGGAATTCGAATCAGAATGTAGATGACGTCAACCTGCTCATTTGCATATCGAACAGTATTTAAATCTCGCGCCTGAGGATGAGACCCACACAGTGAGACCGACACAGGAAGAGTACAGTGCGAACAGAGCTCCTTAATCTCTCCGCGACCTGCAGTAGGTAAGTGCACTCTGACTTTAGGAACTGTGTGCATGTTTTTGAGCAGAAGAGAAATGAGAAACTATAAGGCGAAAGAAAACATGAAGCGGTCGAGGAAAGAAAAGTCCATGGGTGACTTCCTAACGTCTTCCTAAAGTCACTAGACAATCTATTTTACTGGAGGAGAAGAAAATCTCATCTGAAAACAATATGCTTGTCCCTTGAAATGTTCCGTAATAATGCATCAGTCGCCTGGTTCTATCCGGCGATATAAAACATGATGTTAATAGCAAGCTGTAAATGATGTACAGTATGCGCCAGGGCTTTTCAAAGTGTGGGGCGCGTCTCCCCTAGGGGGAGCCAGAGTTCTTCAGGGGGCGCAACGTGAGGAAAAATAAACCAGAATAAGTTACTATTGCGGACGTTTAGCGAACTTCAGCTAGCCTTTACCAGAGACAAAATGGATCGATTTTTAGTACCTAAAGCTACAGTGAGTGAGGAGACAGAGTCTGGGCCAAGCAAAAAAAGAAGGAAGTATGACCACGATTATTTAAAGTTTGGATTTTCATGGACTGGATCTGAAGATGCTCCACTGCCACAGTGCGTTGTCTGCCAAGAGGTGCTAGCTAACGATGCTATGAGATGTTTAAAATGTGTAAAACAAGATGTTTAAAAAAAACAACAACAGATGTTTAACCTCCGGGCGGCACGGTGGTGTAGTGGTTAGCGCTGTCGCCTCACAGCAAGAAGGTCCGGGTTTGAGCCCTGGGGCCGGCGAGGGCCTTTCTGTGCGGAGTTTGCATGTTCTCCCCGTGTCCGCGTGGGTTTCCTCCGGGTGCTCCGGTTTCCCCCACAGTCCAAAGACATGCAGGTTAGGTTAACTGGTGACTCTAAATTGACCGTAGGTGTGAATGTGAGTGTGAATGGTTGTCTGTGTCTATGTGTCAGCCCTGTGATGACCTGGCGACTTGTCCAGGGTGTACCCCGCCTTTCGCCCGTAGTCAGCTGGGATAGGCTCCAGCTTACCTGCGACCCTGTAGAACAGGATAAAGCGGCTACAGATAATGAGATGAGATGTTTAAAAGGTGTAAAAAAAAAAATGTTAAAAAAGCACAGATGTTTAAACTGTGTTTTAAAAAAAGAGGTTTTAAAAAGCACAGATGTTTAAAATGTGCAAAACAAGATGTTTTTTTAAAAAAAGCACAGATGTTTAAAATGTGCAAAACAAGATGTTTTTTAAAAAAGCACAGATGTTTAAAATGTGCAAAACAAGATGTTTTAAAAAAAAAAGCACAGATGTTTAAAATGTGCAAAACAAGATGTTTTTTAAAAAAGCACAGATGTTTAAAATGTGTTAGAGGTTTTAAAAAGCACAGATGTTTAAAATGTGTAAAAACAAGATGTTTAAAAAAAAAGCACAGATGTTTAAAATGTGCAAAACAAGATGTTTTTTTTAAAAAGCACAGATGTTTAAAATGTGCAAAACAAGATGTTTTTTAAAAAAGCACAGATGTTTAAAATGTGTTAGAGGTTTTAAAAAGCACAGATGTTTAAAATATGTAAAAACAAGATGTTTTAAAAAAAAGCACAGATGTTTAAAATGTGTAAAAACAAGATGTTTTAAAAAAAAAGCACAGATGTTTAAAATGTGCAAAACAAGATGTTTTTTAAAAAAGCACATGTTTAAAATGTGCAAAACAAGATGTTTTTTAAAAAAGCACAGATGTTTAAAATGTGTTAGAGGTTTTAAAAAGCACAGATGTTTAAAATATGTAAAAACAAGATGTTTTAAAAAAAAAGCACAGATGTTTAAAATGTGCAAAACAAGATGTTTTTTTAAAAAAAGCACAGATGTTTAAAATGTGCAAAACAAGATGTTTTTTTAAAAAAAAGCACAGATGTTTAAAATGTGCAAAACAAGATGTTTTTTAAAAAAGCACAGATGTTTAAAATGTGCAAAACAAGATGTTTTTTAAAAAAGCACAGATGTTTAAAATGTGCAAAACAAGATGTTTTTTAAAAAAGCACAGATGTTTAAAATGTGCAAAACAAGATGTTTTTTAAAAAAGCACAGATGTTTAAAATGTGTAAAGAGGTTTTAAAAAGCACAGATGTTTTAAATGTGTAAAAAAAAGATGTTTTCAAAAAGCACAGATGTTTAAAATGTGTAAAAGAAAAAAATTAAAATGTGTACAACAACCTTTTTTTTTTTTTTAAATACGAATGGAACATTAAGTATAGCAACAAAAATTGTAAGGGGGCGCTGTTTATTTGCTCTCTGAGGGCGGGCTGACTCTCCCACACTTTGAAAACCCCTGGTCTAGTTTATTGACCGTGGAAAGGTGAAATGATTCCACCGAGAGGTGACAGAAAAGCAAAACAATCAGTACATCAAATTAATCACATGTACATTTCTATTTCTGATATTTTACAGTTATTGTCAACGATTTTGTTCGAGATGTACAACTTTATGTTCAGCAGCTCTGATGTTCTTCACCGCTATGAAGAAAAATATGGTGTTTCCCAAGTGGGGACAGGTATCTCTCTCTCTCTCACACACACACCTCACTTACTTCTCTTGTTGTTGTTGTTATTATTATGTCGTTAATAACTTTTTTTCTAAGGTGTATTTTATACAACAAAATGATGTACATTCGCTCACACTATCTGAAAGGAAATTGTGGGAAAGTTAGCTTGAATTTTGCATATTTTTGTCAGAAAATTTCACAAAATAATCTGAAATTCTTACACTACTACTTCTTCTTCATCTTCTGGCTGCCAGTGGTGGCTCCAGAGATTTTTCCTTAGGGTGGCAAAGGAGGGGCATAGGTTCCAGGAGGGAGGCATAGGTTATCGATGCAGCAGTTTATGCAAATCGTAGAAATCATTTTTACTTGCGCTCAAGAAAGACTCACAATCAAGTCATCTTGTCAAATATGTATTGAGCTATTGTACCATCAAGGAAAATTGATTCAACCATCTTTTCTGAAACTATATTCCCAAGCAATGAATGGAACTATTCTGCCTTAGCGATGTATCAAAAAATAGACAGATGGCGAGCGGTTTAGATTGTGGATCTTTACTGAAGACTTCAAACTTATACAGATGTGTTCATCCTCGATTTCTGTAAAACTAAAAGAAACAAATTAAGTATATCACTAAACTGAATAGCACACAGGTGAAAACGCGAGCTAGGCTGACCTGCTAGTAATGCTAACACACAACACACAAGCTGTTTACTTTCTAAAACTATTAGCTTTCATTTCGTTGCCTAGCATACACAGAAAGTAAAGCATAACTTACAGGTATAGCTACTACCGGAACCTAGTGAGACAGCACTCCATACATCCAACCAATGACTGTATAGCTGGGCTAAAAGAATAATTGAGTACCAAAATGCATTTAACATAGAAAGGACAAGACTGTGTTCTATCAGGTGAAAACAATTTGACCAACCTCTTTGCTCCAGCATGTTGCCTCATCAGAAGTCGAGCATTCAGAAGAATCATAACAGAAGAACGTCTCTCTCTGGGTGAAACCATTTCAAAATTCTGGGGGTGGGGTGGGGTGTGAAATAACGTAAATAACGGTAGGTAGAGATGAGATGAGGGCTTAGTATCTCTGTAGATAGATGTAATTGAATGTCAAAAATGTGTTTTAATAAATAATTATTTTTAAAATAGGGGGGAAACTGGGGTGGCAAGACATATTTTTACAGTGGCAACTACCACCTTTTGCCACCCCTTAAAACCATGCCTGCTGGCTGCTCCCAATTAGGGGTCTCCACAGCGGATCTTTCGTCTCCATTTCTCCCTGTCTTCCGCATCCTTCTCTACCACACCTGCCACTTTCATGTCCTCTCTCACCACATCCATGTATCTCCTCTTTGGCCTTCCTCGCTTTCATTTGCCTGGCAGCTCCATCCTAGAAGAAGAAACCTTTATTTGTCACATGCACACTTCAAGCACAGTGTAATTCATCCTCTGCATTTAACCCATCTGAAGTAGTGAACACGTGCGCACACACACACCCAGAGCAGTGGGCAGCCACACTAGCGCACCCAGGGAGCAGTCAGGGGTTCGGTACCTTGCTCAAGGGCACTTCAGCCCAAGGCCACCCCACGTTAACCTAAGTGCATGTCTTTGAACTGTGGGGGAAACCGGAGCACCCGGAGGAAACCCACGCAGAGACGGGGAGAACATGCAAACTCCGCACAGAAAGGCCCTCGCCGGCCGCTGGGTTCGAACTCAGAACCTTCTTGCTGTTAGGCGACCATGCTAACCACTACACCACCGTGCCGCCAAAAGTGAAACACTACTGTCTTGTACATCTTATCTACTGTCTTATACCATACATCCTCAATATTCTCCTTCCCACATGCTCTGAATCTCTTCTCAGGATGTGCCCATACCATCTCAGTCTCATCGCTTAGCTTCATTCCCAAGCTCTCCACATGTGCTGTCCCTCTGATGTGCTCGTTCCTTATCCTGTCCAGCCTCCCATCGCAAACCTTAACATCCTCAACTCCGCCACCTCCAACTTTGCCTCCTGTCTCTTCATTAAGGATACAGTCTCCAATCCATACATCACAGCTGCTCTCACTACTGTCTTATACATCTTACCTTTCACTTTTGCTGGGACTTTCCTATCACAAATGACTCCCGAAATCCTTCTCCAACTGCTCCACCCTGCCTGCACTCTCTTTCTCACCTCACTATCACAGCCCCCATTTTCCTGCACACACTGTAAAAAAAAAATATTTGTTGTTTTAACTTAAAAAAGTTAGTGCAAGGGCTGCCTTAAAATTTTGAGTTCACTGGAATTCGCATAGTAAGTTAAATTGTTGTGAACTTACTATATTAATTTCAGTGAACTCAAAATTTTAAGGCAGCCCTTAAGGCAACCCTCGCACTAATTTTTTTAAGTTAAAACAACAAATCATTTTTTATAGTGCAGTTGACCCCAGGTACTTGAATTCACAACTTTCTTTACGTCTACTCCTTCCATCTTCACTACACTCTCATCCCCATTCTCATTCTTACACTACATAATAACAGTTAATATACAGTGGTGCTTGAAAGTTTGTGAACCCTTTAAAATTTTCTTTATTTCTGCATACATCAGATTTTCACCCAAGTCCTAAAAGTAGATAAAGAGAACAACAAATGAGACAAAAATAATATACTTGGTCATTTATTTATCGAGGAAAATGATCCAATATTACATATCTGTGAGTGGCAAAAGTATGTGAACCTTTGCTTTGAGTATAACCAGTATCTCACTGGGCTGCAACAGCCTGCGACTAGTTGGAGACACAACAATTGCGATAAAATATGCGAATTAGTGACAATTTTCACTTGGAATCACACTGAATTGATATTCACATACCGGTATTTTACCACAATTGTTGTCTCCAACTAGTCACAGGCTGTCGCAGCCCGGCTTTCCTTCAGCAGGCAGGGAAGTAGAGGAAGCCTCACGGAAACTGACTTGAGAAGGGTTTCCGATGGCTTTGCGACTCCAGCGACGCATTTGCGGCTATTTTGAGAGAAATTTTGTCGCACGAATTTTTTGAACATGTTCAAAATTTCAGCGACGAAGGAGCGACACTTTGCGACTCATGCAAGGAAATTGAGAAGCCCCGCGAATGTTTCAAGACACTTTTGAAACTCTCTCGCGAATGACGTTCGCAATTTGTCGCAAGCGGTCACAGCCCAGTGACATACTACCCTATTTGGTGTGGCCCCCTTGTGCAGCAATAACTGCAACTAAACGTTTCCACTAACTGTTGATCAGTCCTGCACACCGGCTTGGAGGAATTTTAGCCCGTTCCTCCGTACAGAACAGCTTCAACTCTGGGATGTTGATGGGTTTCCTCACATGAACTGCTCGCTTCAGGTCCTTCCACAACATTTCCATTGGATTAAGGTCAGGACTTTGACTTGGCCATCCCAAAACATTAACTTTATTCTTCTTTAATCATTCTTTGGTGGAACGACTTGTGTGCTTAGGGTCGTTGTCTTGCTGCATGACCCACCTTCTCTTGAGATTCAGTTCATGGACAGATGTCCTGACATTTTCCTTTAGAATTCGCTGGTATAATTCAGAATTCATTGTTCAATCAATGATGGCAAGCTGTTCTGGCCCAGATGCAGCAAAACAGGCTCAAACCATGATACTACCACCACCATGTTTCACAGATGGGATAAGGTTCTTATGCTGGAATGCAGTGTTTTCCTTTCTCCAAACATAACACTTCTTATTTAAACCAAAAAGTTCTATTTTGGTCTCATCCGTCCACAAAACATTTTTCCAATAGCCTTCTGGCTTGTCCACGTGATCTTTAGCAAACTACAGACGAGCAGCAATGTTCTTTTTGGAGAGCAGTGGCTTTCTCCTTGCAACCCTGCCATGCACACCATTGTTGTTCAGTGTTCTCCTGATGGTGGACTCATGAACATTAACATTAGCCAATGTGAAAGAGGTCTTCAGTTGCTTAGAAGTTACCCTGGGGTCCTTTGTGACCTCGCTGACTATTACACGCCTTGTTCTTGGAGTGATCTTTTGCCGCTTTTCCACTACAAATGCGGCTGAGTCGGGCTGAGCCGTGCCGTGCTGAGTCGAGCTGAGTGGGGCTGTTGGAGTTGCATTTCGACTACAACCGCGCTGAACCGTGCTGGCTGGAAGTGGGTGGACACATTGGGTGGAGTTAGCGAAAGTGGGTGGACATCACGTGATGTCGTTAAGCAGCGCAAACAGTGACATCGGTGAGCTTTTAAGCGGTAGTCTCACGACCCGGATAGTAAACAATAAACATGGACATGGAGTCGTTAGTGTTGCTGGTCTTGGTGCTGTGGCTTGTTGTCACCGACAACGCCAACAGATACTGGCAAGAGCGTATAGATGAGGCGAGGCGCATAAGGCTTCAGAAATTCTCGTAATTCGTAATTATTCTTCTTCCGGGTTTGCGGTGTTTACAGATCCCAGCGCGCTCGCGGGGCGTGTGGGCATGTGAGGACACTCCTCCTCACCAATCAGTGCACAGGGGAGTGTCTGCTCACGCCCCCAGCCTCACTCGGCTCGCTTCGGCTCGCTTCAGCCCCACTCCAAAACGGTGCGAGTTTTAGGAGCTAAGCAGGGCTGAAGCGAGCTGAGTCGTGCTGTTTTTTGGTAGTCGAAACGCGAGCCGTGTCGGGCTGAAGTGAGCTGAAGCGAGCTGAAGTGAGCTGAAAAAGGGTAGTGGAAAAGGGCCATTAGTTGGTCGACCATTCCTGGGGAGAGTAACAATGGTCTTGAATTTCCTCCATTTGTACACAATCTGTCTGACTGTGGATTGGTGGAGTCCAAACTCTTTAGAGATGGTTTTGTAACCTTTTCCAGCCTGGTGAGCATCAACAATGCTTTTTCTGAGGTCCTCAGAAATCTCCTTTGTTTGATTCACTTCTACAAACATGTGTTGTGAAAATCAGACTTTGATAGATCCCTGTTCTTTAAATAAAACAGGGTGCCCACTCCCACCTGATTGTCATCCCATTGATTGAAAACACCTGACTCTAATTTCACCTTCAAATTAACTGCTAATCGTAGAGGTTCACATACTTTTGCCACTCACAGATATGTAATATTGGATCATTTTCCTCAATAAGTAAATGACCAAGTATAATATTTTTGTCTCATTTGTTTAACTGGGTTCTCTTTATCTACTTTTTTTTTTTACTATCAACGAAACTGACTTCATGTTAAAACTGTTAATGTTATCATGTTGTCTGTTATCACCCAAATGAGGATGTTTTCCCTTTTGAGTCTGGTTCTTCTCGAGGTTTCTTCCTCTTGTCTGAGGGAGTTTTTCCTTGCCACAGGCTTGCTCATTGAGGATAGATTAGGGATAAAATTAGCTCATGTTTAAAGTCATTCAAATTCTGTAAAGCTGCTTTGCGACAATGTCTATTGTTAAAAGTGCTATAGAAATAAACTTGACTTGACTTTTTGGATTTGTGTGAAAATCTGATGTTTTAGGTCATATGCAGAAATGTGGAAAATTCAGAAGGGTTCACAAACTTTCAAACACCACTGTATATAAACTTTCTGACAAACTACCAGCAAAAACAGTAGCTACATTACAAAAACAACCCAAAAAAATGTAAATTGTGAGCTTGATGCTTATACATAATTTTTAGAAAAATAAAAACATTGAGTATGTAGAAATCTGTAAAAACGTTCACATTTTGCCATCAAAGATATAAAACTATGAAATCAATATCTCAGGAAAGTGTATCGTGACAATTTATCAAGATATCAGTATTATATCGAGGATATTACACGGTGACAACTTTCTCTGGCTGACAAAACTGGCTTTTGGGACATGGAATGTCACCTCTCTGGTGGGGAAAGAGCCTGAGCTTGTGCATGGGGTTGAGCGGTACCGACTAGATATAGTTGGGCTCACCTCAACGCATAGCTTGGGATCTGGAACCACTTTCCTGGAGAGTGGTTGGACTCTCTTCTATGCTGGAGTTGCCAAGGGTGAGCGGCACCGGGCAGGGGTGGGGCTATTCATAGCCCCCCATTTCAGCATACTAACATCGGAATTCTCCCCAGTGAATGAGAGGGTCATTTCCCTGCGCCTTTGGGTCAGGGAACGGTCTCTGACTGTCATTTGTGCTTATGCGCCAAATGGTAGTTCAGAGTACCCGGCCTTCTTGGAGTCCTTGAGTGGGGTGCTAGACAGTGCACCACAAGGGGACTCCATTGTTTTACTGGGGGACTTCAATGCTCACATGGGCAATGATTGTGAGACCTGGAGGGGTGTGACTGGGAGGAATGGCCTGCCCAATCTGAACCTGAGCGGTGTTCAGTTGTTGGACTTCTGTGCCATGCACAGTTTGGCCATAACGAACACCATGTTCAAGCATAAGGGTGTCCATAAGTGCACATGGCACGAGCACACCCTAAGCCATAGATCAATGATTGACTTTGTAGTCATTTCATCTGATGTACAACCGTATGTCTTGTACACTCAGGTGAAGAGAGGAGCAGAGCTGTCAACTGATCACTACCTGGTGGTGAGCTGGATCAGATGGTGGGGGAGGAGGCCGGACAGGCCCTGGCAGGCCCAAACGTGTAGTGAGGGTATGCTGGGAATGTCTGGCGGAGGCTCCTATCTGTCAGATCTTCAACTGCCACATCCGGCAGAGCTTCAACTGCATACTGGGGGAGGATGGGGGCATTGAGTCTGAGTGGACCATGTTCCGTACCTCCATTGCTGAGGCGGCTGTGCAGAGCTGCGGCTGCAAGGTTGTTGGTGCCTGTCGTAGCGGTAATCCCTGAACCCGGTGGTGGACACCTGCAGTGAGGGGAGCCATCAAGCTGAAGGAGTCCTATTGGGCTTGGTTAGCCTGTGGGTCTCCAGAGGCAGCTGACAGATACCAATGGGCCAAGCAGAATGCGGCTCTGGCGGTCACTGAAGCAAAAACTTGGGTGTGGGAGGAGTTCTGTGAAGCCATGGAAAGTGACTTTTGGTTGGGGCCTCAAAGAGATTCTGGCAAACCGTCCGGCACCTCAGGAAGGGGAAGCAGTGCTCTGTCCCTACTGTTTACAGCGAGGATGGCGTGCTATTGACCTCAACTGGGGGCATCATCTGACGGTGGAAGGAATACTTTGAGGATCTCCTCAATCCCGCCTTCATGTTGTCCGCCTTCATGTTCTCCGCAGGGTGGTTGGGCTCTCCCTTAGACAGGGTGAGAAGCTTGGTCATTCGGGAGAGACTCGGTGTAGAACAGCTGCTCCACATCAAAAGGAGTCAGTTGAGGTGGTTCGGACACCTTGTTAGGATGCCCCCTGGACACCTCCCAAGGGAGGTTTTCTGGGCATGCCCCACTGGGAGGAGACCCCGGGGCAGACCCAGGACATGCTGGAGAGATTACATCTCTTGGCTGGCCTGGGAACGCCTTGGTATTCCCCCGGAAGAGCTGGTGGACGTGGCCAGGGAAAGGGAAGTCTGGGCTGCTCTGCTTAGGCTGCTACCCCCGTGACCCAGACCCAGATAAGCAGTAGAAGATGGATGGATATTACAGTGGCGCAGAGATATGAAGTTTATCTTCAAGTGGTGAATGTAGATATTACAAGTGAGTGACGTGGATGAATGATATATTTTTCAACACGAGAAGTTCATATCTTCGTGCCGCCATGTAATGTTCTTTATATTATATGGACACATCTGCAAATAAAAACACGCAAGTTAATCATAATATTTTTTTTTTATCTGGTTCATGATTTTGACACTGCACGTCCAGTCAGTGGGAAAACACTGGGAGTGATGTCATCAGAGTGAAATATCGGGAATTATTATACATACAGGACACTTTTTCAATGGAATAAAAACATGTATTCTATTCCCTTCTTGTGGGTTTCATTCATTTGGTTTGAGAGCATGCAATATTGTTAGCATATCGCTTATCCTACGTGTATTATGTCACTACCCAATGGAGAATGAGCACTGAATATGGTTTACGATATTACACGGTTATCAAGACATGATGTCACATGCTGAAGCTGATATGAATATCCAATGAGAGTTTTCTGCCGCCCAATCGAATGAATAATAATAATAATAATAACAACGTGTTGCCAGGCAAAACAAACCTCACCTGGTAGCACTTATGGTGAATATGAAGGACGATATCGCGAAAAAACGATTTTGACCTTTTGGTGAGCTTGACCTTAATTTTGACCTTGTGTGAACATACTTGGCCAATAAACATGGTTCTGATTCTCTGCTGCTCTCAGCCAGTCAGAACACCCTGTACTACGTACTCCTCTCAGCCAATTAGAACACACCGTACTGCGCTATTGTCACACTCTTACATTCTTACAGCACAATGACATAGTGGCTACCGCCTCTACAGTGGGGCAAAAAAGTATTTAGTCAGTCACCAATTGTGCAAGTTCTCCCACTTGCTCCCACTATGAGAGACAAAATGAGAAAAAAAAATCCAGAAAATCACTGATTTTTAAATAATTTATTTGCAAATTATGGTGGAAAATAAGTATTTGGTCAATAACAAAAGTTTATCTCAATACTTTGTTATATACCCTTTGTTGGCAATGACAGAGGTCAAATGTTTTCTGCAAGTCTTCACAAGGTTTTCACACACTGTTGCTGGTATTTTGACCCATTCCTCCATGCAGATCTCCTCTAGAGCAGTGATGTTTTGGGGCTGTGGCTGGGCAACACGGACTTTCAACTCCCTCCAAAGATTTTCTATGGGGTTGAAATCTGGAGACTGGCTAGGCCACTCCAGGACCTTGAAATGCTTCTTATGAAGCCATTCCTTCGTTGCCCGGGCGGTGTGTTTGGGATCATTGTCATGCTGAAAGACCCAGCCACGTTTCATCTTCAATGCCCTTGCTGATGGAAGGAGGTTTTCTCTTAATCTCATGATACATGGCCCCATTCATTCTTTCCTTTACACGGATCAGTCGTCCTGGTCCCTTTGCAGAAAAACAGCCCCAAAGCATGATGTTTCCACCCCCATGCTTCACAGTAGGTATGGTGTTCTTTGGATGCAACTCAACATTCTTTCTGCTCCAAACACGACAAGTTGAGTTTTTACCAAAAAGTTCTATTTTGGTTTCATCTGACCATATGACATTCTCCCAATCCTCTTCTGGATCATCCAAATGCTCTCTAGCAAACTTCAGACGGGTCTGGACATGTACTGGCTTAAGCAGGGGGACACGTCTGGCACTGCAGGATTTGAGTCCCTGGCGGCGTAGTGTTACTGATGGTAGCCTTTGTTACTTTGGTCCCAGCTCTCTGCAGGTCATTCACTAGGTCCCCCCATGTGTTTCTGGGATTTTTGCTCACCGTTCTTGTGATCATTTTGACCCCACGGGGTGAGATCTTGCATGGAGCCCCAGATCGAGGGAGATTGTCAGTGGTCTTGTATGTCTTCCATTTTCTAATAATTGTTCCCACAGTTGATTTCTTCACACCAAGCTGCTTACCTATTGCAGATTCAGTCTTCCCAGCCTGGTGCAGGTCTACAATTTTGTTTCTGGTGTCCTTTGACAGCTCTTTGGTCTTGGCCATAGTGGAGTTTGGAGTGTGACTGTTTGAGGTTGTGGACAGGTGTCTTTTATACTGATAACGAGTTCAAACAGGTGCCATTAATACAGGTAATGAGTGGAGGACAGAGGAGCCTCTTAAAGAAGTTACAGGTCTGTGAGAGCCAGAAATCTTGCTTGTTTGTAGGTGACCAAATACTTATTTTACCGAGGAATTTACCAATTAATTCATTAAAAATCCTACAATGTGATTTCCTGGATTCTTTCCCCCCATTCTGTCTCTCATAGTTGAAGTGTACCTATGATGAAAATTACAGGCATCTCTCATCTGTTTAAGTGGGAGAACTTGCACAATTGGTGGCTGACTAAATACTTTTTTGCCCCACTGTATATGAAGCAGTAGCCACAAAAACCTTGACCGGATAACCCCCAAAATGTTGGAGGTTCTATTTGAGACCGATGCCCATCTATCTTGAAAGTTTCATGAGCATTGGTCCAGCCGTTTTCCCGTAACATTAGCAAAAAACAAACTCCACCGAAAACAATACCTCACCCCCGGTGGACTCTGTCCCAGGTGAGGTGGTAATATTGGCTGGCTGTTTTTCATGGTATATCAGATATATTCCATTCAGCTACTCATCTTCAACTTGTTCAGCATCATGCTAGCTGAACGGAATATATCTGATAGACCACTCAACGCTATTTAAAGATTTCACTCAGATCTGCGATTGTATCTTCTGAAAAACGCGAGTTTTTCAACACAAGAAGAAACTTCATATCTTCAAGCCAGAGTGTTATATATAACTTTTTTTTTTAATATAGACACCTTCATAAACAAACTACCCAAATTTATCAAAACAATTCATCGATTTCCTCACGAGTGACATACAGAGATTTATGTCACGGTCTTGGTTCTCCATGTCCCGGACAGAGCTCGTATGAAAAATACAAGTGGTGTATTTCCCAGTAAAACACTCATGTCCATATAACACATTGTTGTATCACCTAGCCCTGCAGTAACCATAACAGTGCAGTAATGTAATCATTTTTACCCACAAGATAGTTTGAAATAAATAAAAATAAACCCATGTTTCCAAGGTGTTATGTTTAACCCAGTTTGTAATCCTGAACACAGTTAGATTAAAAACAGTACAATACTGTCAAATGAATGTTCGTTTATATTAGTATGTACAGTACGAGTCTTATCTCTAACTCATGTTTTAGCTCCAGGGAGTGCCACCAATCTGGACCATGATGATGGCTACTTCTCCGATCGCTGGAGTCAAACGTTTCCTGGCCCTCTGCTGAGGTGAGAATCGCTTTCTCCTCTCATATAACACACATTAAATACACAGGCTATATCGGAAGTAATGTTTTGTGCTGTCCTGTTTCATTATCTGTCACAGCAAAGAGATACAGAAAGAGGACCTGGTTGCCTTTATCCAGAAGAAATCTCAGGAGTGTCTCCTGCATGTGGATGAACCTTGGCAAAAAGAAGCCTACATCTTCTGGATGATTATGGAGCTCTTCTGCAAGAAAGATGGAGTAAGTTTTGTAGTTCATTATGTCATGGTTGAAGCAAAATTCTCTGAAATGTAAAAAATTGCATTAGTGATTAAATATACACTCATCGGCCACTTTATTAAGTACACCCACCCAGCTGCTGTTTTATGCAGGTATCTAATCAGCCAATTCCTTGACAGCAACACAATGCATAAAATCATGCAGATACAAATCAAGAGCTTCAGTTAATGTTCACTTCAAACATCAGAATGGGAAAAATTATGATCTCCAAAGTGTGCCTTTCACTGTGGCATGGGTGTTGGTTTGAGCCAGATGGACTGGTTTGAGTATTTCAGAAGCTGTTGATTTCCTGGGGTTTTCACACACAACAGTCTCTAGAGTTTACACAGAGAGAATGGTGCGAAAAACAAAAAAAACATTGAGTGAGCGACAGTTCTGTAGGTGGAAACAAACGCCTTGTTAAGAGAAGTCAGAGGAAAATGGCCAGATTGGTTCAAGCTGCCAGGAAAGATATAGCAACTCTTTACAACCGTGGTGAGCAGAAAAGCATCTCAGCATGCAACAGCACAACACGGCATTGGGTTCCAGTCCTGCAGCCAAGAACAGGAATCTTAGAATCAAGAACAAGTTCCTATTAAAGTGGCCAGTGAGTGTACTTGTGCTAAACATGCAAGTTAAAATACTTTTTTTTTTTTTTTTATAGAAACCAATGATGTGTGAAGTCGCACCATGTGTCTTCAAGGGTTACAGGTGTCTGAGGAAGAACAGAGCAAAAGTGAGTATATCATCACATCAACATCACCACCTGACTGTATTATGTGTTGTAAATGTGTACTTCTGCATTGTTTTATGTTGGTGTCATGCTGACTAACATGAAATTCCTGCTACAGGTTATTGGTGGGGAGAATCAGGAAAATTGGTGCCTTTCTCTGGCACATCTCTTGTGCTTCCCTGTCCCAGACGACGAGAAAAAAGAAGCTCTGATTGAAATGGCAGACAGTCTTGGTATGGAGAAGCTTCACAGTAACAGTGTATTTTCTGAAAGTAACCTCTCTTGTATCTATCATCAGCTCTGGGCTGTTTCATGTTTCATGGACTCTGATGTATTGCTTTTCACCTGTAGCCCACAAAGGACAGTTTTTTCCTGCACAGATCTGCTATGTGGTAGCCCAACAAGAACTGGGAACATACAGTAACGCCATCTTTGACCTGATTGGATGTGGAAGGTATTTTGGTTTTCTGCATGTGTGTGCACGTTTATTTTCCTTCACTTGTGACCTAATATTTAATTCTCTTTTGCAGCAGGTTGCAGCTAAACAGTAAAGCAGCCATCAGGGAAGCGATTGAGCGTACTGAAATCTATGAATACATGCTGTTCCTGTCCTCCGGGTTCGCTCAGAAAAACTTCCAGGTTAGAATTTCTCTCAATTTTTTTTTTTAAATATAAAACCATCTAAAATTTAAATGGGATGCGTTGTCCTGATGATGAATGACTCTTTCTGCCTTAGAAATACAAGGCCTTGCATGCCATCAAGCTTGCCGAAGCTGGACTTCCTGATCGTGCTCATGAGTATGGTGTATGCATTGCTACAGCAGTGATCGCTTCATCCATCAGCGTCTCGGGGCAGCTGAAGAGACTGATGATGATGGTAAACATGATATTCAATACACTAAAAATTATTACTTTGAATTTTATTGTACATGATTTTGATTTACTGGCAATGTCTACTACCTGTCCCCCCCCTCTCTCTCTCTCACTCTCTCTCTCTCTCTCTCTCATAAAGTACTGTAAATAAATTATAGTAAACAACTATAATATCTTACATAATATAAAATAGCACATAATCCAGTTTGCTCAATTGGTGGATGCTTTAAAAAAAGTGACTAATTGTAAATGCAGGAAACAATTAAGATGAAAGTTACAGGTCTTGTTCAAGGACATAACCATGGTAATTCAGTTTGGTGGTGCATGGATTTGAACACACATCCTTCTGATCTGATCCGTAACTCAATGCCTTCATGACAAAGCCACCAAAACAGTCTCAGCTAGCGTTAATTCAACCACCTCCACCACTCAATTAACTTGTTATACTGGATTATGTGTTGGTGTATTTTCGAGGTTTTAAATGCATAGTATTGTCTTCATCACCACTTTATTTTGACTTTGCCTGTCTGTCTTGTAGTTATATAAAATGCTGCACCAGAAGAAGTCAGAAGATCTTGACCAAGAACAGTTCACACATAGCTGCCATAACGTGTCTTTGGAGACTGCGGACTCCAAATGTGGCCTAATGTCTGGTCAGACTCCTGCACTCCAGCTTTCTCTTCCAGAGATGATCGTTACACCGCAGGGTATGTTAGAATTCACTATTTGCACAAAACCTATTTAACATTGCAAAATCACCTGGCAATTCTTTATAGCTCGCTCACACATAAATCAGTAAAAATTAACTGTAGAGAGAGAAAGAGATGAAGGTTGAAAGCATGAGGCTCGTGCATTCTCATTTCAGTTGAACTGAATGATTGTGTGTCTGTTGAACAGAAGTGTTAGAGTCGAGGTACATTCAGGGAGAGCTGCTGGGACAAGGAGGCTTTGGCTATGTGTTTGCAGGAGTCCGTAAGGAGGATGGGAAACAGGTAAATATATCTGCACATATACAGTTTTTCATTTACTCCATTACATTACAATAACTCTCCATTTCCTGACATCTAATGTCATAGCTGTGGAATTGTAGTAATTGTATTAATTTGTTAACTTACAGCTTTTAGAACGTACTAATTGTTTTGTTTTTTTTTTAATCTGTGAACAGGTTGCTATTAAATATGTCTCCAAGGCAAGTGATGACAAATACATCAACATTGTAAGTAAACTTACAGTACTCTTAAGTCACCTCCCAATCATGTTTCAGATTCACATTTCATTATCCTTCATTCAGAACAGATATGAGTAAAAGGCTGCCGATCTAGACTCAGAACCAATCCAAAACATTTTCCATTGCTTACCACGGTTTAGACATATTTTACTCCAAACCCACGCGTGTCATGTTTTGTTGTAATTTTAGCCCGGAGAGAAGGACCCCCTCCCTCTGGAAGTTGGCTTGATGCTGATGACGTCCACGCAGAGTCACTGTGAAAATGTAGTAGAGCTGCTGGAATGGTTTGAAGTGACTGAGTGGATCATCCTGGTTCTGGAGCGACCCAGTCCCTGCATGGACCTGCAGGAGTATTGTAGTTCTTACTACAATAATGAAATGCCTGAAACACTGGCTCGTGACATCATGTGGCAGGTGGTTCAGGCTGCTCGTCACTGTTGTGATCACGGAGTTCTGCATCGTGACATCAAGTCTGAGAATCTTCTCATCAACACCGAGACATTGCAAGTAAAGTTGATCGACTTTGGCTGTGGCGACTTGTTAAAGGACTCCTACTACACGAGCTTTTATGGTAATTGTACAATACATATGGGATATAATCAAAGACAAGACAGTGGGGAATAATTTTTGTAATGGTTGCTGCTCTTTCTTTCTTTTTCACTCAGGAACTCCTGTTTATTCTCCTCCTGAGTGGATATGTGACAAGCAGTATCTGGGACGTCCTGCTACTGTCTGGAGTCTGGGTGTGCTCCTATATTACTTGCTCCATGGAGACTTTCCCTTTGAGACCAAAGAGGAAATTAGTAATTGGCACGTATATGTAGATCGTACGCTGTCTAGAGGTGAGACAGTGCAGAAGCATCACATTTACACCTGTGTCGTAAAACTGTATAAATTGCACCGCAAAATTAGTTTCAACATCATGATACATTTTTGTTTGTCATTGTGCACACAGACTGCCGTGAACTCATATTATGGTGCCTGAAGAAAGATCCTCAGTCTCGGCCATCCTTGGAGGAGATCATCAGACACAAGTGGTTTACTTCAAGTGGAACTTCACAAGTGAAACTTCAGGAAGACCTGGTAAGACAACAAGAATAGATTAGACCTAATTAAAATAAGTAAAATCAGTTAGTGTGTTGCATGCAGTCATATATGATTAGATATTTCTATTTACTAAATCATACTTATTACACATGAATTCATGATGTAAAAATCTTTTCTCAGTGCCCGATGTTTCACGAGATGCCTGCGTATCAGCTTTTTCCTCAGACACCCTGGAGGAGCCTAGACGGTACGTTATAATCCACCATTTGCACAAAAAACTGTGGTGAATGATGCTGTGTATGATTGATTATATGTAATTACTGTTCAGTATTGAGAAGGTAGATATGCAGAGTGCGGAAGCTGCAAATGTATATTCTCCAGAGTTGTCTAAGAGTAATACCCAGGGTTCTCCAGAAAATCTGGAGTAGCAGGCAAAAAAAAAAAGCAGGTGGCTCTGGAATTTGCAGCGGCAAAGGCACGCTGATGTTTCATACATACTTGCAAAATATGTATGAAATTTACCACTAGTGGCCTAGTGGTAGTGTGCCTGCCTCTTGATTGGGAGATCGTGAGTTCTATTCACGGTCAGGTCATACCAGAGACCATCATAAAAATGGTACCTTCTGGCAAGGCACGCTGCAATACAGATGTGAGTGGGGAGTCAAACTCTTGTGGTTACCATAGGACTAACCCCCCACTGTAACCCTAGCTATGTAATAGGCGAATCGATCAACAAATATGCCGTCATTTCCGGTCACACTAGACCCAAATCAAAGAAAATTTCGTGGTGAAATACTTGGATTTATAGCAAATTATGGGCAGCAGAGACGATATAAATCACTTGACCATTGAAAGGTAAGATTTTTTTTCTGAGATCACTTAGTCGGCACAGACCGTCTGTATAGGCGGAGAAAACCGCTGGCCACCGGCGCTTGTGGACATCTCCGAATACCTGATCAATCACAAAATGTTTGGAAAAACACAGTTTTCACATACTTCCTACCTACTTCCTTGTTTACTTCATTTTACATTCAGACTGTAATATTTATGCCAGATTAATAATTCATTACTGTCTATTGTGAGAGGACAAGAGCATAAAGCATTCATTCTTATTTCAGTTGAACTCAATGACTGTTTGTTTAAAAGAGGTGTCTTTGTCACCGTGTGCTGTAGGAGTGCTGCGGAAAAAAAACCCCAGCAGCTACGCGTTTGAGACGGTGACTGTGTGAACCACTGGTTTGTGACCTCATGCTTCAGGTGGTTCAGGCTGCTCATTATTACTGTGACTGCAAAATTCTTCATCGCGACTTTAAGGCAGAGAATCTTCTCCTCAACAGAGTGCAAATGAAGTTAATTGACTTTGACTGTGGGGACTTGTCAAAGGACTTCGTCTCCACGAGCTTTGAAGGTAAGTGTACAATACATATGGGATATAATCAAAGACAAGACAGTGGGGAATCATATTTGTAATGGTTGCTGCTCTTTCTGTTTATATATGTGTTGGACAACAGCAGACATCCTGCTACTGGACACTTTCCCTTCCAGACCAATGATGATCTGAACATACTTGTCGATCATGAGCTGTTGAGAGGTGAGACAGTGCAGAAGCATCACATTTACCCCTGTATAATAAAGCTGGATAACTTTCACAGCAAAATTTGTTCCAACATAATGATTATTTATTGTTTGCCACTGTGCACACAGACTGCTGCGATCTGATATTGTGGTGTTAAAATAACGTAAGATACACTACAGTAGTGCAGTATAATTAGTGAACTGTATTTGATCATATTGAGCTCTGTAACAGATCACTGTGATTACACAATCATATTAAAGTGCATATGACGGGTAAATTCAGGAGCAAGATCAATGTAATTCACCTATTTTATATTAAACTTTGGTCAAATATCTGTAACATTCTGCATTCTCTGCAATTTTTTTTACCTTGCGCAATACCAGAAAAATTCAGTTGAAATCAAGCCATTTGAGGCGAATTGGTCCGCCTCTGAAAAAACTTGGCATTTGGATTTCCCGGGAAGCACTGATTTTTGTGACGTCGCATGCGGCACGCCTCCTTCTGAATCCTACGTCAGCGCTGGTTTGTTTATGAGAAAATGACCTGGTGGTTTTCTGCAAATTTCTTCAACGTTATTGCGTAATTATTAAAATGGTTAACAGATGTATCGTAGGAGGGTGTAGAAACACCAATCATGATGGGATTAGTACTCATCATTTCCCAAAAGACCGGACAATGAGAGAGAAATGGGAGCGCTTGGTCTACACAGGCTGTGCACTGAAACCGTGCAAAGCTCGCGCAGCCTGCTGGCGCTTCCGCAGATAACGTCACAAATCTGGCTCCAGACTCCCTTGGGATTTTTCCAGACATGTTTTGTTATTTTATTTTTTGTTGCTGTAGACAGATGGCCTTGTGCAAAATTACCCTTCTGGATGAGTGTGTAAAGGGACATACTTTCATATTAAAAAACAATAAAGAATTGGTCCAGAATATGCACTTTAAGAATATTTAATTATATTCATGAAAAAAGTATAAGGCGGCACGGTGGTGTAGTGGTTAGCGCTGTCGCCTCACAGCAAGAAGGTCCTGGGTTCGAGCCCCGGGGCCGGTGAGGGCCTTTCTGTGCGGAGTTTGCATGTTCTCCCCGTGTCCGCGTGGGTTTCCTCCGGGTGCTCCGGTTTCCCCCACAGTCCAAAGACATGCAGGTTAGGTTAACTGGTGACTCTAAATTGAGCGTAGGTGTGAATGTGAGTGTGAATGGTTGTCTGTGTCTATGTGTCAGCCCTGTGATGACCTGGTGACTTGTCCAGGGTGTACCCCGCCTTTCGCCCGTAGTCAGCTGGGATAGGCTCCAGCTTGCCTGCGACCCTGTAGAAGGATAAAGCGGCTAGAGATGATGAGATGAGATGAGAAAAAAGTATAAAACAAGGAAATATGGATTGAGTTCTATCCTTGTTTATTTCATATCTAACCTTTTTTTTTTTTTTTTTTGCAGGTCTGTGTCCTGAAACACATCCTTGGTGCTCCAAACCTTTACAGCACAAAAATAACCAAAAAAAACAAGTAAATGAGATGTAACCTTACAAAATGTAGTGTTCACATTATTATTGGAGATTTCTGTTTAAATATTATTATTATTATTATTATTATTATTATTAATTATTATTATAAAATCTTATGTTGATTATATATTATATGTTATTACATATCACTTATTTCTTATTGCAATTTATATGATGTTATTGTTTAACAACAAATTGTTTCCTTACAAAGTGTATATTTATTTATTATACATTTTTAAAATTGCAGATTAAATTTTATTATTATTATTAATTATTATAAAATCTTATGTTGATTATATATTATATGATGTTATTACATATCACTTATTTCTTATTGCAATTTATATGATGTTATTGTTCTATTTAACAACAAATTGTTTCCTTACAAAGTGTATATTTTTTTATTATACATTTTTAAAATTGCAGATTAAATTTTATAATGAAAATAATAGCATTAGATCATTAAGTGCTTTTTTTTATCATTTTGCTTTTTTAGATTGCAAAAAGTTTCAATCTGATATGAAACGAGCATAAGGCAAAATAAATTTACTGATAACTACTTGCTTGAGTAATTTTAGCGTTTTGTTGTCGAACTATTAATGCTGTTAACGAGAAATGGAGAAATATACTTGTTTTAATTCTGGTGGGAAAATAAGAAAGTTAAGAAAAAGATCTGTGGAAATTTTTAATACAGAAAATTACAAACCCAAAGCCCTGATCTATCAAATATCATACAACAAATCAAGTGCGCAAAATGTTGAAAATAAGAATTTTTAAATGTTTTTCCTGCAACAGGCTTTATAGGGTTAAAGGTGTTTCGCTACTGTTCAGAGAAGTTTCAGAAGTTCTACTGAGAGGATTCAGTCAATCCAGTGTTAATGGAACAAGAGAGGATTCATGGTGTTAGAAGAATTACACACGATACACACCGACAGTTACAGCAAAATCAGTCACAGACTTACACACAGGACAATAAGAGCTAATCATTTTACACGACTTTAATTATTTTTATTCCAGAAAGAATAAATATAAAAATCAGTGCTAGTTAGTGATTGTAAGATATATTATTACCCAAAATCATAGAATATAGTTTATTTATTGTTTAACATGATAAATACCTTGCTTATAAAGAATCATCTAACATGCACATGAATACTGTCTACTGAACATCACAGAAATAAATCTTGCTGACTTTCTATACAGCAGTAAATACATAATCGGCAAACAGCCATTCAGTAATTTTTTGGTTGTAGAATTTACTTTTTTTTAGATCCATTCTTTTTTAAAGTCATGATTCTCAAACTTGGCTGAAGTGCTTTTAGAAAGGGTATTTTCTGGGACTTCTTTCCTTGACTTGATGACACCAACTCCATGTCTTGATGCATCGGCTGTGCTGTGATTATCCTGTTTTTGTCTCGCGACTCTGAATTGCTGCGTGTCCGTTGCGAGTTCTTGTTCTGAGTCTTTCCTTGAACAATCTGTGGAGCTTTTCCTTCATCTGATTCCTCTTGATAACTTGCAGGAGAGTACATGTTTGCAGCACTTGCCTGATTTTCTTGATCTGTAGCAAGTTTATGTTCTATTGCCTTATACTGTCTGGGTACAGAGGAGCATCTCCTGGATTTTGAGCTCCTGTCCATGGTCCTTCCTCTGCGAGAGTCATCGTTGTGTCCCAGTAACTTTTGCTTCATCTCAAAACTTCCTTTTGAGGATCCTACCAGCTTTACATCATCACCACTATGTGTAATCATAACACCCGAGTCTTTATAACGTTGGATTCTTTCAAGGATCTGTGTTTGTTCAGCAGGGGTATACATCTTCAGATATATTTCTTGGGTGCGCAATGAGGGGCTAATCTCCTTAATCTTTTCCAGAAGATGTGCTTTAGCTTTCTCACTGTTCTTTCCAAAGAGTGAAACCACTGTCAACCCTGCATCACCTTTTACCCTCATCTCAGTACCATAATCGTTAATCACCTTAACAACATCCTGCTGTTGGGAGAGTATAAAGTTTAAGGTATCTGTGTCCACTGGAAAGCTTTGAGGACTGCTGTGCGAAGACCTGGCCCATGTACCACTATCATAGCTTGGACACCTCCTAAGAGATCCACCTGAGGCTGAATCGCTATGTAATGGAGATGTGTGGTGGAGCAGGGTGAGACTAGATGGAGAATTTGCTGATAATGGTGATGCACCATCAGCAAGGGGGCTCCATCTATGAGCAAGCAGTTCACTGCTGTCCTGTGATTGATATTTTTGAACAGCATTCACTGGACTGCTTGCATTTCTTTCAGCATAGGGTGAATAACTGCTCTGAAGACTCCTGGGGGATCCAGCAGATGCCATCTCTCTATATGGAGATGATAATGATGGGGCACCATCAAGTAACTGACGCTGACTAACAGCATCCATGTTATGAACATTCCTCGACATGGACTTGGAAGCAAGTCTGTGATCCAAACTATTGTGCTCCGTGTCATAAGAGAAGCCGTTGTGAAGAGCTGATGGAGATCTATTATGCAGCTGATGTTCATGAACCTGAAGCCGTAGGAGCTCAGTGCGCAAGAGCTTTAGTTTCAAGAAGGAGCCCTTTAACTGGAGATGACTTTCACTGGATTTTGTTACATTAAAGTCATAATGTTTAAGGCACGTCAAGACATATTTTCGGTCTTTGAACATCCTCAAGTCCAGTATGGTCTCAACTCGCATGTCCACCTGAAACAGTATGCAGAACTTTAGACAATGATGCAATTCAGTTTTTGGATCATGTTCAGGAAATCTGGGAAATATCACAACTAAACTGTTTACGTGTAAGGATCTATGTGAAGAAGAAAAATATTTTACCTCAGAGAAATTAGCTCTCTTTACATGTATTGCATAAAATCTGGTGTCTACGTCTAAAACATGAGTACACTCCAAGACTCCAGGAACTAACACAAAGAAGACAAGATGAAAATTGAAAAGGTTTTAGACATTACTCTTTCTCAAGATTGTAATTAACAGTGAGTGTGTATCCATCTTCCATACCTTCAGCTGATTCAAAAATGACATAAGCCTGGGCTGGGGTAGCAGTTGGATAAATCACTGATAAAACATCTCCTCCAGAATACCTCCTCTTCTGGAAGTGAATCTTTAACTGATCAACCATCCGATCATGAGGAGGAATGCATGGAACTCCAAGCACTTCAATAACCATTGGCTCCATGATGACTTCAGTGCTAAAAAAAAAAATGAAAAGTGGACGGTTAAGTAGGCATATCAGGTGAAAATTCAATCCAAATTGCTTGAAACTGCTCTCATTGAATGCAGAACAACATACTTTTTACAGAATTAAAATATGTTTCTCTTTTCTTGAGATATTACAAATCAAAGATTGAAAAAAAAGGCTTTATTTTTAGAAAACTACCGTAATATTCTGTATGAGGATCACATGGTCCAAAATGGGTCTCATTAACAAATGAGATCAAATGTTTTTTCTTAACTTTATTTTTCAAGATATTTACATGGAAATTGGCAGGCATGTAGATGGCTGTATACTGAATGCAAAATTTGAAAAATTAGTAAAAACAAATTATGCAAATTTGTATTTAATTAGTATTAATTATGCTAATTAAGTAAAACAATTAAATCGGTACACTCTCTTCTTCAAAATATGCATAAATAAGCATTGAATGTCATTCACATCTACCATTCTCGATCAGAATAAAAAAAGTAATAAAAGATTATTTCAAATCGCCTGTTTGTGCTCTGTAAGCCTTTGTGTTTCTCAAAAGTAGGGCCTACTAGTGTTTCTATGAGAGAATATAAATGATTATTTTGATTAATATTCACAGCTTTCAAGGCGAACCTCGAAAAAACTGTGATCCACATCCAATAAAGTCACGTTATTTGAACTGAAATTGACACTCGCGTTTCTGACTTCCGTTTTTTTTAATCTCATTCTGACCACTAAGATCTCAATATTTTTCATCAAAACAACTACAGTTATATTCTAAAATATTCATTTACATGAATCAGTTTGATTTGAAAAAAATAAGTAGGTAAAGCTATGAAAACTCACTTCAAAGTATCCCATAAATCAGACCTGGGCATTTCCCGGCCCGCGGGCCGCATCCGGCCCTTTGGTTCATTCTGACCGGCCCGCGTAAGGTTAATTAGAAATTACAAAATAAATGTATTTTCTAATTTTACCTCATGAATGGACTGAATGTGCATTGCTTTTATTTTGAAGTTTTGTTCAACAAAAACGCAATGCGCGCGACATGAACATGACATGAAATCCCACGAAACCTAATCCCGCGATAACTACTTCCGTAATTTGTCCAGACCAACCACAAACTTGCACGTCATCCTTCAAACGGTCCAGCCAATCACGTAGTGCGACGTCACCAGCAGGCGCCGGAGCCGATCTGTAGATCTGATTCCTACACCGAATCGACTGATGATCATCTGTCAGCTGTGCTTCGCATCTCCACCTCAGACATTCAACCTGATTCTGATGCACTCGTTAAAGACCAACAGAGACTAGATTTCTCTCACTGAACAAATAAAAAACTGAAAAACACCAAATGAGGTGATTAGACTACAAATGTGGGCATTATTATTATAATATGATGTATCTTGCTTGATATTTGGAGTAGAAAGACAATATTGTGATGCCTTTATTGTGTTTTGGGGTGAATGTGACTGAAAAAATGGTACAAACGTTCACATTTTGTTAACCATTGTTTTGGGAAATTTGATTGAATAAATGACATTTTTTGTAAGGCAACCTCGTTTTTTCCATACTCTTACCAGTCTTAGCAGCTTGTAAAAACAATGTTATTTACTGCTTTATATAAAGAAATACAATTAATATTATGCAGAATTTAGTTCAGCCTTTTAGTCCGGCCCTCCACAAAATTTTCTGTTTCTCATGTGGCCCCATGGAAAAAATAATTGCCCACCCCGCCATAAACCATAACATCAAAACTAGCTGATGGAAAATTTTGCTGAATACTTCATCAGAAACAGTGAGAGCGAGAGAACATCCCTATAAAAGTTATGTGATTGATATTCACGAGTAATCCAGTCGGAAACCAATCAGAAGAGAGAGCCTGACCGCTTTCCCGTGACTCACAAAGCACCGGCAGTTTCCCAACGTGGGCGGCACGGTGGTGTAGTGGTTAGCGCTGTCGCCTCACAGCAAGAAGGTCCGGGTTCGAGCCCCGTGGCCGGCGAGGGCCTTTCTGTGTGGAGTTTGCATGTTCTCCCCGTGTCCGCGTGGGTTTCCTCCAGGTGCTCCGGTTTCCCCCACAGTCCAAAGACATGCAGGTTAGGTTAACTGGTGACTCTAAATTGACCGTAGGTGTGAATGTGAGTGTGAATGGTTGTCTGTGTCTATGTGTCAGCCCTGTGATGACCTGGCGACTTGCCCAGGGTGTACCCCGTCTTTCGCCCGTAGTCAGCTGGGATAGGCTCCAGCTTGCCTGCGACCCTGTAGAACAGGATAAAGCGGCTAGAGATAATGAGATGAGATGAGATGAGTTTCCCAACGTCCCGCGAGCAGAGTTGTACCAACTTCAACCTGCCATTACTCCCAAAGTACTGAACAGATCTTAACCAGATACATTTCTTTGGAAAGCAGAAATTATAAGCTTTTTAATTATGGTATTCACGACAGAAAATATTCAAGTTAAGCAATCATCATCATCTCAGGTCACTATTGCTGGCTATATTACTCTGGCCCAGTGTTGTGCACAGGCTCCTGCCAGAGTGGCAAACTTCTCAAGGTCCTCCTGTGTGCATCGCTCTGGTAGTTGCGGGCAGACAAGTAGGTGTTTCATTGTCTGCTCCGCTCCACAGTCACATGTTGTTTGTTCATCTCTGTTATATCCCAATTTCTTCATCAGAGCTCTACATCGTCTGGTTTCAATTCTAAGATGGTTTAGGCATGACCATATCGGCCATGCCTTGTTGGATCCCAGGGGGAGACATTTGCTGGGGCTCAGGTTCAGTTTGTGAGGAGCTGTCTGGAGGTGGTCTGTCCACATAGTCAACCTTTGATTGTGAGCGTTGTAGTGGAATGTAGAAAACTGTGTCTTGATTTGAGTCTCTTATGTGCTGAAAGAGTGGGTGGAGAGGATCATTCTCTTTTTTGAGTTTCTCCATCTGGGCTGAGACTGCTCTTCTGATGACAGGTTTGGAAACTCAGATGAGCATCTGCATGGACAATTTTCACAGCACGGCCAGCGAGCATCTGATATGCCTATGTTAAGGTAACAAAACAATTATGTAATCTAATGTTTATTAAAACCTGGAGTTTTGTTACATTTTAATAGTTTCTCTTCATGGCCATGAACCCCCTAGTTCAGCACATTTATTCAAGAGAAAAGCTTCTCACCATTCTCACCCAACTCCTAATAGGCCGAACACCTGTCAGCAGATAAGCTTTTTCCATTTACCCCAATCTTTAAATAATTCAGCTTCCATTACAGAGTCCAAAAATATCGATCTTATTGTAAGCCACTCAGTAATGTTTTGGATCCATTGCTTTCTTGGCCATCCTCCAGGTCTTTTAGTTGTAGGTTTCCAGATGAACCATTTCTTTGGTATTCTTTGGTCCTCCATTTTCATCATATGACCAAACCACCTAAGTTGGGCACACTCCACAAAATTGAGGACACTCTCCACACCCAGTTCTTGTCTAATTTTATCATTCCTGATTTTGTAGAGTTTGGTTGCAACCTTGATCATTCTAAGAACTCTCATCTCCGCCGCCTGCACTCTACTCTTGGTCTCTGATGTAAGGGTTCATGCTTCACAGCCGTAACATAGTATTGGTCATAGAATGGTATTATATATGTACTGTATATTTTCACTGTTCGAGGTATGTGTTTGTCTTTTAGAAGGAGGAAGAACAGGTTCACAAACAGCATTCTCATGTTGAAAATATTCTCCAAGTATTTAAACTGATTGACTTGCTTCAGGATGACTCCATCAACTTCCACTTTCATCTCCTCTGTCTTTCCGAGGTTTAATTTTAATCCATGTTCCTTTCGCACCATGTTCCACACTAGGACAGAGTTGGTTGAGGTCAGTGGGTCAGGCTCAATAACTGCTACATATGTCATCAGCGTAAGCAAATTTATCTTTCATTTCATGATCCCTTTCTCCTTCCCTCTCATCTTTATGCCCATGAACCCCCAGATCAGCACATTTACCCAAGAGAAAAGCTATTTCACAAAATGAAGGATTAAACAAATAGGTTTTCCACCTAGACATAAAGATTGAGACAGTATTCGGCTTTGTAGGAAAAAAGCTCCGAGTCTTATTGTAGCCGTCATTACTCTTGGTACAGTACTAACCTGGGACTAGCTGGACAAAACACTTGGGTTACACAAAGTCTTTTCCTTAAGGTTTCCTGAACATATTCACTTAAGTTTTCTCCTCATCTTGGTCTTATCCTTCAGGAATCCCTTAAAGTTTGTGAAACTGTTGCACAAAAAAAAACCTTAACAACCAAAGTGAGGAAAAGAACTGACGGTACCTCTGACTCCATCTCAACTGCAATATGGTGGCGTTTACAGCGATAGTAAGGCAGCTGGGCCATAGAAGGTTCACGCTGCACGCTGCACGCTACACGCGTGTAAAGAAAAGTGGACAAACGTAGCATGACTTGCTCTGGGCCATAGAACGGCGTTCACGTTGCACGCTGCACACTTCACGCGTGAAGCGAGAAATGAACATGCACACTTTTTTCTAGGCGTGAAGATGGAAATTCCAGTCAATGCATGCGGTCACCGCCGCGCCAGCCAATCAGAACGGGTCTAGGGAGATAACTCTATGCTTTCAGGGGAAAACTTCAGAAAAAATATAATTGAATGGTATAATTGAAAAATAGTTCTTCATCGGGATTGTCAAGCAGATTATAGAATGTTCGGTGAAATTCACCACGGGTTTCTCTCAGAAGGAAGTGTTCTCGGCTCCAAATTCTGTTCCTTTTTCTCTTCCTCTGTCTCAGTAAAAGCAGAATGAGGCAATCGTCGTCATCCGAAGAGTCCATATTGTTGGTTACTCGGTCAAAGTAGAACAGACGCAACACGTGAACATCCAAGCATGAAGTTTAATGGCCCAGGGTCCGGTTCTTCACGTGAACGTGTAGCGTGCAGCATGCAGCGTGAACCTTCTATGGCCCAGCTGCCTAAGGAACGCTTCCTGAGAAAAGTAGAAAATAAACTGTAGAATATCTTTCAGTGCAACAAATCCCTTGAAGTTTTTATTTAACTAAGGAAACCTTTTAAGGGATTCTATGAAACATCCTGAAGTAAATCCCTCAACTAAGGAGAATGTTGTGCAACCTGCCCCTGACTGAACAGATTGATCATAATAGACCGAAAGGTCATTCAGATAACGTGCTGAGAGATCATTTAGTGCTTTATAGCCAGTGAAATGTGGATAAGAAAAGAAGGAAGTGATTAAATCTTTGAGTTCTTGTAAGAACTGTTTATGGACTTCCCTATGCAACAAGCATACTGGAACATCCAGCCAGCAGGGCATTAGAAAAGCATAACCCACCGGTAACAACAGCATGAGCTAGTTTTTTTTGCATCACATTGTTTCATTTACAGCATTTACCAGACACTCGTATCTAGAGCGACGTACGGCATATCCAGAGCAGCCTGTGGAGCACTTCGGGGTGAGGTGCCTTGCTCAAAGGGCACTTTAGTCATTCCTGCTAGTCTAGGTAATCAAACCGGTGACCTTTTGGTCCCAAAGCTGCTTCTCAACCATTAGGCCCACTTAAAGAAGAATTATATCAATAAATACATCCTCATGCCAGTACAATCTAAAACTCAATCAGGGAGGTTAATACAGTATGGAAAAAAAAAACAACAACCACTAAGTGATTTACATACTTCATGAAGAGATAGGGTTGTAGACAGGTGAACTAAACTTCAGCCATTTCTGTACCCAAGTGTAAACATTAGAATGTGGTGTTTTTTCCAGCTCATTCACCTTCACAGGCATGAGGCAGCGGGCAATACAGGGTGTGATTCAAGTACCTAGGGGCTATTCTAACTCCACAGGGTACTATTCATCTTTTTAATAAATCGACCTGCCTCACTTTAACTGTGGAACAACCACAAGCTGGCCTAGTGGTTAGCATGTCCACCTCTTGACTGGGACATCGCAAGTTCAACTTGTAGTTGGGTCATACCAAAGACCATCATAAAAATAGCACCTACTGCTATCTGGCAAGGCACACTGTAATACAGATGTGAGTAGGGAGTCAAACTCTCACGGTTACCAAAGAACCAGCCCCTGACTGTAACCTTAACTGTGTAATAGGCGAGAGGCCAAGGGCTACGGAAACAGAGATTAGCGCCACACCCATGTGCTTCAAAGAGCTGGGTAGTACTGGGACAGGAAACTGCCTGGGAAGACCAGATCCTGGCCTGGGACGGATTCTGACTTTTTTTAACTGTGGGAAAACAAGTTTTAAATAATAATAATAATAATAATAATTTAGAAGAAGAAACCTTTATTTGTCACATGCACATTTCAAGCACAGTGAAATTCATCCTCTGCATTTAACCCATCTGAAGCAGTGAACACATGCACACACACCCAGAGCAGCGGGCAGCCACACTACAGCGCCCAGGGAGCAGTCAGGGGTTCGGTACCTTGCTCAAGGGCACTTCAGCCCAAGGCCGCCCCACGTTAACCTAACTGCATGTCTTTGGACTGTGGGGGAAACCGGAGCACCCGGAGGAAACCCACACGGACACGGGGAGAACATGCAAACTCCACACAGAAAGGCCCTCGCCAGCTACTGGGCTCAAACCCAGAATCTTCTTGCTGTGAGGCGACCATGCTAACCACTACACCATCGTGCCGCCCATTTAGATAAGCAGGTAGAATCAGTTCATTAAAAATATGCTGTTGTTTTTTAACCACAAAGAACAATGTGTGGCAGCACAGTGGTGTAGTGGTTAGCGCTGTCGCCTCACAGCAAGAAGGTCCGGGTTCGAGCCCCGTGGCCGATGAGGGCCTTTCTGTGCGGAGTTTGCATGTTGTCTGCATGGGTTTCCTCCAGGTGCTCCGGTTTCCCCCACAGTCCAAAGACATGCAGGTTAGGTTAACTGGTGACTCTAAATTGACCGTAGGTGTGAATGGTTGTCTGTGTTTATGTGTCAGGCCTGTGATGACCTGGTGACTTGTCCAGGGTGTACCCCGCCTTTCGCCTGTAGTCAGCTGGGATAGGCTCCAGCTTGCCTGCAACCCTGTAGGACAGGATAAAGCGGCTACAGATAATGAGATGAGATGAGGTAGAATCAGTTCATTTAAAATGTTTGTTTTTTTTTTAACCACAAAGAACAATGTGTGTGCTCCAGGACGCCTAGATAGTTTCTGAAGCCAACTTCCAGGTGAGTCAAATAAATGACTCAAAACTCGATTCGTTTAGTTCAAAAGAATTGACTCATTATGATCAACAACAAGCACTTAACGACAACTCAAACGGTGCATAGCGTCTTAAACCGAGAAACAAACATCACAGCTCACTAAAACAGGAACTCACTCACACAGTGAGTGTGTATAATAGTAATAATAATAACAACAACTTAGACAAGCAGGTAGAATCAGTTCATTAAAAATATGTTATTGTTGTTTTACCACAAAGAACAATGTGTGTGCTCCAGGACGCCTCGATAGTTTCTGAAGCCAACTTCCAGGTGAGTCAAATAAAAGAATCCAAACTCGATTCATTTAGTTCAAAAGAATTGACTCATGATCAACAACAAGCACTTAACGACAACTCAAACGGTTCATAGCGTCTTAAACCGAGAAACAAACATCACAGCTCACTAAAACAGGAACTCACTCACATAGTGTGTATAATAATAATAATTTAGATAAGCAGGTAGAATCAGTTCATTAAAAATATGTTATTCTTGTTTTACCACAAAGAACAATGTGTGTGCTCCAGGACGCCTAGATAGTTTCTGAAGCCAACTTCCAGGTGAGTCAAATAAAAAAATCCAAACTCGATTCATTTAGTTCAAAAGAATTGACTCATGATCAACAACAAACACTTAACGACAACTCAAACGGTTCATAGCGTCTTAAACCGAGAAACAAACATCACAGCTCACTAAAACAGGAACTCAGTCACACAGTGCGGGTTTATTATCAATAAAGTACGAAATCTTACTTGCATTAATGTGTGTTAAGTGCGTGGCGCCTGCAGATTCATCCCGGAGTAAATAATCACTAACGCGCGCGCTCTAACGTTCCTGAACAGAAAGTGAAAGTGAGCCCGAGAGCTACGTCACTGCTGCCCGGGTTGTACCGAATCCTGGACAAAGCACAAATCGTGTCGCTTCCGGTCTTCATCTGATTGGATTACAAGCACTGATCTCTGCATGGCTCATAAACTTGTCAGAGTGAAGCCATCTGGCCGCCATATTATCACGCACACTGGAGCTGTACGATCATAGGAAGCCACACAAAACTGGAAATGCTAGTCATCTAATAGTTGAGAAAACACACACACACACACACTGGACATGTTATGTGAATGGTTGATTTTTGTGTGGTGTTTGTGTTTTAATCATAATGTACAGTATTCAATACATTTTCTCATTCAAGAAGATTACTGCAGATATTATTATTATTATTATCTCATCTCATTATCTCTAGCCGCTTTATCCTTCTACAGGGTCGCAGGCAAGCTGGAGCCTATCCCAGCTGACTACGGGCAAAAGGCGGGGTACACCCTGGACAAGTCGCCAGGTCATCACAGGGCTGACACATAGACACAGACAACCACTCACATTCACACGTACGGTCAATTTAGAGTCACCAGTTAACCTAACCTGCATGTCTTTGGACTGTGGGGGAAACCGGAGCACCCGGAGGAAACCCATGCGGACACGGGGAGAACATGCAAACTCCACACAGAAAGACCCTCGCCAGCCCCGGGGCTCGAACCCAGGACCTTCTTGCTGTGAGGCGACAGCGCTAACCACTACACCACCGTGACGCCCCTATTATTATTATTATTATATATACTGCAGGCTTAACCGCTTCAAAAATTCATTTTTGCCAACTTCAGTCAGAGTTTTAAATGGTTGTAAGGCCAAAGGTGTTGTGCAATAAGGCTAAAGATGGTTCATCATGGTGGTTTTTGGTTGTGTATTTATCTCATCTCATCTCATTATCTCTAGCCGCTTTATCCTGTTCTACAGGGTCGCAGGCAAGCTGGAGCCTATCCCAGCTGACTACGGGCGAAAGGCGGGGTACACCCTGGACAAGTCGCCAGGTCATCACAGGGCTGACACATAGACACAGACAACCATTCACACTCGCATTCACACCTACGGTCAATTTAGAGTCACCAGTTAACCTAACCTGCATGTCTTTGGACTGTGGGGGAAACTGGAGCACCCGGAGGAAACCCACGCGGACACGGGGAGAACATGCAAACTCCGCACAGAAAGACCCTTGCCGGCCACGGGGCTCGAACCCAGAACCTTCTTGCTGTGAGGCGACAGTGCTAACCACTACATTGTGTATTTATATGTATTTATATTTATGGTTCTGTGTGTGTGGGTGCATGTGTTGTATATGTTTTTATGTTTACCTGCAGGTGTGTGTCTGTACATGTCTGTATGTGTATTGATATTTATTAGTGTGTGTTTGTATATTGTCCTTAATGTCAGTATGTGTATTGATATTTATTAGTGGGTGTCTGTATATGTTGGTATGTGTATTGTTCATTTATTTATTCTCTATGTAAGCAGCATTGTAGCAGCAATGAAGTCCAAGACGAATTTCCCTTTGGGGACAGCAAAGTGTATCTTATCATTATTATTATTATTCCAAATAGAAAATACGGGCGGCACGGTCCGTTAACGAAGAGACAGGAGGCAAAGTTGGAGGTGGTGGAGTTGAGGATGTTAAGGTTTGCGATGGGAGGTTGGACAGGATAAGGAACAAGCACATCAGAGGGACAGCACATGTGGAGAGCTTGGGAATTAAGCTACTGTAAGAGAGATGAGACTGAGATGGTATGGGCACATCCTGAGAAGAGATGCAGAGCATGTTGGAAGGAGAATGTTGAGGATAGAGCTGCCAGGCAAACGAAAACGAGGAAGGCCAAAGAGGAGATACATGGATGTGGTGAGAGAGGACACGAAAGTGGCAGGTGTGGTAGAGAAGGATGCAGAAGACAGGGAGCAATGGAGACGAAAGATCCGCTGTGGCAACCCCTAATCGGGAGCAGCCAAAAGAAGAAGAAGATGATTCCAAGTAGAAAATACGGGCGGCATGGTGGTGTAGTGGTTAGCACTGTTGCCTCACAGCAAGAAGGTCCTGGGCGAGGAGTTTGTGTGCTCTCCCCATGTCCACGTGGGTTTCCCCCAGGTGCTCCAGTTTCCCCCACAGTCCAAAGACATGCAGGTTAGGTTAATCGGTGGCTCGAAATTGACCATAGGTGTGAATGTGTCAGCCCTGCGATGACCTGACGACTTGTCCAGGGTGTACCCCATCTCTCGCCCATAGTCGGCTGGGATAGGCTCCAGCTTGCCTGTGACCCTGTAGGACAGGATAAGTGGCTACAGATAATGGATGGATGGAAATAGAAAATACATAGGCAATACATGCATAGCTGAGAAGAAAACAAAGTGTACATTACAACATGACAGAATATTTCTGGTTTCCACAGAGATGGAGACAGCATGTGGGTCAGGGGCCACAAAAGTAACATCATTTCCTGTGAACCCTCATATACTAATCCAGATCAGCAATAAAAAAAAAACAATAGACAAATACATTCTATTGCACAGAATTAAAAATGAAAAACTAATCGTGCAAATAATAGATGTAACAGAGTGTTACATGTAGATATTACAAATGAACTCTTTAGAAACAAATTGATACCAAGCCATAGCTGTAGTTATAATTACATATAATCATATAATAATAAAATTAAAGTCCTAAATTGATTACTGCTTAATTATAAAAAAAACAAATTCTCAACTTATGAGAAAATATTTCCATACACATTACTATTTCCAAAACATTAAATTTTTTGACGGAAATTTTTTAAAAATCAATAACATCAGGCAATATCTATTTATAATGATATCAAACAAAAATAAGATGAATATAACAATTCAACGGTATAAAAAAAGTCAATGTGTATTAAAGAAAATGAGATATGAGGTATTAGTGTGAGCACTGAGGAATAATCTCTAAGTTATTGAACTCAGGATCGATTCATGTGTGATGTGAATTACATGACCAGTAAATACTGTTAAGACATGACTGAGAATGAAGTGAAAATGGGAAATAACATGAGAAAATCATCCTGTTTCAACAACTGTCCTAAATAGAAAGGAAGAAGAAATATACAAAACATATACACTGTATAAGAGGAAAAACTGAAATCTCCATAAAAATAATTATAGTAGTAATATGATAGTTATGATATGTAAGGAATGTGAGTCAAGGTGAGAAAATAAGGAGGGAATGAAAGGGGAAAAAAGTCAGGAAATACTTTTTTTGGGGGGTGGGGGATTTGATCGGATACAACGGTTTAACACAACCCAAATACACACGATGTGCGTGGTAAGATGGCGGCCAGATAGCTTCATTCATCTCTACAGCCGGGATCTGTACAAAACAAAGGCTCATGGCGGAAGTATTTAGGTGTCTGTCTATGTGCCTGTTTTTAAACTTGCTTGAATTAAATTAATATGAACAGCTATTTAAAAAATAAAATAAACAAGAGCACTGTCTCATATACAGCAGGCTGTAATGTTTACCATGTTGCTGAAAGTAACTTACTGTGAATGAGCAAGATTTATTTAAAAAAATTTTTAAATCTTGCACTTTCTTAAAAATGGGATTAAGGCTCTGTTTTATTTAAAACTAGTATAGCATAGTCACCATAATATGAACCGTGTTTGTTTTTTTAAATCAAGTGTATGTAATGGATACCAACCAAAGGGTCCTAAAGAGATGCAAGATATGAAAATGGTGCACTCTGATCATATCACACAGTCATACTGGACACCACTTAAAGCTTATATTCATGCTTATTTGTTAAAAGATGCTTAAAATCTTCCAGTTTAGAATCAATTACATGTTTGTGTAATCTTTATAAATTTTAGCATGAAACTGGACAAGAAGTCAGTTTTGAGGTATTTTATTAACAGTAAGCACACACATGACACTCCACCGTGTCAGTATTTCAATACTTTTGAATTTAATTAAAAAAAAAAAAATGACATAAGACCAGGATAAAGAGCAGACCACAAACATCCATTAAACCACACCACCGTCCACTGGAACCTGAATTTACAGCATCATTCTTTACTCATGCATCTCCTCACCACTGGACCCCGACCTCCTGTAAGACAAAACAGAAAACTAAAGCACCAGTTCTCAAAGGGCGTGTCTCTCCACACTAACAAATACAGATTTATTTGTACGAGGTTTCTATAACGTGACAGCGAAGGGACAGCTGTCAGGCCTCAAACCACCCCAAGTTTCTCTAGCAGACATACAGGAAAGGACAAAGTCACAGATTAGACCCAGCCTTGCTGAACAGCCTGCAGCCTCCGGGGGGGGAGGGGGGGGGATGATGACTTGGGGTTTAACCTGTTATACTCCTTGTATTGGAGTAAATCACTTAAAGGTGCAGGTTGTAATGTTTCAAATTGTATAAAGGTCCAGAAACAATCTTAAAACGTCATCTCACTAGTTTCAATTACTCGCTTTGTCACATTATACAGCTCTACTACCACTAGTGGATGTAGTGCCACTAAAAGTTCTTCTATGTTGTCTTTTTGAGCAATTATCTTAATTTAGTTCTTTATTTTTAACCTCAGCTACATTTTCTCTGTACTTGAGCTGCTGCAACATCTGAATTTCCCCTCATGGGGATCAATAAGGAATCTCTTATCCTATTCCTCCAATTTCAGGCCCAGAACACCTGCTGAGTACCCCCCCCCCCTTTTTTTTAAACACACCTCCACTAAGTCAAGTCAGGAGGTAGACAGAGTTTGTGAAGTGAAGGAGTAATTTTGGTGAAGAGGAAAACTCAATGTTTTACTGCAATGAATCTCAGAGTGAAAAAGTCTAACTGCTGTACAGCTTCTCAGTAACAGGACAAGCTGATTTTATTTTAAGAGTGAGGGAATGACTACAATTACCTGTGAGAAAAGGAACTAGCTTATTATTTCATGGCTATTCAACAACATGGAAAAAAAATAAAATTATTTGATAGTACTGACAAATTATGGTATAAGAATAAACACTTGATGTACCTTAATGAACATCTGTACCAAATCACACCAGTGAATATTTACCAACATCAGAACACACCAAGCATTTTAATCCTTAAACATTACACTGATAGTTATTGTAATATTCAGTTTTACACTGAAGATGAATTTCTGATCTTCATTTAATCCATTTCTGGTGTAGTGCACCTTCATTTGTATTTATTTGTTTAAAAAAAAAAAAAGGGCTAATGGAAGTTAACCACATCATTCGTTACACACAACCAATGAGTGGCTCCACAAATGAATCAACTCACTGAGAACCCCAAGCAACCAGGGACTCAGGATACTGAGAGTCATCTGTATAAGAAAATACTAAAGTTACATTTTATAAAACCTTAATCCAATACAAACATGTCAGGTTTCTACAGCCTCTGTGCAGAAACCAGAAAAAAAAGGAGAGAGAAAGAATCCCCCCCCAAAAAAAAAAAACCTTCAAACCATCTCACCTCAGTCAATACCAACTAAGATCTTGAAGCATCAGATTTCCTCTGAAACATCAGCATGACTCCAGATGAGACAAGAATCAACCTGAGAAATACATAACAGAACGTTCATTATACCAGATTACTCCAGCAAAAATTATTCATAATCATGACAT
Organism: Neoarius graeffei; assembly: GCF_027579695.1. NCBI lineage: Eukaryota > Metazoa > Chordata > Actinopteri > Siluriformes > Ariidae > Neoarius > Neoarius graeffei. Next base: position 20,430,316 of record NC_083590.1, on the reverse strand, counting down.
TAACTTCTAAATTAAGTCACATGATTTAAAGAGATACCTGGTGCTGTAGCCCCCAGTTTAAATGTGAATAAAAGTTGATCAAACACACATCTATGATTGATCATTCTAGATTTAAAGACAGAGCTGGTCCACACTAAATAAGCCAAATCACCAAGTGGCCAAACCAAATTGGCTCCTTTAGGAGCCACCAGATGCGATAAAAGTCATGACTTTGAAAATGCACAATCACAAATAAATGCACATCACTTACATGAAAAATAAGAGCATGCAAATAATGTATAATGACAATGAGACCCAGTCTTTAGTCAGTCCATCCATCCATCCCCTGATATTCTTTTGGCTTTTTTCAGCCTGATCACTAGGAACCTCAGTTGTCTTCCTGTGGTTTGTTTTTTTTTCTTTGACAAAGAAATCACACTATATAATTAAAAAAGAAAAAGTATCCTAAAATAAGCAAAAGGACACCCATTTCCCTTTAACTGCATTTACTCACAGAAACACAGCTTGGACTTCCTATGGTCAGATGAACACTGCATAATTTGTGATCATTCTAAAAGCTCTCAAATGACTGTTATAAGTGTCTTAGAAGGTAAAATTACGATCAAACTCAGACCAATTCAGTGATGGGGCTAAACCACTTGAAGAATGTCAAATGATCAGCATGTTACCTTGGTAACACAGTAAATTTCAAAATGACTTCCTCCACATGCACTGCTGAAAACTCTACACTTCCACTGCCTTACATTCATATTAAATAATTTACACCTTATACAGTGGATTGAAATGTTTTTATAATAAGTTATATTTGTATTTTCCGTCCACTTTTAATCCACATTATTTACCTTCATGTCTTCATCTCCGAGCACGTGCTCGACTGCAGAACCTCAGTCTGACTTCCGGGGGATCAGGAAGCATCTGGAAAAGCGTCACAGAAACCTCTTTTTAAAGGATTTTTACACACACAACCTGAAAACATTGAAATATTTTAACTCCTGTTAAAACTAGCAGCTTTTTCAGTAAGTACAACACCTTTCCTCTGAGCACTGACATTCTCAGCGGCAACCGAAAAAATGCACATGTTCTGCGCATGCGCGTTTTCTTCTTTATGGTTTTATGGCAGTTGGCAACCAACTTAAAGGAGCATTACCGCCACCAACTGGACTGGAGTGTGGAACAGGTAGATATTGGATTAAATAAATAAAAAAAAAACCTTATATCCTCTGGGCTAGCCCAGTGTCTTTGAGAAATCTGAGAACAAAATGATATACATGGCTAGATTAGGGTGACCAGATTTCTCTAGTCTGAAACCGGGACACTTTTGCGTGTGACCATGCTCGTGCTCGCACACCTTTTTTTTACGTAAACGTGACACTCAGAGAGGTGCTCTTATCATTTTGTTGAAGCTCACATTTATCAACATCTCAGATGAAATAAAACAAACAGGCATTTTGTTATCTAGTAGCATAGTGGTATACAGATCAGTTAAATTATGGTCAGACAACAGATTTTGTAATGGCTGAGAATAGGCCAGGCTATGTCCATAGGCCAAATTTAAACTGATTTATTTCACCTGTTTGTGAGAACACCAAGAAGAATGCATATGCACATGTAGGCTATATCTCTAAAATTGCATGCACTATAGCATGAACTTAAAAAGTAGATATGTGACCTCAACATAGCCTAGGTCAGAATCAACCTTACTAACCATTCCCCACAACTGAATGAATAAAGCAAGAAGATGTGTACAAAAGTGAACACTTTAATGGAAGGTGCAACAAGCTGTTCAACACAGCAATATGGCCAAACTGTCAGAATGGTATGTTAAACAGAAACAAAAAAGAGACAAGTGATTTGAGAATATATACTACGCAAGCCGAGAGAGGATATAATCCTTTTTTTTTTAATTCACCTTGTTATCCCGAGATAATGACATAATTAATTCAGGATCTCGAGAAAACAACACAACTAATTCGAGATCTCGAGAAAACAAAACCGTTATTTCATGATCTCGAGAAAACAAAACCGTTATTCATGATCTCAAGTTGAGAAATGGTTCATTCAGGTGCGCCAAGAGACTTGTGATATGCTGACTTTGGGGCTATTTCTCATTCTGTATAGACGCAACTTTAGTCATTAGAATGTCTGGAATAATCGATCACCTAATAAGGCAATATTTTGATCAGGGGTTGACACAGGGAGAGATTGCATTAAGTCTTTTAATAAGGGATAATTTCAAAATTAGTCCGCGGCACCTCCGCAGAAGACTGGCCCGGCTTCGTCTCTACCGACGGAGATACAGTGATCCAGCTGAGATCATGAAATAATTTTGTTTACTCGAGATCATGGAATAATTGTTTTGTTTTCTCGAGATCTCGAATTAGTTGTGTTGTTTTCTCGAGATCCTGAATTAATTATGTCATTATCTCGGGATAACAAGGTGAATAAAAAAAGATTATATGAAGGGCCTCTCACGGCTTCAGCAGTAAAGGAGGAGAGGGGCGGCAGCCCGAGGAAAGCCCCCACAGGAGCGCACAGCATTTGCAACATAGGCTACCCAACTCAGTACAAGAACAAAGCACTTACAGTGTGTGCAGTAGGCTTCGTGCGCATTGTTCTGCACCTCTCAGAGGAAGGGGTAGGTGCCCTGTAAACCTTTGGAAAAGGTACATTTTCTTTTCGGCATAATTGCTGCGGCATTATAGACAAAGAACATTCGCGCCAGTTAATGTTTATTTTATTGTTGCATGGCAACCCGTTCTGTTGTCTGGAATAATGTGGCTAAATAAACACCCATGCCACAGGGCCAGGGGGCAGTAACCAGGAAAGTTTGCGATTCCTGTCAATTCATCAAAATAGTAAATGCAGACATTTCTCCCCTAATGATTCCCACACTGCTCAGTCGCAAACGTTGCGAGTGGCGAAAACCGGGACATATCCGTGTCCCGACAGACTTTTGTCGGGACTCGGGACACACAACCCCAAATCGGGACTGTCCCGGTAAAACCGGGACATCTGGTCACCCTAGGCTAGATGCCTTACCCAAGATGCCAGGTAGATTAAAACTGCTGTGTGTCACTGTGCTTAATGACTGACAAAGGTTGTTTCTTTCTTCCTCATACTCATCTCATCTCATTATCTCTAGCCGCTTTATCCTTCTACAGGGTCGCAGGCAAGCTGGAGCCTATCCCAGCTGACTACGGGCGAAAGGCGGGGTACACCCTGGACAAGTCGCCAGGTCATCACAGGGCTGACACATAGACACAGACAACCATTCACACTCACATTCACACCTACAGTCAATTTAGAGTCACCAGTTAACCTAACCTGCATGTCTTTGGACTGTGGGGGAAACCGGAGCACCCGGAGGAAACCCACGCGGACACGGGGAGAACATGCAAACTCCGCACAGAAAGGCCCTCGCCGGCCCCGGGGCTCGAACCCAGGACCTTCTTGCTGTGAGGCGACAGCGCTAACCACTACACCACCGTGCCGCCCTTCCTCATACTGTTTGCAGTGAAATAAAACATGCTCAACTGTTTCCAGCTGGCTACAGTAATCACAGTTTCCTGAGTGATGTTTACCCATTATTTTTAGTGTACCGTTAAGCCCTGTGTGACCAATTCTTAAACGGGTTATCATGCTCTCATCTTTCCTACTTCTGCCTTCCATTCTTCCTTTGTCCACCTGTTTTTGGATGTTGTACAGATGTCTGCCCTTTATCATCCCAGTATTCCTGCCAGATTGATTTGGCATGATTCTTTATAAGGACCTTAGCCTCCGCCCTACTCACAGGGATTAGTAAATCTACCTCTTCATGCTTGAGTGTTTGTTTGGCTAACTTGTCCACCTGCTCATTACCCTTAACACCAGCATGTGCCGGTACCCAAAGAAAATGAATTACTATTCCTACTGCTTCTAGATGGAATAATGTACTGTATATTTCATTGATGAGGTCGCCCCTGAATGATCTACCTGACTGTATGCTTTGTAGAGCTATAACTATCTGAGACATGGGCGTAACGACCATAGGCACTGGGGGGGGGGGGGGGGGGACATGTCCCCCCAATATTGGGAAAGTACCAATCTGTCCCCCCCAATATTTGGCGTATTATATCAATATGAGACAAATAATATGCCATCCTGAACCATGGCTATATAATGAATCCTTGTTATGTCCGATTTACTTTCAATTTAGGAAGCACAGAGAAACAAACAAAAAAAAAAACCTTTGCGACCACCCCCTATGATTGTGCACTTGGGTCAGCCCATGTGGTTCGTTGGTTTGAAAATCCACTCAGTCGGACTGTCAGGTAGGCTGCTGGTGGACACATTCAAATGGCGGTAGCCGCAAAGAAAAGGAAGGACCCATGGGCGTAAAAATGCGTATGGACGCGTCCATACCAATATTCAGCTGAGTTTAAAATGTCCATACCATTTTTGAATGGAGAAGCCGCGATGCGGGAAACGCTGAATAAAAACACCAAACGCGGTATCGCTTCCAGCTGATTTTCAGTTGTGAACAGACCTCTCAAAGACGGCTGACTATTGGTGGGGACAGCAGGTAAAAATGCTTTATGAAGCTTTGATTGGCCCGCCTCCCGTTGCCTTGACGTTGCTATGGTTTTTGATTGGCCCACCTCCCGTTGCCTTGACGTTGCTATGGTTTTTTGTTGTCATTGGCTGTAAGCAGTAGCAAGCGGTAAAATCAGCATCCAGCTCGCTGCTACAGCAAAACAGCGCACAGGCAGTGATGTCGGGCAATAAAAGAAAACGGAAGGAAGACATAATATGACATTTTTGTCATATGATCCTGTAACAGCAAGGAGTTTCTGTTTGCAATCCCTCTCTCTCTATGTCTGTCTGTCTCTCTCTCTCTCTCTCTCTCTCTCTCTCTCTCTCTCTCACACACACACACACTAATAAATGCTTGTAGGTAATGCTAAATGTTTACTTATATTTACTTTTTTCTTGCTCATTGTTTGCATGTATATACATATGTATATATGCATGTGTATATGCGTATGTATGTAACCTCTGCAATAAAATGTAAAAATGTGAAACAATGGTCACTTAACCCTTTCAACTTAATGAATAAACATTTTTGCAAAATGCACTACAACTACCAAAACTCTTCACACTTCTAGCACCCATACCTACATTACTTCCAGATTCTGAAATTGCAGTAACTCAAAAGGAAGCACATGATGTTTCAAATGTGTGAAAATAGTAAAAGTTGTGTGAAAATGAAGCAGCAGCACATAATTTTGATTGATTGTGTTGTTGTATTTTGGGTAGGTCATCCACTACAGCGAAATTCACAGCAACTTCAATGTCCACTTTCTCTGTGTGATAATGTATTGCCCATATACATGCAGATGTTAGCCTAAGACTGAGTGTACCTGGTGCTAAAAATCAAAATAACACAAAGGAATGGACAACCAATCATTTGTACAGTGTAGGCCACATTTCATGTGACAACCATGGCGCACTGGGGCGCTTGGCCAAATTATGTCCCCACCAATATCAACACCGTTTTTACACCCTTGGAAGGACCAACGGGCTGACATTCGCCTTTTTTTCCAGACGAGTCACAGACATGATGAGTCTGTCACAGAGAGTCACAGGCATGATGGAGGAAGGGAACAGACAGAGACCTGCTCTGAAGATGAACTGGTAAAGAGCATTGTATTACGAGTCCTTAAAACAACTTTATTTTTAACCTCATCATAGGCTGCATGTCATCAGTAGGCTAGTAATAAGAGCATACTGTCCTTTAATTAAATGTAAATAAATTAAATAAAATTATTATTTTGGTCAGTCATTATAGAGGGATTTCACTGACGTCACCCGAAACCGGAAGTAAACAGACCCTGCGCCATATTGGAAGACCAACAAACTCGTGATTAGGGGGAAATAACGGCAGCGGTATGTGAACCCACGAGAATAAAGTGGAGTGGCAAACGACTTAAACAAACAAATCTGAGCTGTTTTATTTATGATTTATTGGCCCAAAAGTAGACTTGAAAGAAACCTGTGTGAGACTTGGCAAAAAACTGTGGATATAATGGATAAGTCTGTGCATGATCTGCGGACACTTTGAGGTAAGCAAACGCAAGAAATTCAGATTTAAAACATGCTAAACTGGCCCCAAGTTGATAACTGTATGAGGAGCAAGCCTCCCAGACTTCTACAATTTAATAATAATAATAATAATAATTTTAGGATGGTTTGGGGCTTGCTCTCCCTCCTATTATATAAATAAAGCATAGTTGTTGTGTAGGCATAGATCATAAATACATATGTATAATTTGGATAAATTAACCTAAATTATGGATACCTTAATAGTAGCAAAAAGTATTAATTTTTCAACTGAAAAGATATATTATTAAAATATAAATATCAACAAGATTACCTTGGCCATAACTATATGTAGGTTATTCTTAACAACAGCTGTAATATCATGAACCAAGCCACTAACAACATAATTGTAAGCCTGTAGCCCTTTGTAGGCCTTCAAGTCATCAGCAGTGTAGGCACTGGGTGTAAACAACAAATAGTTTACAATGTCTGGGTAGCAAACAGATGGCAGAATTGGTGTCCGGTCCTCCTTATGTTTCCATTCTCCCTTGCCCCGAGCCTTATCATATGGGTCAAACCCACCAATCACAGCCAGTTTCTCCACATACCGTGCCCTTTCTGCAGCTGGTAATGTACTCACATAACCAGACTTATCAGCCATCGTGTCACTTCACTCTCGCTCGTAGTTTGTTTTGTATGTATATACTTGAGGTCTTCCAATATGGCGCCCTAACAAAATCTCGCGGTACGGTGACGTCATGCGGTAGCCCTCTATTCTTGAACGCCTCCATATTTTTGGGCCATTTATTTAGATAAAGTCAATATATTTTCTACAAAGTTCTATGTTGTTTTGACCTATTAACCAGGGTAATGCTCCTTTCTATTGCTTTGGTAGCCATTTTTTTGTAGCAATTTGGCATTTCTGCATTTGTTTGAAATGTGTGTGTGTGTGTGTGTGTGTGTGTTTGTTTGTTTGTGTGTGTGTGTGACTAGCTCTGGTGTGACAGATTTTCATGCAATGTTTTACATGTTTTTTGTATGTTGTATTGCGTTACATGTTTTGCAGTTGCACATTCTGTTTTGTGTTTTGCCTGATACACAATAAAAAAAAAACAAGATATAAATGTTAACATGTTCATTGGTAATTGTATTCATCAAAACAATGTTCTAGATAAGCACATCTTTATCAATAGGCCCATATAAAAACTGCACGAAATGCACTTAAAAATATTTTGGGAAGGGCTCAAATTTGGACCCCCCCAATATTTATACCATGGTTACGCCCTTGATCTGAGATGATGACAGTATTGTGAATTTTGTTTTCTTTTATCCATTCCAGGGCCAACCAGATCGCTACTAACTCTGTAGTGTAAACAGATAAGTTGCCATCTATTCTTTTCAAAATGCTCAAATCATTTGCTGGAATGTGTACTGCTGAACCAGCACACTCTCTTTCTGGATCTTTTGATCCATCTGTGAATATGAATGTATGGCATGGAAAATGTAACTCTAAATAATTCTGCACTATGGCTTCTACTGTCACCGCTTTTGGTTTCTTTTTAATTTCTAACTGAATGCTCAGAAGATAATGGGAAAACCCATGGCTGAATAGAGGATAAAGGTACAACAGGACTGTACTGCAACTGATGTAGCCCTAAATGTAGCCCTAAACTCTCTGCTTTAGCATCACCTATCCACCCAAAGCTTCTAAAGTTGGACTTGTTATGCTCCCAACAGTCATTTAAAATATTTTTGGCTGGATGATCAGCATATTGCCCTCTAAGGTTAACCCAGTATGTCAACATAAGTTGTATTCTTCTAATCCTTAGCGGCATCTCACCCATTTCCACCTGCATTGCAGGTACAGGGGATGTTTTAAAGGATCCACTACAGATCCTCAAAGCCTGAGCTTGCAGTACATCTAAGACCTTTATGTTAGATTCAGCTGAAGACATATATGCTATGCAGCCATAATCAAAGACAGACCTCATAAGTGCCAGGTATACATTAAGCAAAGCTGCTCTGCTGGCTCCCCAGGACTGTCCTGATAAACAGCGAAGGATGTTAATAACCTTTTTACACTTGTTTCCTACCTTACTCATGTGTACTTTCCATGTTAACTTTTCGTCAAACCATACCCCAAGAAATCGGATAGCTTTGACTTGCTCAAGAGGATGTTCATGAAGTTTTAAAGAAAAAGGAGTGATTTTGCGCCTTCTTGAAAAACATATTACTTGAGTCTTTGACACTGATAGCCTAAAACCCCATTCATTTGCCCACTTTTCCACTTTCTTTATTGCTGCTTGCATTTTTGTTTTGACATGTGAAATATTACGTCCTCTGACCCATAATGCTCCATCATCTGCATATAAGGATTTGCCTATACCTTGCTCTATGTTTAAAAAGACATCATTAATCATGATATTAAACAATAATGGGCTACACACACTACCTTGCGGTGTACCATTCTCCACTGTATATATTTCAGAATACTCTGTACCTACTTTTACCTGTATCTTCCTGTCAAATAGAAAATCCAAAATCCAATTGTATGCCTTACCACCTATTCCCATGGACTCTAACTTAATTAGCAGACCCTCCTTCCAGAGCATGTTATAGGCTTTTTCTATGTCAAAGAATACTGCTATTACTATCTCCTTATTGGTCTGAGCCTTCCTAATGTCAGAATCTAAACATAGGACTGAATCCATTGTGTTACGGCCTTTACGGAAACCACTCTGATAGGGAGAGAAGAGTCCTTTACTTTCTATATGTAGGGTGACCAGACGTCCCGGTTTTACAGGGACAGTCCCGATTTGGGGTTGTGTGTCCCGAGTCCCAACAAAAGTCTGTCGGGACACGGATATGTCCCGGTTTTCGCCACTCGCGACGTTTGCGACTGAGCAGTGTGGGAATCATTAGCGGAGAAATGTCTGCATTTACTATTTTGATGAATTGACAGGAATCGCAAACTTTCCTGGTTACTGCCCCCTGGCCCTGTGGCATGGGTGTTTATTTAGCCACATTATTCCAGATAACAGAACGTGTTGCCATGCAACAATAAAATAAACATTAACTGGCGTGAATATTCTTTGTCTAGCAGCTAGCAGCAGTAATGCCGCAGCAATTATGCCAAAAAGAAAATGTACCTTTTCCAAAGATTTACAGGGCACCTACCCCTTCCTCCGAGAGGTGCAGAACAATGCGCATGAAGCCTACTGCACACACTGTAAGTGCTTTGTTCTTGTACTGAGTTGGGTAGCCTATGTTGCAAATGCTGTGCGCTCCTGTGGGGGCTTTCCTCGGGCTGTTGCCCCTCTCCTCCTTTAGTGCTGTTTTGTTTGAGTGTATATTTACGGAAGCCGCGAGAGGCCCTTCATATAATCTTTTTTTATTCACCTTGTTATCCCGAGATAACGACATAATTAATTCGAGATCTCGAGAAAACAAAACAATTATTCCATGATCTCGAGTAAACAAAATTATTTCATGATCTCAGCTGGATCACTGTATCTCCGTCGGTAGAGACGAAGCCGGGCCAGTCTTCTGCGGAGGTGCCGCGGACTAATTTTGAAATTATCCCTTATTAAAAGACTTAATGCAATCTCTCCCTGTGTCAACCCCTGATCAAAATATTGCCTTATTAGGTGATCGATTTTTCCAGACATTCTAATGACCCAAGTTGCATCTATACAGAATGAGAAATAGCCCCAAAGTCAGCATATCACAAGTCTCTTGGCGCACCTGAATGAACCATTTTTCAGCTGTTTACTCGAGATCATGAAATATTGTTTTCTCAAGATCATGGAATAATTTGTTTTGTTTTCTCGAGATCTCGAATTAGTTGTGTTGTTTTCTCGAGATCCTGAATTAATTATGTTGTTATCTCGGAATAACAAGGTGAATAAAAAAAAGGATTATATGAAGGGCCTCTCTCGGCTTCCGTAGGTATATATTCTCAAATCACTTGTCTCTTTTTTGTTTCTGTTTAACATACCATTCTGACAGTTTGGCCATATTGCTGTGTTGAACAGCTTGTTGCACCTTCCATTAAAGTGTTCACTTTTGTACACATCTTCTTGCTTTATTCATTCAGTTGTGGGGAATGGTTAGTAAGGTTGATTCTGACCTAGGCTATGTTGAGGTCACATATCTACTTTTTAAGTTCATGCTATAGTGCATACAATTTTAGAGATATAGCCTACATGTGCATATGCATTCTTCTTGGTGTTCTCACAAACAGGTGAAATAAATCAGTTTAAATGTGGCCTATGGACATAGCCTGGCCTATTCTCAGCCATTACAAAATCTGTTGTCTGACCATAATTTAACTGATCTGTATAGACCCCTTCGCAGTAAACGTCATTCATACGTAAGCGGAAATTGCGCGCGCAGCCTGGACTCAAAAAAGACTCAGCGATGCCTAGTTGTTGTGTTGTCGGGTGTCAGAATCGTAGCAGTGATGGGGTTAAAATGTACAGAATTCCAGCAGGATCTCACCTATTCCAAAAAAATCGCCGACGTCTATGGCTACAAGCCATCAAACGTGTAGACTGGGATGAAAGCACTATCAAAAATGCGCGGGTTTGCAGCGCCCACTTCATCACAGGTAAGATCAGGCTATTTATTAAATCTTTCTTTTTTTTATTCTTTCTAGTCTTCGTTTATTGATGTAGCAAAATACTTTGGTAACGTTTGTCTGATTAGCTGGGTCATAGTTACACAATGTAATGAATATTGTTAGCATGTTAACTTAGCTTTGCATGCAATTTTGTTTGTAGGAGAGGTCTCGCTTGACTCAAGCAGTCCAGATTTTGTGCCATTGTAGCAGTAGTGCTGTTAATTTGGTGATCATCGCTGTATCTGCGCCTCTTCTGTGCGTGGTTGGAATGAAACGGTAATTTGGTGACGGTCCCTCAGCGGTGCCTCACCTGGGCTCGTGATTGGGCGACTGCTAGCCACACCTATATAAAGCCAGATGGCTGTACAAATGTTTTTTTTTTTTGCTGAGAGGAACATGCAAGGCTAGCGGCTCTGGCTTCTACAATCCTCTTTGCTTGTGCCTCGGAGGGAATTCATTTTGCCACTGGCTGCTCGTTTTGGCTGCTTGTTCGCTAACTGCCTAGCAGTAGTGCTCCATCTTTTCCCCTCCGATGCGCTCGCTGATCTTTGCTCAGGTGACTTTACAAACTTACTTGCGTGTGCACTGAACATTTCGTGGGGCAGCGTGTTGACCTTATTCTTGGCTTGCAGCATACATCACGAGACGGTTCAGTAAACGAAGTCTCTCCCTCGGCGGCGTGTGCTTCCTTTTTGGTGGTGTGTGCCAGCTATTCGGTAGGCTCTTGCTTTTTATTTCTTCTAGTTGTGATAGCCAGTTGCTGCAGTCAAGTAAATGTATTTTTATTCCCACTAGGGCCCGTGTGATCTCTAACTGTGAGAGGTCAGAGTTGCCGTTTTGTCCTCTTCCCCTCTTGTTCCTCCTGTTTGCTCACAGTGACTGCCGCCCTGCAATTAGTTGCTTATTTCGCTGCCCAAACCGGGTGTGCTGTAATTTTTAAATTGCTTTTTGTGTGTTTTCTTTTGGTTTGCTGTGAATTATTTTGTTTGCTGTGTTTTATTTTGGTTTGTGGTGTTTTTGTTAATTTTGTTTTACCTCAGCACAATTGGGTTTGCTGTCGAACACCTCCATCAGGGGGCAGCACCACCCATAAGCCATTGTCTGGGGTGTGTGTGTGTGTGTGTGTGTGAGTGAGAGAGAGAGATTTTATTGCCGGTATCTTAAGATTATTGTGTTGATTAAAGAAAAATAAGATTGTATATGTTTTGACACGGAACTCACGTCTCTGTCGTTCATACAATTGCTTAAATTAGTGTGCCCTTTCTCGGCACTGTTGCAATCTGGCGTAGTCAGCAAGATGAACGAATCAGAGACGGGTGGTTCTGTATCGTGTTTTTATTTTTATTTTTGTGTTTGTTCTGGTTTTAATAGTGGTTGGATGATTGTATTGTATAAGTGTTATGTGTTGTCTTGTTTTTCCCTTCCTGATTTTTTTTTTTGGAGGACAAAGCGGCAACGTCTGTCTTGTGATCCGTTACCATCTAGCTGGTTTGCGGTCTTGGATTTCCCACGGTCCCTTGGTCTCCTTCTGAGTAAGTAACCCTACCTCTATTATGGATAATATGGACAATTTGTAGGAACTTAGGGAATTGGTGGCACAGTTAAGGGCTGAGAATGACAAATTGCGACAGGAACAGGTTACCGCTAGGCCACTGAGTGTTACTTCGGCTGAGGCATCTTCAATGTCTTCAAATGCGCCGTCAATCGTAAGTGATGATGATGCAGTGCCACAATCGGCTAATAATGTTGCCCCACGAACAGAAAGGCTTGTTTTTGTGCCACGCGACCGAAAATGTCCACAGTTCAGTGGTAGGTCTGGTATGAACATCGAAGAGTAGGTCGAAGAGGCTCAGGCATGTATGCGTGCATGACACTTGGTGCGCTCCGAGCAAGCTTTCTTTCTTTATGATCATCTGGTGGGGGAAGCGAGCGAGGAGATTAAATTTCGGCCTAGTGAGGAACGCAAGGACCCTGATAAAATCATTTCCATTTTGAAGGAGCTTTATGGGTGTTCTAAATCTTACGTCGCTCTCCAAGAGGGTTTCTTTTCCAGAAAACAGCAGGATGGAGAGACCCTGCAAGAGTTTTCTTTGGCCTTGTTGAGCCTAATGGACAAAGTGAAGCAGTCTGCTCCTGACTCAGTGCCCAATTCCAAAGTTCTTCTGTGGGATCAATTTACCGAGCATGTTTTAGATGGCGCCCTTCACCGAGAATTGAAACAGTTGGTACGAAGGGAGCCACAAGCTACTTTGCTCAAGGTACGTGCAGAGGCAATTGGGTGGGAACGGGAGGGCATGCCGGGTGTTTTTAGGGCCCGTAGTTACTCCTTGCCAGCCACCCAGGGCATACAGTATGGCGTCCGGGGGGGGTCCCAGTTGTTGAGTAGTGGTCAGTCACACAGCGCTGAGCTTAGTGAACTGAAGGAGATTCTTAAACGGCAACAGGACCAATTGAATCAGCTGACAAAGTATTGCTTCATTGCAGGTGCCTCGTCAGTTTTCCCATCCTCTTCCATGGCAGCTATTGATCTGCCGTAGGTGTCGGCGCCCTGGACATTATGCCTGTGAATGTGATGGCGAGCGGGTGCGATTGCAGGTCCAGGCTGCCATGCCTTCCACGGACCGGCCCTCTAGTGGCAATCCACCTCAATTGTCTACCCCAGCGGGAAACTCCTACCCACCAAGCTGCTGAGTCACAGCTTGGTTGGGAACCTTATTGGCTCGCAGGAGTTGACTGATCGGTCTAGTACAGCAAGTTTGTTGTCATCTTGTCCTCATCTGGACGTATCTATAAGAAGGGTACAGGTGCCCTGCCTTATTGACACTGGATCTATGGTATCCACTGTGACTGAAACCTTCTTTCAAAGGCATTTTGCACCCATGGGGCTGAGTAGTTTGAAATCATGCAACAGGCTCCAGCTTCGTGCCGCCAATGGGTTGGCCATCCCCTATATTGGTTACATGGAGTTGGATGTCCAGCTTTGCGGTAAGGTAATGCCAAACTGTGGGATCTTGGTAGTCAAGGACCCCCCAGATGCCCTTAATTAGGTGCCTGGGGTACTAGGAATGAATGTCCTGAGTAGGTGTTACCAAGAGCTGTTCAGCCAGCATGGGCTAGCTCTCCTGAAGGATCCATTGATATCCAAGGCTCCGGCACCTCTTTTCCAAGCTTTCCAGCATTGCCACCAGGCTGACATCCAGCCCTCCGCTAGTGCAGTAGGTCAGGTGAAGGTCAGAGGCCGAAGAGCTTGCCGTGTACCGGGTGGGTTTATGAAACTGGTTCCAGCCACTTGTTCGGTCCAATATGCTAGTGGCGTTGTATTGTTTGAGCCCTTGGAATCCGGCCTGCCTTCAGGGTTGCTGGCATCTCCAGCCTTGGTACGGGTCAACAATGGTACGGCTTGTATGCCAGTCGTTAATGTTGGTACCACTGACATTCTTTTGTATCCCCGTATAGCCTTAGGCATGCTACAATGTGTTTATGTGGTTAGTCTGCCTGCAGGTGTGTCAGCGGTTTCTTCAGTTATAGCTACCATTGCCTCTCACACTGCTGACTCGGTGACACCCACCATCCAGGAGCAAATAACTCAACTGGACTTGTCCAGTTCTCTGTCTAGCTCTGAACAGGGACAAGTCCATGCTTTGTTAGGGCAGTTTGACACTGTGTTTTCTGCCCATGATGGTGATGTGGGTTGCACTAATCTGCTCTCATGATATTCCGCTCCTGGATGATGTGCCAGTTCGCCAGAGGTATCGCCGGATACCCCCGTCTGATTATGACATGGTGAAGGCACACATAAACCAACTACTTGACTCCCAGGTAATCCGGGAGAGCAGTAGTCCCTATGCTTCACCAATTGTTTTGGTGAAGCAAAAGGACGGTAAATTGCGTTTGTGTGTTGATTATCGCCAATTGAATGCCAAAACCCGGAGGGATGCGTTCCCACTTCCACGCATCGAAGAGTCGCTGGATGCTTTGACCGGGGCCCGTTGGTTCTCCACTTTGGATTTGGCGAGTGGATATAACCGGGTTCCGGTCACTGAATGGGATAAGCCCAAGACCGCCTTTTGCACCCCATTTGGCTTATTTGAGTGGAATCAAATGCCATTTGGGCTCTGCAATGCTCCATCTACATTCCAACGTCTCATGCAGCATCTCTTTGGCGACCAGCAGTGCCAGTCGCTGCTTTTATATCTGGATATTATTGTGTATTCATCCACGGTCGCACAACATTTGGAACGGTTGGAGCTAGTGCTCAGTCGGCTTCAGCGGGAAGGCCTCAAAGCGAAATTAAGCAAGTGCGCCTTCTTTCAGAGGGAGGTTGGCTATCTAGGCTACGTCATATCAGATCAGGGGGTGGCCACAGACCCTGGCAAGATTGCAGCGGTAGCAGAGTGGCGGGTGCCCAGTACTGTGTCTGAGTTGCGGTCGTTCCTTGGGTTTGTCAGCTATTACCGGTGGTTTGTGGAGGGGTTTGCCAAATTGGCAGCCCCTCTGCATAAGCTGGTGGCCGAGCAAACCGTTAGCAAGGGCAGACCTGCCACTAAAACATTGGCTAGTTTTTGGACAGAGGCTTGCCAGGCAAGTTTTGATGGCTTAAAAGGGAAACTCACCACGGCCCCGGTGTTGGCCTACGCCGACTTCTCCCTGCCTTTTGTCTTGGAAGTAGACGCCAGTCATGGAGGACTGGAAGCCGTCCTTTCACAGGAGCAGGAGAGGAAGGTGAGACCAATCGCCTATGCCAGCTGTAGTCTATGGCCCACTGAGCGCAATATGATCAACTACAGTTCCATGAAGTTGGAATTTTTGGTGCTCAAGTGGGCCGTGACCGGAAAAATTCCGGGAGTATTTGTGGGGAAACAAGTGCGTGGTGTATACGGACAACAATCCCCTTAGCCACCTGGCATCTGCCAAACTGGGCGCAACTGAACAGCGCTGGGTGGTGCATTTGGCATCCTTTGACCTTTCATTGCGATATCGGTCAGGGTGAAGTAATGCCAATGCAGATGCCCTCTCGCGACAAAACCCAGTTGAGATTGGATTGCAAAGCCTGCTTCCTGGCACTGCTGTGGTGGTGTCTCTTCAACATGCTTTCGTATCCGGGCCCACACAGTGGGTGAGTCAGGCTCTCATCTCAGTCCTCCCCAGTCACACCCCCGTTGATTTTGTGTAGTTTGTAGCTGGCCGATCTGATTCTGGGGAAGGCTTTGTCCTTCTGGAGACAGAAGAGGCGGCCTGGACCAGAGGAACGTAAGCAGCTGTCCAAATAGGTGTTGATCCTGATTGGTCAGTGGGATCGGCTGGTTGAATGGGAAGGGGTGTTGTATAGAGATCTTGCAGTCACGTGACCGGAAAGTTAACAGCCGCCATCTTGTCGGCAAACAACACAGCTGAATACTGCTGCACTTGTGTACAGAATGGATCAATTTCAACCGACGGACTACATGGCTCATTTTTCTAATGAACAGATAACTAGATATATGGCTAAAATAAATGATCTACAGATTAGTGACCCTTATGGCTTACCGGACGTAGTCTTCACGACCGTGTCAGTGGATGTTGAACTGCCAGAGGTGGAATACCCGGACATGTATAATTACCTCATCAAATTTCCCTCGCTGTTCAGTGGTGAAGCACTGCATGCTTATAAATCTCTGGACAGTTATCTTTACAGAAATTCAGGATTTGTCAGCCGCGGCATCGTGTAAACAAGAAAATAATCCTCATTGGACGGGTAAGTCACTTAAGTATTGAGTACTAATCAGGTCCGCCGACAGGGGGGGACAAACGGGTATGTTGTCCCGGGCCCAGGAATGGGGAGGGCCCAGGAATGGGCTCTCATGAAGTTGCAATTATTTTATTTCATTTCAAAATAGGGCTGCACAATTAATCGAATTTAATTGAAAATCGCGATTTTGGCTGCCATGATTAAATTAAATGAAAATCGTGATTTATTTCCATTTAAAATGCGAGCTCTGCTGCATATCTGATCAAGCACTTTTTGACCAGTACTCCGCCAAACCATTAGGGGGCGAACCGACGCATGTAAGGTTTCATTACACCGCCTAAATAAGCAAGCAAGCCAGTGCGCAGAGCTTCAGTGCAGCGGTATCCAGCGCTCGAAACTAACGGTGTCCCGATGTCCCGGGGACCATAAAAAATGTCATCGGGACACAAAATTATCATATCTGGGACAATCCCGGGACAATGGAAAAAAATAGATCTAGAAAAAAAGTTCTACATTAATATTATTTACAAAGCCGTAACACATACGTAGATATTCACCTAATTTGTCAATTTTAATTTTAAAATGTTAACAGCGAAAAATACATTAGTAGCTACACTTTCGATGCACCTGCATCCGTAGGCTACAGAGCAGCGCATTCTGTTCTAGAATCTTCGGCCGGAGTCCGCATTATATGGACTTGGAATGGAATTGCTACCGCACACGCTGCGCCGACTCTTGCCAGAACAAAAATGCTTAAGTGGTTGAAGCGGACCGACCGCGGGGAAGAAACTGAAAGCCCAGACATAACGTCTCCGGGACCTTCAGGATCCAAAGTGTCATCGCCTGGTCTGCAGGCAACGCTAGCAACTGAATGAACTTAATGAACACTGTTAGACACGTTATAAAATACAACAGGAATGATGTGGATGATATTGACGGAAGATACCGTTCAACAGAATAAGTGAGTTTTCTTGGTCTCTTTCTAGTTCAGAAAGTTTAGTCAGTCAGCTGCACAACTAGGCTCGGACCTGCCACTATGCTGATGATGCTAACATTTGCACCCGGCAGCGAAAGTTCATAAAATGGATAACGGAAAGTTCATAAAATGGATAACGGAGAGTTCATAAAATGGATAACGGAGAGTTCATAAAAATGGATAACGGAAAGTTCATAAAAATGGATAACGGAAAGTTCATAAAAATGGATAACGGTAATGGATAACGGAAAGTTCATAAAAATGGATAACGGTAATGGATAATGGAAGGTTCATAAAAATGGATAACGGTAATGGATAACGGAAAGTTCATAAAAATGGATAACGGTAATGGTGAAAATTATAAGTTGGCCTTATAAGTGCCAACAGATATTCAAGGTATAAGTAGATGAAATGAACATAAAAGGGGTCTTATTTTCAGCTAAAGTGTACTGCAGATGTAGGGAGTTGAAACATTTTCTGAATGAGCTAGTTGGCCCCTTTAAATAAACGGGTATCTATTCATACAGTGAGATCGCCAAAGTTTAATAAACTGAAAATGCAATAACTGTAATTTTGAAGTAGATGATGTATAGGACATGTGTCACTTGTGTCTTGTGACTTATTGTGAAAATGATATAAAGGGTTCAAAATCGCATAGTTACAAATATAATAGTAACTTCATATGATAATATTAACCACTGCTTATTTCAGAGAGGAAAAAAATGGGGACACTATTGCTTCCATTCGGGACAATACAACACAGAATTCGGGACCACTGGGGGACACAAAGAAAAAAAGTTAATTTCGAGCCCTGGCGGTATCCAGTGTTGCCAGATTGGGCGGTTTTAAGTGCATTTTGGCGGATTTGAACATATTTTGGGATGGAAAACGTCAGCAGTGTCTGGCAACACTGGCAGTATCTTCTTCAAGCGGTGATGGCATGAGAGTAGGTAACAGATTGAGACTATTTAGCACTGGAGGCAATGTTGTGACCTGCCTTCGCTCATGTTTAAAGCCAGAGCATGTTGATAGGTTGGTCTTTCTAGCTAAAAACTTGTAGGCCTCAGTATAATGCTATGTAATTGTTGCAATTGAGTTTTCAGTTCCTTCATCCTTTGGTAATTTCTTGGATAAATTTCATTTGTCATTTTGAAATCAGAATTTCTCTTTTAAATTTCATTCTGCACTGAAAGCTGTTCATATTGTTTGTCTGAATATAGTGAAATAAAATTTAAGTGATTTCCCTAACATCAAGAATAATTGTGATTACAATTTTGATCAGGATAATCGTGATTATCATTTTTTTCCATAATCGTGCAGCCCTATTTCAAAATGTGTTGTTTTGGGGGAGAAATGTGCTATATTTGCATTCAATAAATGATTTCTAGATCTTTTGCCTTTATTGTCTTTGAAAAAGGCGTCAAGAACCCCCTACCACCCCTAATGCAAAAATGGTTTGGTCTGACTCTTTGATTAAGGGGAAAAAAAACGACATCGTTCGATCATAGCGCTTCGACAATCAGCGTGCATGCCATTTGCCAACATGCACAAGTCAGGAGCAAAGAAAAGAGAGGAAGAAACCAAGAGACTCGGAGGCTCACTGCATAAATGTTTTAAAAAAGATTCAGATGATGCAGCAGGTACTAGCAAAGGCAGTGGGGCAGCTGAGCCAGGTAAGACACAGCCAACTTTTTCCAGCCCCGTAAAGTAACCCCAACCGCGGCACGCAATTCATGTTACAAACGAGGGGAGAGCAAGTCACACTGAACACCATATCAAACGCACAGGGCATTGAATCATTTCATAACCACGATGGCTTAATAACATTGTGTTTCATATATCTGATTGAAGCTAAGAATATTCACATTAGCCTGCAATCATATCCTGCCGTTTCTCGAGTGGTGTGTTCTTCTCTGCTTTTCACACTGGACAGTATGCACGCACAGTATACTATATTCGGCCCCAGCCCTGCCCGAAATCCCCCGTCCATCGCTGCTCCTTCAAGAGCACCCCAATCGCTTGATTATAGGAGACTATCCACGAGTTTAGGAAGGCATTGCGGGGGCTGTTGCATGCAGGCTTGGGGCATAATGGAATACATTTAATGGCGTTCGGGGGGGGCCCATTCAGAGCATTTTGTCCCGGGCCCAGCCAAAGCTGTCAGCGGCCCTGGTACTAATACTAGATATATCAGTAGTAGCTATCTAGTAGCACTGACCAGCCGATTATAGAATAGAATAAGGTAATTCCAGCTGTAATTCCAAATCGTCCGTCTTGTTTACCATGGATCTGGCGTTGGAGAGTTAGAGGCTTAGCAGTGGAGATTTGAGTGGCTGTTTTCTGAGCTTAGTCAACAGGCCGGCTCTGCCTGCAGCCTCGCTTTTGCTTCCGCTCCCGACGCCGCCTCCTTCACTTTGCTTCCGCAATACTGATATCATAATTCTTAGAATTATAGATGTGCTCGTCTATGTCATAGATATTGGTAGTGATACACTTGACACTTCACAGCCAAAACGTGGAAAGGGAAAATGAGAGGGTGACTGACAAATGTTTAAAGGTCACTGTTTTTTATCACTGATTTCTTACAACGGTCAGGGTCCCGTGGCAGCCTATGAAACTTTCTTCCCGATTTCTGACCTCTGCTGTTGTGGCATTTATATGCCATACAGCTCTCTGGCGTTGTGGCACGGTAATATTTGAAGATTTCAGCGAAAAATAACGAAAGTCAGTGTCAGTAAGACGGCGGAAATATGGCGTTTTACCGACAAGATGGCGTCTGTCTACAATCTGGAGCGGATGTGACGTCACATGCAAGTGCTCCATAGGTGGATATTCCGCCGGGAGGGGGGGGAGGAGGTGCTGCAATTGGTCTTGCCCACTTGTCTGCAGCAAGAAGTGCTTACTCAGGTACATCAAGAACATGGGCATCAAGGCGTCGAACGCACCACAGAGCTGCTTCGGTTGCGTTGCTACTGGCCTGGCATGACCGCAGATGTTGTGCGTTGGTGCCAGGAGTGTGAACGATGCCAGTTAGCCAAGGATGCTAAGCCAGTTGCATCCAGCTTTATGGGACACTTATTGGCTGCCCGCCCGAATGAGATTCTGGCACTGGACTTTACGTTGCTTGAACCATCTGCATCAGGCCATGAAAATGTCTTGGTGCTAACCGATGTGTTTAGCAAGTATACTTTGGCGGTGCCCACTAGGGATCAGCATGCGGTCACTGTGGCGAAGATGCTTGTGGAAGAATGGTTCTGTAGGTTTGGGGTGCCTGGCCGCATTCATTCAGACCAGGGATGGTGCTTTGAATCTTTGCCCCTCCAGCAGCTATGCAGCTTTTATGGGGTACAAAAGTCCCGCACAACACCTTATCTGGCCGGTAACGGCCAGTGCGAACGATTCAGTCGGACGCTTCATAATCTTCTGTGCACTCTGCCCGTTTCCAGGAAGAGAGACAAATTGGGTCTCATGCTTACCCCAGCTGCTGTTCTGTTATAACAGTACACCTCATCAGACAACCGGGGAGTTGCCATACTTCCTCATGTTCGGCCAGGAGCCACGTCTCCAATTGATTTTCTGTTGGGCCGGGTCCCGGAACCGGTTGCTGGAGATGTACACGATTGGGTCTGTGAGCACCAAACTCGGCTTAGGGTAGTTGGGGAACAGGTCAGGGAGCGTTTACAACTGGCAGCCGACCGTCGAAAGGCCAATCATGATGCCAATGTCAATGATGTACTACTGGAGGAGGGTCAGCGGGTCTGTTTACGAGACCAAACCGTCAGAGGCCGCCACAAGATCCATGACTTGTAGAGTCCAGTGGTGTATTGGATTATCAAGGCACCTCCACAAGGAGGTTCGGTTTACACCATTGCACCCGAGCGTGAGCCACAACAGGTTAAACATGTACATCGCACCATGCTGAAGGCATGTGTGGAGAGGCCCCCCTCAGACCATGTTCCGTCAGAGGCCCCGCCGAGCTTGGGTAATTCTCCCGAGGATGAGGAGAACTCTGATGAGGATTTGTTTGTTGCGGCCCCTGAACCCCCTCCGTTGATTGGTGGGATGGTTTTAGATTCCAACACAGCGGTTCTTAATGATCATACCCTTGCCATGTCTGGCACCGGTGTGGCAGACAGCCCTGTAGTTTTACAGCTTTTCAGTCCCACCGCTTCGTCGGTAGTAGTCAATGGGGGTCAGCGGTGAACAACCCGCACTACAGCAGGAAAACATTCCAATCCCCACCGGCTGCCGCGAACTGTCAACAGTTCAGTAAGGGAAGGTAACAATGAAGACCTTTAGTTGGTGGTTTGGCGTTCTCTTTTTGGGTCGTCGGGACGACGATGCAAAAGGGGGGGCAGATTGTAGCAGTAGTGCTGTTAATTTGGTGATCGTTGCTGTATCTGCACCTCTTCTGTGAGTGGTTGGAATGAAACGGTAATTTGGCGACGGTCCCTCAGTGGTGCCTCACCTGGGCTCGCGATTGGGCGACTGCTAGCCACACCTGTATAAAGCCGGATGGCTGTACAAATTTTTTTTTTTTTTTTGCTGAGAGGAACATACAAGGCTAGCAGCTCTGGCTTCTACAATCCTCGTTGCTTGTGTCTCAGAGGGAATTCATTTTGCCACTGACTGCTCGCTTTGGCTGCTTGTTTGCTAACTGCCTAGCAGTAGTGCTCCATCTTTTTCCCTCCGATGCGCTCGCTGATCTTTGCTCAGGTGAGTTTACAAACTTACTTGCGTGTGTACTGAACATTTCGTGGGGCAGCGTTATGACCTTATTCTTGGCTTGCAGCATACATCACGAGATGGTTTGGTAAATGAAGTCTCTCCCTTGGCGGCGTGTGCTTCCTTTTTGGTGGTGTGTACCAGCTATTCGGTAGGCTCTTGCTTTTTTTTCTTCTAGTTGTGATAGCCAGTTGCTGCAGTCAAGTAAATGTATTTTTTATTCCCACTAGGGCCCGTGTGATATCTAACTGTGAGAGGTCAGAGTTGCCGTTTTGTCCTCTTCCCCCTCTTGTTCCTCCTGTTTGCTCACGGTGACTGCCGCCCTGCAATTAGTTGCTTTTCACTGCCCAAACCGGGTGTGCTGTAATTTTTAAATTGCTTTTTGTGTGTTTTCTTTTGGTTTGCTGTGAATTATTTTGTTTGCTGTGTTTTATTTTGGTTTGTGGTGTTTTTGTTAATTTTGTTTTACCTCAGCACAATTGGGTTTGCTGTCGAACACCTCCATCAGGGGGCAGCACCACCCATAAGCCATTGTCTGGTGTGTGTGAGATTTTATTGCCGGTATTTTAAGATTATTGTGTTGATTAAAGAAAAATAAGATTGTATATGTTTTGACATGGAACTCACGTCTCTGTCATTCAATTGCTTAGTGTGCCCCTTCTCGACACTGTTACACCATCATTATTTGTGTATGCCGAAAATCACAATTTTAAAGCAAGGATGGAGAGGTAAAATTGTGTGCCCTCACTCTAAATGCCAACTTAACGTTGACTGCTCTAACCTAGCTCCCGCCCCGTTCAGTTTCATTTCTGGTCTCTGCCTCTCGCTTTTTACGCAGCTCTGATTTCTCTTAGCTGCATTCTTTACACTATCATTCCTTTCATGCCATTACCTCCTGCAAATTGCTGTTTAGTGTTGGTATTTGCTGTTGTAGCTAAAGCCACATTGCCATCACATCACTGGCATAATTTGATTAAAACAAAATGAATATCAATGTCCCATTGTTAATCAAGTTGTACATGCCTGCACATAACATAATCATATGCGTCTAAAGACTTGTAGGCACGACGTTTTTCGTGGGTGTACACTGAAGTCTTGTCAATAAGGTACGAGTATATATCTGGCCATTGTATACCAGGGAACTTACTAACATCGTCCGTCCACTCTTTAATTAAATACGGATCCGGTAGGCGATGTCCACTTGTTAGTTAACTTATTTATGTAGCATTCTCGATCTTGTAACGACAATTGTTTTGCATAATCTGACAGCTCATAATGCCGGTCTATGGGCAGCGCCATTGTTTCTGAGTCCAGGCTGCGCGTGCATCCTGGCAGTGGTCGGTTTGTTTACAAACATGCGAAGGGGTCTCTACCACTATGCTACTAGATGACAAAATGCCTGTTTGTTTTATTTCATGTGAGATGTTGATAAATGTGAGCTTCAACAAAATAAGAGCACCTCTGAGTGTCACGTTTACGTTAAAGTGTGCGTGCACGAGCATGGTCGTGTGCAAAAGTGTCCCTGTTTCAGACTAGGGAAAGCTGGTCACCCTATCCATATGGTAGGTTATTCTTTCTGTGACTATCCTCTCCATAACTTTGCCCAGTTGTGATGTTAACGCTATAGGCCTATAACTACCAGGATCAGAGGGTTCTTTCCCTGACTTAAGTACAGGAACTATTATTGAATGCTTCCACATTGATGGAAGATGCCCAGAATCCCATATGCTGTTAAATAATCTCAGTACTATCCTTAGTGTATCGTCTGTCATATTTGCTAACATTTTGTAGCATACCATGTCTTTCCCTGGAGTAGTCTGTTTGGCAGATATGGCTTTCCTCAACTCAAACATAGTACGTGTTTATCTTGTAGCTCTTCGACTTGAAGCAGTTTTCAGGCTATAGTGTATTTGCCGCCACCTAGCGGTCTGGAGTGCTGCAAACTAAGAACAACTTTATTCATCAAGCGCTTGTGAATTTCCTATCTGCGTTTAACCCATCTGAAGCAGTGAACACACACGTGAGCAATGAGCGCACACATACCCAGAGCAGTGGGCAGCCATGCTAACAGCGCCCGGGGAGCAGTTGGGAATTAGGTGCCTCGCTCAAGGCCGTCCCATATTAACCTAACCGCATGTCTTTGGACTGTGGGGGAAACCAGAGCACCCAGAGGAAACCCACACAGAAAGACCCCTGCTGGCCGCTGGGCTTGAACCCAGAAACTTCTTGCTGTGAGGCAACCATGCGGTTACGCCACCATACCGCCCCAGCATTTCCTAGAAAGAACTTACATAAGCGTGATTAATCAAAACACAAATTAATTCACTAAATTCTATCAACTTACTTACTTTATTTAAGACATGGGGGTATCCCATTGAGCTCGATATAAAATCTGGAGAGCTCATACCCTATTCCTCACTGAAGAGATGAGAGCAGCCATCTGGCCACCATCTTACCACTCCCATCGCGTGTATTTGGCTTCTGTGTTAAACTGTCGTATCCACTCAAATTTGCCCCAAGAAAAGTATCACCTGACTTTTTTCCCTTTTCATTACCTCCTCTTATTTTCTCACCTTTACTCACATTCCTTATATATCTTTATAGCACTCCCCTTCACTGTTATTGTTTTTTTCCAGTCCAGTCTCTGATCATTTTTTGAACGGCTCTTTTACTACTATAATTATTTCGACTGAGATTATTTCAGTTTTTTCTTACAGTGTATCTTTCTCTTTCATATATCTCTTCTTCCTTTCTATCTATTTGTCTTAATTTTTTTTAAAAAGGAGCAAAAGCAGAAAAATTGTATGATATTTTTAAAAAAAAATTCCCACTGAATTAGATAACTGAGAACTGTTTCCCCTTGTATGTATGTTTTTTATTAGGATGCAGTGCTGCAGCACAGCAACCTATGGGCTCCCCTAGGGGAGCCCATAGGTTGCAGTGCAAAGCACTGCAACTATTGTTCTTCTACGTGTTTCTTCTTATTCCTACGCAAATTTCGATTTCGAACAACTCAATAACCGTACGTCGCACACAGACAAACAATATATCAAAACGTGCGGCTCAATCGGACTCGCTATGCTATTACTTTTCTCTACAGAATACGATTTTTTCGCGACGTAGTCGCGAAAAAATTGCCCCAAAAAAACCCATTCATTTCTATGGAATTAATTGAAACAAAAGCACTTTTTCAAACATCCACTGCTCTGGCATGCTTTCACCTAGAGACGTGATTCAAACTCTAAAACGTAGGAAAACTTCTCCTCTGTGGATCTGGCATTCAACTTTTCTGCTAGGTTCTACACTTTCGGATCAGTCCCGACTCAAACGCCATGTGGGTTCCGGGAGAAAATCCGGCTTTTGAATGGGTGTCTATTGCGTTACACACCAGTGGAGCTCGTTTACTTAGAGTGTAGAGAGTTTGAAAAAAATAGCTCAAACTTTCTCGCTTAAACTGTGGTTTCAGCCACAAATTTCACTCTACAGACATAAATTTCTCAAAAGTAGTAGTAAAACTTGTCCTGATTCACACAGTGTCTACCTAAACGATAGGATTTACAGTTTTTGAATGGGAAGCCTCAAACTGAGGAGAGTGCAGCCGAGAGGCCTCATTGACACCCATTATAAACATGACAGAAAAGTCACTCATTTTTAACTCGCTCTAGTGTCCTCATTTTTAACACTACAGACAAAAAAATTACATCAGTTTATTCAGGAGACCCTTCTAGCGCTCACTGTGAAAGAATTTTGTGAATAGCTGCTTTCGTTGTCGAGTTATTTGTCGTTGTTCGAGGCCTGCTCCTGAGCAAAAAACAGCAGACACCTGACAAAATCTTGTGTGTGTGTGTCTTAACGCTCCTGCTCAGGCCCGTCGCCATGCTGACTGGGGCCAGTGAGGGAGCAGAGAGAGAGGGGGGCTGCTGTCTCAAGCACACACACAAATCATGGCATTGTAGCTTCATAGCAGGTCACACATTCACGGCCAGCAAACATGCGTGACCGAATTGCTTCGCGCACTGCATCCTCTCACAATTTCCCCCGGGGAATTGTCCGGTCTAGTTTTAATTTATTATTAGTTTTCTTGCTTGTTTACTTGGTTTCCCTTTTTTCTTGCTATCCATGGACATCTTTAACTACACTATTTCCTACATAATTTATTTTCGATTTTGTCTTAAGTTGTTTATACTAGAGTTTGATTAGATTGTTCACCTTGATAAATTCTGTTCTCTATATTTAATAGGATGATAACATGATGCTGCCATATTGGTTTTGTACGTTTGTGTTTTTTTCAATAAAGTGTTATTTCAAAAAAATAGAGAGAATGCATAATGCAATAATGTTTTGCGCATGTGCATTATCTTCTAGTTCTTCTTCGAATTGAAGAGGTTCTCAGGGCCCCTGAGAACCTGAGTCCCCCTGAGTCAGGGGACATTATTGTGTATTTACCACCACCTACCGGTCTGGACTGGCGCAAACAAAGGAGGTTCTAAGGAAGAACTCACATGTAAACGTGATTAATTAAAAAAAATCAAAACAAATTCACTAAATTCTATCAACTAAGTATTTTACACACACAAATATATTAGTTCTGGCCCAGTTCAGCTCTGACCATCAGAAGAAAAACTTGAAGTTGTGTTTAAAAACACACACAGCCTTTATACTTGTTCATGAAGTTCTTGCTGATTAACGTTCAGTTGAGCGGAAGTGACGTCTAACTTTCATTTCTGGTTTCAAACGAAAGGCACATGATCTTTTTTTTTTTCTCTGCTACAATGTGAAGAAATTGCTTGAAAATGTGGAAAGCAAAGATTATTTATACAATAGTCTTCTTCTTACTTCCCCAGCAGTCGTGTTGTGGTAAGTGTTGGTTTTGTGGAGACTTTTTAAAACTAGCTGTGTTTTTGTTATAGGGAGAATGTTTGTAATTTACAGTGTAAATGCCCATCACATAAACACTGCGTTCTACCAAATAAATCTGTCTGAGTGTGGGGAACTGAAATCATTTAAATGTGTGCAAAAAGCTGGTTTATTTGTTTGTTTGTGCATCACCAGACAGTTAATGCAGTAATAAACACACAGGGCAGGATGGGCCATACCATGCATCACTGTTTAATACAGTAATTTATTTCAGTCTGCACTGCAGGGGGGAGTCATTTTCTCTTTATTTGTTTACTGTATTAAATAATGTGTGTTCCTGTTTTAAATAGACAAGTTGTTCAGTAACCCAGCCATCAGTCGACTCCAAAAGTTTTGACACCCTCCAAACAATGACTAAATTAGTTCTTTTAATAAATATGATGGTTATAATGGTTTTCCTGTTGACTTTATGCCATTTTAATAATCTGATACAATCACACCAGTTACAAACAGGCACAACTTTGTCAGAGAAATGAATAAACTTAATTTCTTTTTGCCTTTTAGACTGTCAAAGAAATGTCACATGTTTTAGTGCTTGAATGGTTAAGTTACAAGACTAAAGACTATATTTCATGACAAATCCACTGAGAATAACATTTAAAGAATATACATGGACACAGGAAGTGGCAGCTGCCGGAGCTGTAGCTTATTAGGTGTTTCCAACGCATCCCAAAACAGTCGTCTGTACAGTGTGTGTCGATGCTCTTCTCTGTTCTGATGATGACATGTTGGCGCAGGAGCAAAGTGGCCATTTACTGTCTGATTATGATGAGTATTACTTGATTTGTGTTACATCGTGTAACTCTCCAAAAACCTGATCAAATCATGAGAAAAGCACACTTTAGCTAGGAAGGTTTTAGACACTGTTAAACAGACTGACGGTTTTTATCAGCGTTTGGTTACACAATGTGATCTCAGTAGACAGACACCAATGCAAAACCAAAAAATCACCTTAATAAAACAGGCATGAAAACGGGTCAGGGGTGAAAAAGGTGAGAAGGGTGCACGAGTGGTGACGTGGCCTCTGTTGTTGTTTTATTTTGTTTGGGGGGTCTTCCCCCAGAATAAATATTATAGCCTCCTTACTAAGTATACTGTATTGATATTTGCACAAGGACATACAGTACAAATACAAATTCAAATACATGTAGTTATAGTGAAATTATGCCCTGGAAAAAATGCGAATAATAGAACGAAGAAAGTGGAGAACACACAAGGAATAGTGATCATTTTTTCTTTTTATTTGCCTGGATCACCAGTGTCTCCATGGCCTGCTTTCACTGAGTTGCCACATGTTTTCAGCCTTGCCCGCTTCTCTCCTTCAGCAGTTGGTTTCTTGGCCTGCTGAGCACTGCAAGTTGCTTGAGAGCCATACTTGCTCTGCTGCTGCTGCTTTTCCTCCTTGTTCACCCTCTGCTGGTGTTTGTATGTGGCTGCTGCAGAGTTAATGTTCTTGCACAATGTTCTGTCCACTTCCCCAAACTTCACGTCCTCCCTTCTAAAGAGCTGCATAGCTGTCTTCCCCCTGGACATCAGCGTGTACTTGACCGTCTGTATTGCATTAAATGTTTCCACATTCATGTTGCCACTCCTTTGATTAATTACATCATTCATCAGACTAAATGAGGACTCGACTCTAGGTCCATGAAAGATGGAGAGGCAACACTTAACCAGTGCACCCAGGGAGGGGTACTTGTCTGGTTTGTCGAAGACATGACTCCACCACTCCACAATGCTCTCTCCCTCCTTGAAGCTGGGGATGGTCAGGTCAACACTGAACCGCACAAGTTCCCTCTGGATATCCTGGTCTGCTGGCAAGAGGTGCCCCAGCATACCACTCAGCCTGCCAAGATATGGAAGTACCTGCAGCTTTCAGTTCTTTTTAAATCAAGGCTGAATACTTTCTTCTTTGCTGCTGTCTTTTATTAAATCAAATTTGAGACTTTTAATTTGATTTCTTTCAGCACGGACAGCACTACAAAATGGCGTCTCCACTATACAGTGCCCTATTGAGGTATTTCACCCACGTGACCAAGTCACGTGACCGCAGCCATTTTGGACGGCACGCTTAAGTCCTTCAGTGCAAGGCGGTATGGGATGGTGGAGACCTTTGCACATTTTAACAAGAAAGTAAGCTGTGATTTCGTGTTAAATTGGATCTGTCTTTTATCACAAACACTGTACCCAGCCTTGGTATGGAGCCCTGTTTATTTCTGTGTCCAGTTTCTTTCTAGCCTTTGTTATTGCGTTTTATGTCTGATGTCTGCTACATGCAACCCTAGACAAATTAACACTGCCTTGTTTCACTGCTCAGATGAGTTAACAAACACTGACCCATTTACTTTTTGCTATATATTTTATCAAAATTGCGTTAACTGATAAACTAACCTGAAATGAAATGACTACTGCAAAGTCTGGAGTACTCTGTTGGCTCCCAATCCTGTCTCTTCACAGCTGCAATCCATTTGGCCCTCTTGTCTGGGTCAGTAGGAAACCGGTAGTGATGTGTCAGTCGTGAATGATCCGGTTCAAAGAGCCGGCTCTTTGAAGTGAACGACGGGAGCCGGCTCTTTGGTGGGAGCCGAGTTGGGGAGCCGAATTAGTTTTTTGTCCTTAGGTGCCTCAGAGAGAGAGACTTTCACAAAAAAAGTTGCTGTCCGATTGCGTCTTTGTGTTGTCTATTACCATTCAAAGGAAAAAAAGTAGCATGGTGTACGCCTACTTTTTTTGGTTGGGGGGGGTTGATGTCATTCACAGCTGTGAAAATACGAAAATTGGTGTAATGCTTAAAGATGTGGAGCGCAGGGGAGAGGAGTCTGTGAGGCACCTGAGGAGGGGAAAATCAGCTGTGTATTTTATATTGGTAATATAACAGTTTTGCATTATGTTTGTGAGAAAATAATTTATAAATTGGTAAGTAAGTTTTATTTCTATAGCTAGAACATTGTTACACTGCCTTTACAAAGCTTTACAATGGCTACAAAAGCTAAAAAATAAAATGGAAAACATCATTGATAAAATATAAATAATAATGTAATTAATTAACTAGTTAATTGCAGCAATTAAATCAAAAATAAAATCTCAGGAGCCGTTTGGGAGCCGAAAGAGCCGGCTCCTTATAGTAAGAAGAGCCAAAAGAGCCGGCTCCCGAAAAAGAGCCGAAATTCCCATCACTAGAAACGGGTAAAAGGAGCGTCCTGCACGCTGTCCCTGTCTGTTGTGGCAGCCCACAGCACAACAAGCAAACACCATGGTTATTTATAGAGTGCTTACTGACAAATTAATCTATTCTAGGTGTCTGTAACACGTTTTTTTTTTCAAGCTGGTTCTCCCTCTCTGTCTGCAGCGTTAGTATGTAGCTTGACGTTCAAAATGGCGGACACCGGGGCATCACGTGACCCTGTGACGTCAGGTGAAATACCTCAATAGACCCCTTCGCATGTTTGTAAACAAACCGACCGTTGCCAGGATGCGTGCGCAGCCTGGACTCAAACAATGGCGCTGCCCATAGACCGGCATTATGAGCTGTCAGATTATGCAAAACAATTGTCGTTACAAGATCGAGAATGCTACATAAATAAGTTAACTCTAACAAGTGGACATCGTCTACCGGATCCGTATTTAATTAAAGAGTGGACGGACGATGTTAGTAAGTTCCCTGGTATACAATGGCCAGATATATACTCGTAGCTTTAGCTACAACAGCAAATACCAACACTAAACAGCAATTTGCAGGAGGTAATGGCATGAAAGGAATGATAGTGTAAAGAGTGCAGCTAAGAGAAATCAGAGCTGCGTAAAAAGCGAGAGGCAGAGACCAGAAATGAAACTGAACGGGGCGGGAGCTAGGTTAGAGCAGTCAACATAAGTTGGCATTTAGAGTGAGGGCACACAATTTTACCTTTCCATCCTTGCTTTAAAATTGTGATTTTCGGCATACACAAATAATGATGGCACAAAATCTGGACTGCTTGAGTCAAGCGAGACCTCTCCTACAAACAAAATTGCATGCAAAGCTAAGTTAACATGCTAACAATATTCATTACATTGTGTAACTATGACCCAGCTAATCAGACAAACGTTACCAAAGTATTTTGCTACATCAATAAACGAAAACTAGAAAGAATAAAAAAAGAAATTTAATAAATAGCCTGATCTTACCTGTGATGAAGTGGGTGCTGCAAACCCGCGCATTTTTGATAGTGCTTTCATCCTAGTCTACATGTTTGATGGCTTGTAGCCATAGCCGTCGGCGATTTTTTTAATTTATTTTTTTTTTATTTTTTTGGGTGAGATCCTGCTGGAATTCT
This sequence comes from Neoarius graeffei, assembly GCF_027579695.1. Classification (NCBI taxonomy): domain Eukaryota; kingdom Metazoa; phylum Chordata; class Actinopteri; order Siluriformes; family Ariidae; genus Neoarius; species Neoarius graeffei. The sequence goes on along the minus strand of NC_083590.1, from coordinate 20,398,961 downwards.
GTAAATTTTAACCCCATCACTGCTATGATTCTGACACCCGACAACACAACAACTAGGCACTCGCTGAGTCTTTTTTGAGTCCAGGCTGCGCGCGCAATTTCCTCTTACGTATGAATGACGTTTACTGCGAAGGGGTCTATATAGTGAGTAGCGAGCAATTTCGGACACAGGGATTGTCAAAAGACATGCACGCCCTCTTTCGAATGCTGACGTAATCAAGCCGGAAGTTTTGTTTGTTTTGATAGCAATCAGGAAAGTTTGAAAAAAGTAGGAAATTTAGTCCGATGACTCAATCCAGCTTCTGGTGGTCTGGTCTGCACTCTGACTGATGTGTGCACGCTCTGGCCAGCAGGAGAAGAGGTGCGAAATGATGCTGCTTGCCCTTCGCAGCGAGATGTACTCGTTGCTATCGCGTCAATATCAAAGCAGGAGGAGGAGGCGCAAACCAGCACGAACTGTCTATGGATGCGAAGCGACCTCCTTGCCCTTTGGGTCAATATCAAAACCCCCCCCCCATTTTTTTTCTCATCGGATCTACACGATTCATGTAGGTCACCCATTTTGGTTTCAAAACGGCGAATTTCGCCAAAAGGTGAGGGATT